>NC_070601.1:10318539-10664039 GCF_027409825.1 Scomber japonicus
ACATAGCAACTCATAATTCACATAAAACAATCATTTCTGCTAATGAACATCATTTTATAGTGTGAGGAGTCACGTGTGTCTATATGTGTGTGTGTGTGTGTGTGTGTGTGTGTGTGTGTGTGTGTGTGTGTGTGTGTGTGTGTGTGTGACTGAAGCTGGTAATGCCTGCTGGCCCACAGCGTTTTGGCGCCAGTGTCAACATATGCTTTGTAAGCAAGTGTTGAATTTGGAGACAGGCATTGTTACTTTCAGCAGGGATTTGATTATGATGTGGTGTACATATGAATGAGGAGAGAAACTGCGTAAAAGCCAGTTAAAGCTTTATATCACTCCTCCGTATGCTTCTCATTAAAGCCTTGTTTTATATTTTGTGGTTTTGTGGGAAGGGAGACACAGTTGAATTGACTCCTCAGCTTGTTTTTAATGGAGTGTTGCTGGCTTATATGTCAATTAATACAGATCTGACACAGTTACAGTGTCGCTTAGATTAAAAGAAACTGTGCTAGGGGAAGAGAACTGATATTGGCATGAATGAGATGTGTTTAATCAGAAGTTAAAGAGTAGCACCATCTTGTTCTAGACCATAGTCCGTTGTCAAAATAAGCATTTTTTACATCCGTTTTTATAGTAAGTAAACACACATTACATTAATACCATTAAATATACACAATGTGCTAATTTTCATAGTATAGCATTTTGGCAGCAAGTATACAGTAAATAAATGTTCTTTGAATAGTGGTAATAATAGTGTCAACTGTGCACTAATGGATGCCCGTAACTGTGACTTTGGACCACGACTGCCAATTTCCAATTTGGAAACTTCAGAGAAAGCAGAATGTTTCCCCAAAGATTTAATACTTCTGTTTTGTTTTGTTTTCTGGGATTCCCCTGGAGCCGTTACACCACTGTCCTCTATTAAATGTTTTCCAGCTGTGAGCAGCTCCTCCGCAGCTCCGTTGTGCCTTACAGTGTTGGACAATAGTGTACATGAACACCACACTGAAAGATCATATAGCGTGGTCATTTTTCCAGTGTAAAACCATACACCACTAATCATCACAGTGACTCAAATTTACACAATTAGTAAGCTTTTTCTTGTGTAATTACATCACAAATATACAAGTATGGTGAACCGTCTCCTTTGACGGTGTGAGGTTGAAGCTGACCGGAGTTGTAAACCAATATCTCCAACTAACTGAAGGATTTTTAAACATACCTTTTTTCCTTGCTTTCCTAAGAGTGCCTAAAGAATGTTTTTTTTCTCTGTTTTTATTGAAACAGACAACCACATAAAAGTGAACTATGGTATTTGTGGGGCTGACAGCAAAAAAATTAAGGATTTGCGTAAGAATGACGTGGTGGTCTCTCTGCTTGGCTGCCACAAAGCTCTTACGATGCCTCTATTGAACGGCCAAAAAGTTGATCGGAATGAGTTGCTCCCTGATCTTAATCTGACAGTTCACTGAAACTCACCTTACCATCCCCATATGGTGGACCACTTCAAAGACCTTCTTTTGAAGTCTGCCTTGATAAGCCTCGACTCATACATTTTAAAGAGGTTGTGGCTGTTGCATAGAAAAGAACACACAGCATGTATAGTGTAGACTTGCAGCCTAAATCTTGGCTGCATGCTAAAGTAAGGGAGCTGTTTAATCCAAGAAACAGTCCTAATGACATAACAGCGCTACAAAAATGGTTTGGATGGGTGAGCGGTGAAAGAAAAAAGGTCATATTTTGGTGCAAATTTTATGTAAGTAAAATATTTCACTGTGCGTGTTCTCAAGAAATACGATATGTTTAAAATGTAAACCTGCTGCGGATGCCTTATGTCTGAATATCTTGAGCTGTCAGAAACAGTATATATCTTATGTTGTTTGACAATTTGACTGGGAACATTGAACTAAACAGCCTGATAAGGTTGCATTGACACTGGTCTTTTTCCCTTCCTCAAGGTAATGAATAATCCCAAGACTATCACACATTCCTGGAGTGATAATACCACCATTGTACTATAAGTGTTTTATTAACACCCGCAGCTGAGGTTGTCCTGTGTCTTTGCCTGTTCTCCTTATGCGACGACTGGACAATGAGATACTGTTATCAATCCTACTGCCCCGGGTAGGACGCGTCATGGACGGGTTTCTGCAATCCCAGCAGCACCAAAACAGACCACATTGGTAGGGAAACAAGACTGTAGTCATTACAGCTTAGTGTAGTGTTTACTCGCCTCAGGGCTGTTGAGTGCAGCTTGAATGAGGATTTCCCCGGGTGTCAAGTGGCGGTAAGCAAAGTGAAGAAATCAGATGTGCACATAAACACACACACACACACACACACACACACACACACACACACACACACACGCACACGCACACACACGCAAAGATTTTCGTTTTGATGTTAACCTTGACTGCACTGTTTGCAATCATCAGGCTGATATGTCAACACACAAAGCATGCATTCACTCTAAAACACAGAGAAAATGTGATCTTTCACCACATGCATAAGCTCTCTTTCTCTCTCACACACACAAACACACACACACACACACACACACACACACACACAGGCAGAGTGATGAAGTCAGCAGATGCAGTATCAGCTGTACTGTCTTTGTTTTGACCTTACTCAGCATGGCTCCAGGCTTTCTTTACTAGTAGAGACACAACACACATCTGACGCTGTGACACACTGCCTGACAGCCTCTTCATACATCATGTCTCAATGTCTCACGGCTAAACTATATTGAGTGTGTGTGTGTGTGTGTGTGTGTGTGTGTGTGTGTGTGTGTGTGTGTGTGTGTGTGTGTGTGTGTGTGTGTGTGTGGTTAGTTCAGCAGCAGTTGTAGGTCTAAATTGTGCACACACTTACAAAAAAGTGCCGATATTGGTTTGAAACCTGCAGACATTTGAAGAGCAGCTCATATCATTTGAAGAGATGATGTGCAGACTTTGCTCCAGGCAACTAAAAACAGCAATAACCACTATTGCTTTAGAAGCTGGCTGTTCTGTAGGCCTATGATACACAATGCTGAGTCTATGGTGACCATATCATACTTAACCCTTAAAGCATCACAATATTTGGGTACAAATTAAATACAAAAATTGTCATTCAGCCATTAATCGGGAGATCAGCAGTTCAATCTTCCCATCTGCATGAGGCAGTGTGTTTGGGTGTACTGTACAGTAGTAAAAGGTAAGAGTAAAATAGCTGCTGGCACACCAGTGGAGTGTGAACACATTTTAAAAAACACCAATGTAGAAGCAGACACACACAACTACACTTTAGTTTTTCAGTACATGGGCAAAGATTTGAGAGAAAGTCTTTGCATTTGGAAACAAAGGCACACACACACACACACACACAGAAGGTAACATGAGTAAGAGTGTGTGTGTGTGTGCGTGCGTGAGAGAGAGAGAGAGAGGGAGAGGGAGAGAGAGAGGGAGAGTGAGAGAGTGAGAGAGAGAGAGAGAGAGTGAGAGAGAGAGAGAGAGAGAGAGAGAGAGAGAGAGAGAGAGAGAGAGAGAGAGAGAGAGAGAGAGAGAGAGAGAGAGAGAGAGAGAGAATCTGTGCATGTGTTCATGCATCTATGCATATATAAATCCATGTAATCGTCTGTGCATCTACAGCGGGGCCCTTTTGAACTGATAGTTCCACCTGCTCTTAGGCTCTTCTGTTAGTTTAAGATCCCTTATCTATATGGGAACCTGCTCACACACACGCTACAGGCATGCACAAATCCCTGTTCATGGATGTCTTGATTTTCCATGAATGCACATGCAGTTTTCACCTAAGGAAGCATAACAAAAAGAGGAAGATGATAGGCTTAAGAAGGAATAGAGGAAAAAGAGTGGATACTAGGACAAAAAGATGGGGCGGAGCACCCGTCAGGGCACGCTGAGTTGAATGAGTGGGTTGAGTGCGCACCAGACTAATAGATAGGCCTGATGGATGCCTCATATGTTCCCTGATGGGGAGAAAGATATGGATAAACGAACAAGTCTCATGCAGACTCACACACTCAAGGTTTGATGGGAAAGTTCTCACTGTGCTTTAGCAGAGGTTATATAACACGGCCTCTAGTCATGATTGGAATCATCAGACTTCTGAAAATTCAGTTAATACTCTTTCGAGAGCTTTTTTGGCAATTACTGGCATGCCGGAATCACAGTAGACAACACTGATGGACTCTAGGTGTCATGGTGCCCTAAAGATAGACTGTTGAGTTACCAGCTTTAAATTCCTGCTGAGATACATGTCAGTCATGACCTACAGAGGTGGTTAAGCTGGAAGGTCCAAAGACAGACTTCCAGGATCAGGAATATCATCAATCATGTCACTTATGGATCTTGAACCATGACTTTATGGGGCACATCACAGACCCTGTCAAACTTAGCAAGAGAGGGTTTAAAAGGTCATGTTAGTTACCCAGAAACATTGCTCTTCCTCTGTGTAACACTGTACATGAGAGTAAATTACAAATTGCTGTGCACAACTCTCATTCTAGTTCCTGATGCCCCATTATAAGTTTGATTATCTGGCTGATATCATGTAGTCTGATCCTAGCATTACTCAAAGCTATCTTTACTCCTTCCTGAATGCAAAAGCCACAAAACAAAGTAGACCACAGTGGTATCGCTGTGGGCGACGGGAAGGAAAGAAGATAAGACAAATGGCTGCTGAGGTGTAAAAGTGAGAGTCTGGTTCAGGAAGCAGAAGAATAATACAAGAAGATAATATCATCTCACCAGATGATCCACCTATTTCAGATGTGTTTATCCAATGATTTACACCTCAGATTTATGCATGGGTCAGTAAATCTACTGTCTACATCTATTTCATGTTTTGTTTGCCACCCATGTTCACACATAGTGTTCACCTATGCCATCAACACAACAAAACAGTCAGGTCTGTTCTAATATGCAGTATATTCAGAAAGGTTGATAGCTATGATCTGACAACAATGAGATCAGGAAGTGTTTGGCTTTATGTATAAGCTTCAGTATAAAATAAATAAGGTTGTTTGACCTGTGAATCATGCAAAGCTAGTCTAGTCCTAGAATAAAAATACAGAGCAGGAAATGAGCATAGTAGTTCCCTTTAAGCAAGTGCTAAATTAAGTTTCAGAAGTTGAAGTGATGACAGAAAATTCCAAAACTGAAAATGAAGCCAAACATTAGGAGGCAATTAATAATGAAAGTAGTAAGCATGTACTGTAAGCATAGAAATGAGTTGTATCCTGCCCAAATTAAATCCATGAATTAATTTTTACTTTCAGTGTTAGCCATGAGCGTGGGAAGTGAGGTTTGTTGGAATCGCCGAGGGGAATTTTGAGTAAAGACTACTGTTGAATGCAGCATTATAACTGCTGAGAATTCAAGTGATCATAATAAGTTGACTAATGAAAACTGGAAAGCAGAGATGCCTCATTCAGCAACTGAAAGTAAGAATGATCTATGTTGATGTGAAAATTATAGTTTCAAATTCTGTGGGAACAATTAGTATTTTTTGTGTATTTTGATGTTTGGTCTTTACTTTTACGGTATTTGTGCATAATTGGTGGCTGTCCTTATTTACACTTCTTTATCTTCTTCTCTCTTTCTCTTTTCTGGCTATAAATCCAGCTACATAATCTACTACATAGCTCTTCCTTTGCACCATTGTACATACAAGTGTAACATAAATAAAAACTCTTTTCTGAACAAGAGCACTTGAATGTTGGACAAATAGCATTTTCGACTTCTTGACACAGAAGTAGGATCTTACAAGGAGCACTTAAATGCAGCGTAAACCCCACATTTACTACTTGTACATGCTGATTTATACACTGTGGATGTCCTGAGGTGAGGGGGGTGGTAGTCCTAAAGTTGTAGGTTGCCATCATGCCTATATAAGGAGACGCTCTGCTCCTGTAAAAGCCTCTGCCGTGCTGGCAGGTTAATTGCATGTTATGTTGAAGTTAAAAGTGCTTCTTTCGTGGCCGCTTTCTCAGAAATGGAATTCACTCCATCCTTTAAGATATTTTTACAAGTTTAAACAATAATACTGGTTTTGGGCTTTAGAATACCGGTACGGTTCTAATTAGGTCTAATCCAGAGTCAGGAAGTATGTTCTGTTTTAAGATTTTTTTTTCTCTTACATCGAACCCCGTTTTTAAAGTTGTGCTTCCCTGTGCTTGAGTATAGGTGCATGAAGAACTATTGTTTTTTCAGCTTTAACACATTGCCATGTATCGTATGATTTATGGTTGCACGGCCTTCAACGTCCACACACAACCACATGCACAAACACACACACATGCACGAACACTATAAATATATATCAAACTTTCATTGCCTTGCTTGAAATGAGGACATTAACATTGTTCTGACAGAGCATTATATTGGGTATTACATTCCAATCATGCTGTATAATAATATATTTATTGATTACTGTAGGGAAATTCTCCTGACTGTGAGCGCTGGAGGACCAAATGTGATCCAGCTTTTGGTCAGACTGTATATGGCTGCCACATTTGGCAGCAAGGTTTACTGGTTTAGTTTCAATTTAGGTTGACGATCAGCTCCAGGAGTGGAGAAACAACTACAGTTCAAGGCAGAGGCAGCAGTTTGACACCGACATGGTTCAAACTTAGCTGAAACCTTCTGTGCTCACCATCAGCATTGCTTTTCTCCAGTGAGAGTCATTGTTTTAATGCAAAACATTCATCAGAGTTCATTCTTGACCATGGAAATAGTAAGAACATGCTTCTAAGTGGGCATTGCATTGGGATTGTCATCTCCATGACAACTGAGCAAAATCAGTACCAAACACACACTATGTATTACTATTGAAAGCCATGGAAAAAGCCAGTAAGAAGACCTTGAGTTGGGATTGTTTTTGCAGGAAACTCTTTCTTTGTTTGTCTGAAATCTCGAGATGTGCAACATTTAGATGAAGTGACCAGAGACAGGCAAAGAGGATGAAAGCCCTTCTTGATCACCAGGCCCCATCTTCTTCTCCAAAACTGACTACAACATGTTTCTATGTTCAAAATACATAATCCACAAACAGTCAGGCTTGTTTTTAAAATAGAATCTTCTGCTACAGTACACTTTGCCTGCTGACATGTGACGAGGGCCTTAACCATTCATTTGTTGACGTAACCAAAACAAAAAGCGTTTTTTTCAAATAACTTAACTCTTAGCTAACCTTTTTATTTTAAAATGGTGACAAATGCTTTGGTCTGTTCATGACGTTGTGGATTAGTTGTTAGTTTTGGATTTCATGCTCATTTCACAAGTTCTGTGTGAAATGAACCGCCAAGTGTGCCGCTATGTCTGCTGCCAAAAGGACTCCATCCATCACTGATACACCCATCCATACACGTGAAAACAATGCACAATAGAGCCTGTGTGCATGTGACAAGCCACACCCTCTCTCCACTCAAGTGCTATGATGAGACAGGTACCTAATGCCCCTATTGTTTCCACCCTCAGACACACACATAAATACATAGACATCTATGCACACCTTAAAGGATATGTAAGTCCCTCAGGTATTTCCTCTATTTAAGCTGTGAGGTGACAAGCTGTCAGACCCTTGTGATTTGAGCGATGATTATATAGGCAGGTAGAGAGGGAAGGAGGGATGCACTAGTTTTCTTCTGCTCTGCAGTCTTGTGTGGTCCAACACACACCCACAAAACACATTCACAATAAGGCTATTGTCCCTGTCTCTCGTGGACAAGCCTGAGACGGTAGGTATGAACGAGGGAGGAGAGAGTGAACCAGTGTGAGAAAGACGTTAGAAGTTAGAGGTGAGATACGAATGAAGTGAGGGTGAAAGAAAATAGAGAAATTGATGCATGCAGAGACAAAGCATGTGGTGTGAAACTGTGTTGTTCTTGGAAAAGAGGAGGATAAAAGGAGTAAATATGAAGATAAAAAGAGACTGCAGGAAAAGATAGGGGTGCAGAGGGAGGTTGAATTATGAAAGAGAGAACAGTTTATTTAGCAGCTGCTCTTAAACACTTTGTATAGATTGTTCTGACGGAGAGTACATTTGGCTCGCAGACTGAGCTAATAGATTATGACATTCTGTAAATAAGGATTATACTGTACAACAAGTTGTTTGAGCCCCACAGTCTGTTTGGTTAACAGACATGTTCCAACTGTGGTTAGCGACGCCAACTTTTGACATTTGATGCAAACACAGAGAGAGGTTGTGGTTTTCTTTTCTTTCTGTTAACATTTGTTCTTATATATGAGGAACCCTTTCAGATTCAAACACCCACAGGTAACCATTATTTAAAAGCCATATCATCTAAGAAGATGCACTTGACAAATACTACACTAAAGAGTCTCACAAAAAGATTTAGAATATGTTTCAGCTGACGTCAGGACAGAACTGCCAACAAAGAAGAGTCAGACTCAGCTATACAACCAGCTTATAAACTCAAAGGTAAGCATGAATACCATGAAGTGATGGGAGCGGTCTTTAATTAAGATACTTGAGATGTCAACACATTCAATTCATATATCATTCAATGAGGGGATAATGCTTTTTAATGACCGTGTCTCCTTGCACCGCTCAAGGGTCTTAAAGAAAAAAGAGTGCAAACAATGCAATTGCCTATTAAATAGGAAACGATAATGTTTTATTACCTGTTATGATTACAATGGATAAGGACAGGAAATCCCCAAAAACCATGATTACAAAGCATCCATCTTTCAGTGAGAATTAATAGGAATAGCTCAGGTTTCTAAGGCCACATTCTCAAAGATAACACAGGCTCATGAATTGCTACCAGACACCATACACTCTACATTAACTTTTGTTTGACTGTATTCCAGTGTTTGATTTCATGAGCATCATTTGCATCTGGTATGCAGGTTTTCCACTGGCTGTAAGGTTTTACTTGCTTGAAGGGTCAGTTCACAGAAGAACAACGCCTTAGAGTAAAGTCTGGCAGCATGCTTACCATGATCACCACTGTCCACATGGTGAAAGAATGTAAACACACAATTGTATGGCAATAGTCTCCTGTTCAGTACTGAAAAAAGGTTGACTTTCCCATTGCACCTCTATATCATAAAGTGAATGATATCATTAAAATAGTAAGAAAATCATTTAAGCTCTGTCCAGCCTGTTTAAGTATGATACATTCTTCTTGTGATGTGGTGATGTTATTAACAGGTATACTCTAACATTGAATTATAAAATAAATTGTAGCCTGTAATCTGTTTGTGGATAGTCACTGTATTCAGAAGAATTTCTGAAGAAAAATTGCCTAATCACTTATGACCAGTTACTGTAACACCAAAGATAGAGATAAAACTGTGGATTTGTTGGATTATCCTTTTAAAGGAAGCACTTAGGGTAACATTTTTACACTCTCATACACAAATATCTGATGTTTAATTAAGTTAAATAAACACAGTAAGTGAAATTCTTGTCATTTTGTCAACCAAAGAATTAGTTTCCCCACAATGTTATAACTGTAGGAGTTACTTTGTTCACATTGTGGACGTGTTTTTGAATGAGTATAAACATTTAAATAGTTTATAGTGGACACATTGCTCTCTCAGCACTGAGCCAAAGGGACTGATCACAGCATCAGAGGCCAGACACGTAGAGTGCTACACAATGCCAAACAGTGTGGTCGCACCTGAGAGTGAAAGACACACACACACACATACACACAAACGTTGTCCTAGGTCACTTTTGGGGACATTACAGAGACTTTCATTCATTTCCTGGAAACTTACCCTAACCATAACCACTATTAGCCTAATATTAATCTTAATTACTGACCCCAAAAATCAGCTTTTTACCAACTAGGGACACCAATGTCCCCAATTAGACAAGCCATCGCCAATTAACTGCTCTTAAGCCTTAAATTTGTCCCTGAAAGTAGCCTTTGACTGACCCACACACAACACACGCACACATACACACACACACAAACAGACTCAGACACAAACACAGACATAGACATAAATACACAGACACACACACATAGTCTCATACATTGGTGCGGGCGCACAAAAAGCCATAAAAACAGACAGACCGAAATACCCACACACACACTCACATTGACACACACAACCATAAAAATAGACAGATACTCACACACAGAGACAACTATAGATACAGACAGAGACACTCTGAGCCCTCAAGGTGTTATTTTTTTCTGCCACATGGCTCTATACAAATGTGTTACCTGAGAAAAGAAGACAGAGCATCACACCAGTAAGAGGTGGTTTAATGTGGTCATAACTGTCTAGTCAAGTCATTTCATTGTGATGGTCAGCTGCGGGCAACAACCACCGGCTGTGCATCGCCTGCAAGACCAATGTGCAAATGTTCAAAGGGTTGATGTTAGTTAAAGGAGAAGACTCTGCTGTCTGACAGGCCAGTTTCGGCATGCACTGCTCACAGGCACAAATCAAGCTTAAGTAAACTGTAAATCAAGAGGAGAATTAGTTAAAGATTTTGGGTTTAAAAAAAAGGGGTGCATTACATGTCTATGAGCAAACAAGGGCACAAAAATGTTCAGTCAGGCGAGACTCTCTTTTCATTATGTTTTCAACTGGTTGGACTAAGAATTCAAAAGGCAACCACTTTGTACAGTAATTATTCAAGTAGCAAACTGCTGATATATGGAGCTGCTTTTTTAGTTTATCCAGTTAGCTGCCAGTGACTGATTTGGAATGCAGTCCGTTAAGCATTATTTGACCATTTTGTACAAGCTAAAAGCAAAATGTTATGGAGCCTGTGCATGTAATATAAAACATTCAGGGAAATATGGGAGAATCCAGTCAAAACTGTTTAATTCAATGCAAACTTTCCTGGCTATTCTCCTGCTTTATAGGCCTGACTGCATCCACACTATAGGTGAAGCATGCCAGGGTTCACTTGGAAGGTAACCAGCAGCGCTCTGACAAATTGGAAGAAATAGAAAAATGCATGACCAAATATGTATATATAATTTGACCCTGCAGCATAGTGTAGGAAAATGTTAGTTAAAGGGGCAATCCACTGATTTTGTGAAAGTTAGTTTTTAAGACTTCAGCTTAAATGAAGAGATTATGTTGCAAACTGGATTCATTTATTTTAAAAGACATGCTCATTTATTACCAAGGGGGGCAATAAGGAAATCAGACTTTATGGATCCAGTATTTTTTATTTTATCTATTGCAAAAGTCCCCCAACCTTATGGAAGTGCTCTACTAAATTACTGAAATACCCCTTTAAGAACATTTCTGTTGAGGTTCTCAATGTAAAATTCATAGACTGATGAAAACAAAGCAGTAGAGAAATTGGCCTCAAGCTACAGAGGTCTTTAGGTTATCCCATCACCCGAAAAATGTCAGTGAAAGTAAAATCAGGCCTACCTTTAGAAAAGAAATACCTATCAGCTAAGGAAATTGCATTTTGTTTTATCTCACTGTATTTTTCCTGTTACCATGGATAAATAGCCAAATGACTCCCTGATGTCTCTTTGAGATATGTGCAGAGCGATTGCTGTGGAGTTCTACATCTCAAGAAAATAATCATCCACCCAGAATGTTAACAGTACACATTACATAATTCAACATGTTGCAAACAAGAAAACCTATGAATCAAGTTTAGGAAAATATACAGAGTATGTACCTATGTTGTACGGTGTACGACAACCAATGTGATACCTGAGTTTGAGCCTCTAGAAATGATGAACAAAGATGTACAGAGAGGAAAAGACGAAGAAGTCAGGGCTGTCAGATGGGGTTTTTTTCTGCTGACATAAAGTTACAAACCCAGGGAAGCCTTGACCTCTAACGCCTGCCACTGTCGACCTTCCCTGCCACACTTTCACACACACACAAACATCTATATACACACACAGAAGACCTTAGTAACTGTTGCTGTTTAGTATTCTCTTAGTCCACACAGAGCCCACCACCACCTCCAGTCATCCTTTGCTCTAGGTTTCCACAGATACAATTCTGGGCTGATTGCGCCCACAATTCAGTTTTAACAAGCAATCAAGTAACTGGACTTGCTCTGAGCATGTGTGCATACCATTCATGCGTGTGTGTGTGTATGTGTGAGGCAGACCTAGTGCCTGATGAAATCGCTATAATCCTTGTGTCCGATAAAGCCCTGTTGGTGGCAGTCCGGGAGGCCCCCAGGCACTCGCCGCCCGGCCCAGCCAGGACCAGGCAGGGACCAAGAGCACTAAGCTGCTTTCTTTGTGTCAGCCGCCACATGCCACACCAAGACACAGCCAGCACTTGTACTAGCAGGCATTGGAGGACAGGTACATACAGAAACACAGACAGAAAAAAACATAAACAGGCATGCAAGAAAGTACAAGCAGAGAGACTTATCTGATATTGCATATTACAATATGTATGTAAACAATAAAACACACAGTTAGGCCCTTCCACACTAATACCAACTCAACATTGCAGTTTTCTTACTCAGGTTAAACCCCTCAACCCTCATGATCCACCTTAAAAACTGGACCCTCCTCTTGGCTCCAGAGCCTGTCTGAAGAGGATTTTCCCCCAGTGCAACACTGACACTAGCAGGCAAAAATGAAGTACTGCATGCTAAAATCTCTTAAGGTGGACTGAAGTTGATCACTTTTCAGGTCTGAATGCTTTTAAGAGAAACTTGAAGCTAGTGCTGAGGCAATTCCTCGCTTATCAAAAGGTTGATAAATGAATAAATGTATTTGATTTGATTGGTGATGATGCTGTTCACTGTTTCGTCAAAAGATGGAGGAGGGGTCAGATGCTCAGTGGCAATGACCTCAGGGATACACACACACACACACACACACACACACACACACACACACACACACACATACACACAATGTCAGACAGCCACAGGGATGCCAGCCAAGCCATATGTGATGGATGCTGTTTGAGATGTCTGCCTTCGGCCAAAGTAAAGCATGAAGCGTGTGTTTCAGCACTCAGCACAACCCTGAGTCACCCATAAACACACATACCGCCCCCACAGGGTAACCGGTGAAGAGCCGCTGGGTCAGCTGCTTACTGATTGGTCAGCCAAACAACACACTTTGGTGGTTTGCGTTGATCATGTGTAGAAAGAGGTCAAGTTCATGACTCAAATCTGAGCTTTTTTTCTAATACTGTATGCAAAGTATTCATTGACTGATCCATTGAGTTTGTTTAAATATTTGCTACTCATCAGGTACAGCTGACGACTAGTGAAACACCATAGGGGAAGAAACAGGAAAAAAGGAGGTGAACAGAGAGGAAGAAGGGAAAAAAAGTGAAAGAATGTAAACCACCAAAGTAATTCTCCAGAATTGTCCATTCTTACCAGTTAACAGCCTTTTGCAACAGAGACAGCCATATATGGTAGAGTTGACATGGCGAACATGATGCCACAAACAAAAACAGAAAATAAATGTTTAGCTTTAGTGTTGCAGAGATCTAAAAATAATCTGAGGGGAGCACACGACGAGCGTGCTCCCAACTTGTTTTTCTAGCTTATAGTGATCCTTAATGCCTCTTTGTCTGTTTCTATAGGGATGAAAGACCTTCAAGATCAAGCACATCAAACTAATAACCAAAGGGACCTGTGGGTGAGAGGCAGAGATGTAAAAACAGAGAGAGAGAAAGGGAGCAGATTAGATAAAGTACAGAAGATTGGAGACACAATAGCCAGATGAGAGAGACGTGAGATAACGGGATCAGGGAGACACATCGCAGGGCTGCAGCTTTGACAGGAGAGGGGACCTGCAGGGGAGTTTGGGGCTCACACACGCAAATAGTATATCAGATAATCCGCTGACAGAGCACACACACACACGCACACGCACACACACACACGCACACAGTACACACACTACTTGAAAAGAAGAAAGGGATTCAAACTAACAATTTTTATTTCATATTTTGTCTAAAATGTAATATATGTCCCCTACACAACATACCCTACGCATTTCCATATTTTACAAGGGTAAAATCACAAGTGCAATGTCATAACTAACAAGCCACAGGAAACAGTACAGATCAAGAAACTATCGATAAACACATAAATAGAAACGTATTTCTTCAAAAGCTAGTTTACAATTTCATATTGGGTTGGATTCAGGTAGATATAGGATTAAATCTAAGGTTATTTCGAATGTAGAGTGAGCTTTAAAGAGAGGCTATGTAACTTTTATAAGAAGGACTAATACAACATTCTCGCTGCAAATGAAATGAATAAGCAATAAAACACACCCTTACTATCTTCAGTACACTCAAGTAACTGTAAACAAAAATATGCTGTAATGGATTATCTGATGACTGAAGACTCTTGTATGACTGCTAATGTCAACGGTAACATTTTACCATTTACCATTGTCACGTGTAGCAGCAGTGGCCATTAATTAGCAAAAGTCAAATGGTCTCATTTTTAAGAATATCTAAGAAAGTCTGTGTACCAGTGAATGTTCTTAAAAGTATAGTAATACAGATCTGTGCCTTTGTATAAGGCTAAACGTCTGTTGACATATTTCTCTGTCTTTATGTGCGGGAAATGGATAATTGCATTGCAGGGAATTGTTGTCTTTTGTCTTTCTTTTCTTTAGTTTAAGTGGAATCAAACCAAAACAACTTAATTCAGCGACTCCTCTCGTCAACACCAGCAACACTGTGTTGCCTTTGTCTTCTTTCATATTTGACACAGATTAGTGTACTCTGGCAATGAAAAATGCTGTCTTTGCTTTCGGGAGACATGGTCTTAATGAAAACAGATTGCAGCAGTGGAAATATCAAGCATGTGCCAAGATTTAAAATCTTAGGCAAAACTAGAATAACAGAAAGTGATTGCATTGAAATTGTGATTACAGGGCCTGACTAGGAAAGATTTGGGAATATCATTGCCTTCTTATTCCCAGGTGCAGCTGGTGAGTCATTATGAATATTAAAACAGCAAGCAGGGTCTATTATATGTAAAACTTATCTTGGGAAAATTCTGTTCCCATCCTTTGGAGAGGACAGCTGATTCATGTTCACCAGCTTTATGATGGAGTTTTACTTCAGTGCAACGTCACTCCTCTTCACAAAAGAACGTCCCCACCTTCTTATCGGAAAACTCCAATGATTCATCAATGGCACAACTTCCTGGCTGAGCTTGGGAGATTTTGTTAAGCTGTCAACCAACGCCAGTTCAGTATCTTGCTAACGTCATAACAAATTTGAACTGCCGAGTATCTTTTGGACTGAAGGGCCGAAGCTGCGGCCAAGTTTAAGCTAATATAAACAAGGATGAGAACGACCATGTTTCGAGACAAGGAATAGACCAGAACTAGAAGCCCCTGACCTTTTTTTGTTGCTGTTTGGGTTTGGAAATTAGCCAGACTTTGGAACCCAGCAGTTTGCTGACTGATTTTTCACTGGGCCCTATGGGAGATGGGACTTGGTCAAACCAAAGAGGAAGACTTTACAGGAACTTTGGTTTTTCATACTTTCTCAATATCCCCATGCCAATTTTATATCTGATGTTCATGTAATAACTCCTTGTAACATAGCAGTAGACCACAACTTTCACCATTTTTTTTCCAGTCACTGGAGCTGAAACTGTCCCAACCAGTAAAACAACAGCATTGGTTGTTCAGCCCAGTATTACTAGAAATTACCCTTATTTTGAATGTTTCTGCAGCATGCAATTTACATTCATTACCAATGCGGGAAGAAGTGTGTCCTGCATGTATTGAAGCCGAAGGTAAGTGTGTAGCGTACAGGGTAGGGGATAGGTGTGTAGTGTATTTTAATTTAATGTTTGCTTATTTAAAAACCATAACCACAATCCTTTCCCAACCCTAACCATACCAATTAACCATAACCACAATGTATCCCTAACCTTAATAGTACCATTGTTACCATATACAGGTATTTTAGAGAGAAAGGATTGTAAAAACCTACCGTTTAGTACTTGTGGAACAAATTACAAGTCTTATCAGAGGTAGCATGATATTATACCGCTGCAAAACTTCTTCGAGTGGTTGGGTTTGATGTTTGATCACCAAATGATATATCTTTGACATGAAAAGCCACTGCTCAAATCTTATGATAAAGTTATTTTAGCCATGAGTTCTAGATGGCTAAATCTAAGCAAACCTTAATCATCATACGAATTTCGTAATGGTTAGACACTGACAAACAATGGTATCCTGACAGTGACAAAGTTTCATTTTGAAGGCAATGGCTAACAACCTAGTATGTCCTTTAGTTGAGAGTTGTTGCTGAATTAGCTGAAATATAGTTTACAGCAGGGATAATGAAACAAGGTAGGCAGTTTCCTGCATATTTAGGGCCAGACCTCTACAAAGAAGTAAATTATGCATCACAGGAGAGGTTTTAGGAGCAGTAAATGCAAGAGTGGTGAACTGCTGACTCCATATACCAAACAGTGACCAGTTTAAATAAAAAACATGTGAGTGGTTCGAATTTGTTTTATCTTCTTGCAAGAACCTCATTGAAATCACCCTCCATTACTGTAATGTATACTTCAGTGCAGTCAGTTTTGCTTGTCATCACATGGACAAGTTTGTCTCCAACTTCCTGCAATCTCTGTTGTCTTCCTCTCCCTGCTTCATCTTCACTGACCACCAGCCTCCAGATGGGGGGAATTGTTTGCCACGGGGGTAAACAACCCATGTCTGGGTGGCTCCTGGACTCCGTTTCCCCTTCTCTCCATGTCTTCACAGTCTTTTGAGGATGACTTTGTGAAGCCACAGACTTCTTAACCCTTATTTCACCAAGCAGGGAAAACCTGACTGAGACAGATTGTTATTTGCAACAACAGCCTGGAGTCATTTAGAAGGAAAGGAAACTAGGATTCATATTCAGATGTTCCCAGCTGGTGTAAGCATTTGAAAACATCCAAACTGGCCACCTCCGGGGTTAGAGCCCTGGCTCTATTCCTCAAGAGAACCATTTCTTCTCGTGTGATTTATTCCATAACATGAAACCGCATGTTATTGAATACATCAATTCCATTTATTCATCTGCTGTTTTTCTGTTGTTTACAAAGGCTTGGACTTATTGTACACTCCTCTTGTACACTGCGAGGCCATCACATGGACTCATGAGGGTGTTTTAATGGGACCGGAGCATAACAGTTTATGTTGGCCAGACTCTTCTTGGTCTACTTACTTCCTTCTTATGTCGCATTATTTTTGGCCTTGTCAGTTCTCTTCCTCCTCATCTCCTTTGCCTTTGCTGGTTGTTTGCCCTGATGTTTTGTCCCTGTCTCAACTTTATCCCTAAACTTTTCTCTGACCCCCATTTTTCTCCTCTATCACAACCATCTAATCCTCCTTATTCATTGGTCATTTTTTGTCCCATTGTTGTTTTTTTACACAACAGAAGTGTGACAAAGAAATGTTTTTCCCCTTTTTGACCACCCAAGACCATTAACTCCTAAAGCGGGTCCCATCAACAAGACCAGCTGGGAGGAAGTCCTATCTCAAGTGGCTCTTGTCTCGACTGTTAACATCGTCTCTTGAGGTTTAATGCATACACTTTTAGGAAACTTAAAGAAATTTGGATGTAAAGCCGAGGAGTCTGTAAAGTGAAGGATGTTATGCCACAAAGTCCAGTATGGTGAAACCTTAAACACCCTCTGTTCTCTGTGAATCTGTAAGGTGCATAGGAAGGACAACTGGGTACGAAAAAGGAAGTGAAAAATGAACAGTTGCCTCACAGAAGGAGTTGATGGGAAGAAGCAAGCAAAAAAGTAAAAACGAAAACCCAGAGAGAATAAATGTGTGTGTGTGTGTGTGTGTGTGTGTGTGTGTGTGTGTGTGTGTGTGTGTGTGTGTTATCTTTTAGACATAAATTCATCCGTGTGCACATAGTCTCTCATTGTGTGCTTGGCTATGTGCTGAGTGTGTTCTCTCGTCGTGTCCTCTCTCCTGTGTCCATTATAGTGATAAGGCCTCCATTGAAGTGTTGCCAGCCCACAGATAAAGAGCCATAGAGAAACTTTCTGTGAACATGCCGCTCCTACAGACCCTCGCCACCCTGCTGGTGCCAGGCTCCCATCAACATCCCCTCCAAAAACCTCCCTTCAGTCTACCTCGCTGCTTTATTCCCTCTTTTTATATCTACTCCCTTCTACTCAGCTTGTACTGTTCTGGCTACTTAGACATAAAAAGGATACACTCTTACATTTTTGCAAGACTGAATCATGATGATAATTGTAGGATAAAATTAGTATTGGACTTAACCCTAACAGAAATGTGCAACCATTGCTGTGACTTTGATGTGTAATATTTAAAAATCGCTCATCAGCTGTAAAAAAGAGGCGCCACTGATAAGGATAGGATAGGAATAGAATCTCAGGTATGCCTTGTGTGTGGGCATTTATGTGTGCAGTTAGCTAATCAGAAAATTGAACGTCTTGAGTTTAAGGCAACTTTTATTTTCCCTAACATGCCAGTGCTGCCACCAAGCTTCATAAGCCACATTTGGTTCAGGTTTGATAAGTTTAAAATTGTCAATAGGATAAGCTTGGTTGAAGCAATGAAGCCTGGAGGAAGGAGGTGTCTGAGAAAACAAGTTTGACAAGTTTCTGACTTATAGAAAGTATTCTTGCATTTTTGGGGCAAAATTGGATTTGTATTCATTATTGATTGATTGCGATGGCATGATGGTGAATTGGAGATCAAACAGAGCTAAAGCACAATTTATATTTAAATTACGTTCTTCAAGTGTCCAGAAACATGACTCTTAATGAATGTTATATTACTTCAGATCTCCTGGATGTGTAAATGAACAAGTGGTTACTGAGAAGTTTGCCATATCAGTTAATGCAGGTTTTAAATGAATTCTTCTCAACATTTCTTTTCTCTTCTCCTCTTTAAACATAGTTAAACTCTGTGTTACACCCTCAGTACACTAATTAGTACTCTGTTGGCTACTTACTGTCTAGTTCTGAGAGGTGACTATGCCTGAGTGAGTCCTCACAAACACTACACATCACGGGTTTTTTTACCTTGTGGGCACACACACTTACTCTCACTCACCCATGTTCATACAGGCAGATACTCCACCTTTATGCACATACACACATGGTGATAAATGCATTCACTCAAGCAATGAACATAATCCCCCCCACCCAACGGGCTCTTAAGCTGAGTCAGATGTATGTGTGTTTGTGAGACAGAGACAATATGTGCTTTGAAGTGCTGCCGGGTGGGTTGGAGCCACACATTGAGGGCGCAGCAGGGAGGCTGCCGTGCCAGGCTGGTCCTTCAACACGCCTGTTTTCTCAGAGGACCCCTGAGACCCACCATGCTTTGTGGTGCCATTTAGTGAGGCCTGCAAACAATAAGGCATATAAAGGGTAAGGTTAAGCACTTAAGGAGGCACAAGAAGTGGACTGAATGTCACACACAGCAGGAGAACCTGATGTTTCTCTACCTCACGTGACTGATGGTAAACAATACTCATCAAGCATGTTTTATAGCTTTTACCCTCAATGGGTATGAGGGTGTTCCTCATTCCCTGGAAATTATGCATTCATCTTTCAGTCAATTGGAGACTGCTCTAAATCCTCTTAATTCAGACATTGGGGTGGATTGTTGGGCATACATAGTGTGTGACTTCAACAGTGGATTACAGTGGAATACATTAAAAAAGATCTCCATTAAAAATCATAAGTTATCTAGTTGGGTCTGAACCCACAAACATACATAAACCTCTATACAAAGTCTACACTGAAGTGTTGTGTGTCATCAGAAATAACCATAGGCACCACTGTCATTAAAATTGCTGGCTTTAAGTAAACGCATGGATATTGCTTTTTTTTCCTTCTTCTTCTTCTTCTTTTTTTTGCAACTAAAAGCAATATTATTTATGAGTGCAGTTCAGATAGGATTCTATTTTAATATATCTAAAGATTCCAATAAAGCCAAAGACACAGTACATTACTGGACAATATCTGTGCAGGCAGGGCCTTCCACTGTACTGTCATGGTTAGTTAGAATTGCGAAAACAAGCAGAAGAGCTGTTGAAATATAAACACAAAAGCTTTTTCTTGTCTAAATAGTTTTCACTCCAACCTTTGTTATACAGAATAACTATTGGCAGACCTTTACAGCATTGTGAAATGTTATGCTATCATCCACACCTTGGGATTGATGATTGATGAGTTAAGAGCATTATGATTTTTTTTTAATCCTGAATAATCATCGTGATCATCATCATCCTCTGTGACATCAGTAGTAGAAGAAAGGAGGATGGGGACATGTTAGGGCTCTGTTAGGGCTCTGCCAACACAAAGAGTTTATAGTTTGCTTTGGTTATATTTGGGAGGGATCTTCTGGACCAACTGAGACAGAAGTAGACAGACGGAAGATTCATGAAGGGAGCTGGTGGAAAAAATGGGGATCACTGCACTCTGTGTTTGTCAACAAAGTTTCCCCTCCAGCTGTGATGGTACCTCAGTTGGGTTTTTCCATAGTCGCACACTGCAGCAGCACAACAATACAGTAGTTAGATTGTGACAGCCTGGTTGTTACTGTGCAACACTACAAAATATACATATGTTGTAAAAATTTGTTTTGCCAAATACGTTTAATTACATTTACTGGTAAAAGTTTTTCTCCACATGTGAAATCCTTATATTACACAAGTGATGGGGAGGAGGTCAGAGTATACAAAGCACAGAGCAGACCTTTCATCCTGCCTCCCACACGTTGTTAGAAAACACGTGGTTAAGTTTATTAAGGATCGTGGTATTGGTTGAATATTATAAAGTGAATACTAACTTGAAGCACAAGAAGGGACTTGTTTCAGTATTTAACCCAAAGCCACAATCCGTCCCTAAATATTGTGCGGAAACAAATTAAATCAGCTGACAGTGGAAATTTTGCTCTCACTCACTATGAACATTTTGTGTTAGCAGTTCTTGTTGCACATCCATCTGTTATCTATAGGTATGTAAGGAGCGCAGAGAGCTGGCTACACCCTGGACAAGCTATTAGTGGATCACAAGGCTACAGCCACATAAGCTCAAAACTGCCTCTCATTTATCACCGAAGAAAGGCATGATGTCACAGTTCTATCCCAAACTGGAAATATGCAACGATGCAGATGTTTTTAATCAGATTAGTGTGATATTTCACTAAACATGGGGATGGCTTTCAACTAGAATATTGTAAAAGTGATTCACTGTTTCTATTGGCTGGCTTTGCATATTCATAGTTGAACAAAGACGAAGTCTGACCTGCAGGTCACACTGAAACAGGAAATGCCTGCTTGAAATAATCCGTTGTTTGGGCTGGAGTGAACGGGATATGGAGCAAATATTTATAAGTCAGAAGCAAAATGTGACCATATAGACAGAAAATGTAGGTCCCCAATTAATCCATTGTGCATGCCTTTGGGCTATGGAGGAAATTAGACAAGCCTGGAGGAAACTGCCACAGACACAGGGAGAACATACAGTGTAATTTCACACAGAAATGGCTGGCAGGTTCGAACCCAGGACCGTTTCCCTATTATAGTGGTTGTACTGTAGGTTGCACAGAGGCACTGATCCCCCGATGAAAACCTATGTTATGATATGATGCATGATTATATCATTTCAAAGCTTATTCTAAAGCAAGGAATCTATGTATGTGTGTCTGTATGTTTGTCCTTCACATATCTTGTATCTTATACCTTGCAGATGCATTGCTGGGGACTCAAGGAAATGCAGTGTCAAGTTTGAAGATGTTTGGATGAGTAGTTCTTGACAACGTTGCTTCTGCCTTTTCTTCTGCCCGTGGTGTCAACAAACGTATTTACAGACAGTGCAACTCTTACATTGCAACTCACATAGAATACGGGCTCCTGTTCTACTTCACACTTGAGGGTGTACTTCTCAGGATCCAAGAAAGGGTCAGTGTCGAGGGTGAATTTGTTTGAAGACACAACACATTTAATTAAGATGGAATAAACAAGTGAACAATGAGTTGCTCAGCTTCTAAGTGCAGTGGGGGCTGTTTGATATAAACACTGTCACAACCCAGCAGGGTGGGACTTCTGGGCTCTGACTTTGCTGAGCTGGAAAAAGACACAGACCCAGGTCAGTCAAACTGCCTGAGAGAGAAGAACAAGCAAACACAGGAGGAAAAAAGCAGTTCAACATCTGTTTAATCTCACTGGTGTTTGTCCGGATTTAACTCATTCAATGTATTAATTAATTATTGTTTTCATACATTTTATGCAGTTCGTGAGGAAAACTTAAGTGATCGGCCTGCTCCAAACAGGCACATTTTAAATGGGCACTGCACTAGTTCTGGGAAACTCAGGACATCGAAGTCCAAGTAGACATGGCACGTTCAGGGAAAAGTGCACCAAAACAATTCCACCACCTCATCACAAACCAACCCCTAGAATGTGTTGAGCGTAATGGATTGATGATGTTATGAGTGTCTGCGGGTGGGTTTTTTTTTTCCTCGTTAAAGTCATCTTGGTTAAAAAGAGGGGAGGGCAACATGAAGAATTTGCTCTTCAGAAAGTGGTTTGTCATTTTTGTGGTCTGCTGCCCTCAATTTTATTTGTTTCTTGTTTAAGCTCCTCCTGGAAACCACAAAGCCCAGAGATGTCCACGACGGCAAAATGTTGCACCGGTGCTGTCTGCCATGAGAGTGAAACTGAAGATAGATATTGGCAAACTAAAATGAACAAATATCCTATAAAAATAACACCAGTTGATTTATTTTATGACACCGTGTAGATGTTACCAAGTGTATAACACCCTGGTTGTCTCTGTACCATCTAGGAATGGCATGGGCTTGGACGGAAAATTCCTCAAAATTCCTCCAGTTAATCAAATTAGACAAATACAAATAACCTCCCCTTATATTTAGATTAACGAAGTACAGTAAAGCCACCGTGATTGCAGGAAATAGCTTTGTTTGAAGGGAGCCATATTTTTCCATGACTGCTGAGCGTCCTTGCTCCAAAAGGTGGATTGCACTGAAACCTGTATTCAGAACACTTCCAAAAGTAGAAATATCCATGTAAATTATATCTGATATGCATCCGCTCTGCGACCGTGAAAAGAGCAGAGCGTGGCTGCCTGTCATAATATGTCCTTGGAAAAGGCCTGGGTCAAATAATTTTAGTCTTGGCATTTGTCTTCACCTGGATGGAGCTCAGGAATGGTGGAATTTGCTGTATTCAGAGGATTCATATAGACTCAGGTGGCTTTCAGTGACAGAAAAATATTATTGACTTTGTATCACTGCTGTCTCACCTACCTGTTTTTAAGACCCACTTGCCACCTTTATTTCCTCCCCTATTTTTGAATTCAGAAAATAACAAATGAATAATAAATAATGCTTTGAGTTTAGAGATGAAAAGAGGGAGCTGTACACTCTTTACTACTGAGGTTCTGTGGGATTCTGCTATCCTAGGAATTCTGTGTTTTACTATTCTGTGGCACTCATAAGTCAGCATTGGAAAAAAACTATGAAAATGGTTCAAATGCAAACTGAAAATGCATAATGTGGATGTAAAATAAAGTAATTCAAACTCGAGTGAGAGATCAGGAGAAATAAATCAAGCGATTTTGAGCATTTTCTGAGCCACAGTAGGACTTTAATGTTTTGTTGATATGTAGTCTGAAATAAAGTACTTTGTATGAAGTGTCATCCAACAATATCCATAGAGTTTATACTTCAAAATTTCAAAAAGGCCACACTCACACTTTCAGTCAGTCTGTCTTCAAAGGCATTAATGCTGTTAGTAGTAAAAAGTAGTTGTGTTAAGATGGAAAAAAGGGAGTTTGAGCGAGAAGTACAAATAATCTGATATTTCTATCAATTTATGACCAGTTGTCCCTCCATCATCAGTACCCTTAATGGTGCTCTACACGCCAAGCCATTACTTCACAGTGTTACAGATAGTGTACATGTGTGCTTGTGTTCTTCTGTACATCAGAAGCATATGTGCATCCATAAATGGTATCCTTCAGATGAGAGAGCGATCTTTCCCGTTTGTGGTGATGAAACAGGATGAATGTCGGATCTACAAGCTAAAGCAAAAAGGGAGTCTGAAGCAGTTTAACCTAGTCTGGTGCATATGGCAGCTATCTGGCTTAATTGCCAGGGATTTCCATTGCTTCTTAGCAGTTTAATCATCTCTCGCCGATTTTTTGTGAGCCATCTGGAAATGATATGCTCTCAATTAACTCTCCTCTTCTCCGTTCAAGGTTTTAAGACTTTCTCCCACTTTGAAGTTGCTTCCAGGCCTACAGCAGACTGAGGCTTTACTTCAGCTTCACCTAGGCCGCGATGCTAAAACTCTGTCGTAGACGCAGAAGCTGCTGCTACTGCTGCATATCACTTATCTGCTGGCCTAATTTTTCCTCCTTGCTCCCTCAGTCCCACTTTGTTTCATGAACCTGGTCTTCATTACGCCTGAAAGTGGAAAATGGTGAATGATTGAATAACTGTTGGATGAAATTTGAAGAGGCGCATTCTTCTTTCATCGACATTGACAGATACTGTAGTGACATATTTTACAATAAAGCGGGCGGGTTGAGATGGCAATACCTCCAAATCTGACTTTCATTGGTGTGATCTCTTCTGTTGCATTTCTCCAACACTTTTAGAGCCTCAGCACAGCGGATAATTCTTAATACCCTCCCTGCCAGCATGCGTAAGCCTGCCAGGTGTGAAAGTCTTTGAAAAACGCCAGAGTGTTGCAGTTTTTAACTATCCAAATAAGGACATGTGGACAAAGCCAATATGCCTCGAGTGTAAACAAAGGTGAAAAACCAGCATATTCCACTCTGCCACCCTAGAATAAGAAAAGGCAAACAGCAAAATGCTTATAAAAATTGATTAACTTCATGAGGATGGAAAAAGCGATGGATGTTTTGCTTTGTTGCATTTTAGTCTCGAGATCCTTGCCAAGGCTGTAATTTGCATCCGTGCAGTGATGTTTATTTAGGAGCAGATGTTTTATCGAGATTTGGGGCAACGCAAAGCTTCAATCTGAGGAGTCTCCTTAACGCTCCATGTCAGTGGCCTCAAACAGCCCTGTTTCCCTTATAAATAAATGAGAGAATGCATATGATGACTTTGTTTTTGTCTCTGCGCCTGTATGTACACGTTTGAAACACATGTGTGGGATGGTTGGGAGCAGGGAAAATCAGACTGTTGGGTATGAAGTCACATGGCACGTACCTTGCTAAGTGATGGCAGAGGGCCAGTTTTCCACCTTTTGATGAGAACCATGTATCTGGTGCAACACGTGCGGAGGAAGGTATGGTGTCAGAGAATACCAGTGCTGCTGCATCATCTTAGCGTCTGGACGACAATCTCAGCTGTCCCTGATGCTCTGCCTTTCTTCTTTTCCTCCATCTCTATTATCTCTTTCACATCTCTATCAGCTTTCCTTTTTGTTCCTGTCTGTCTTTCTGCTTTTATTTCATTCTCCTCCCCTTCCTTCTGTATGCCTCTGTTGCGTGCACACACACACACACACGCACACACGCACACTGTCTGGTGGCCTCCTGTGTCCATATGTGAAGCCAAAAGCAGGTCAGGGGGAATCTGGGTAGGTTTTGTTTTTTGGGTAGAGGTGAGCATGTCACAACAGGATTGAATACTTCCCGTGGTCCTTGACACTCCGTAGGGCCCCCTGTTTCCCTCAGCCTTCTGTTTAGATAAAGGGCCCCCCTCCCGTCCTCCTTTCCAGGGGCCCCCAAGCACTTACAGCTGAGATGCAGGCTGGAGTGATTATTTGGACGGGGAGACGCGCACGTGCAGAGCCCTCCCCTTCTCTTCCCCCCAAGTTTTATGCTCTCAAACACACCAGCTCAGCAGTGTGTGTATCCCCAGTCCTCCCATTGCAACCTTGGGGCCCCTTTTTGGCTGTTTAGATGCAACAAATATGTTATTGTTTATTTACTATGAGCTTTATTGCTGCATAAAGTGTTAATGAAGCTGTTTGTTAACTTGTTGAGGACTGGTGGGATTACCTGAGTGAGTTGTAAATGGCAAGAAAACAACACCAGTGGGTTGAAAGCCCCCTACACTCCTACGAGGTGCTTAATTCTCACCTTTTTCGTGTTATTTATGGGACGTACAACAGTTTAAATTACTTGAGCGAAAAAAGTTTTAGCTTCAACATGTGGCTTTCAGTAAGTGAAACAAAATAAAATAACCTCAAAAAACAGCAGTTTTATTCCAAGACAAAACAATAGACTGTTTGGGGGGAGAAAAAAAAAAACAATCAACATATTGAAAGCATACACGTGTAATTTTGGCATCAACTCAGGAGACACAACATATGCAACATATTTCATCTGATCCAAAGCTTTTGTTGTTTCTGGTTTTCATTGAAGAATGGCTACAGCTGGATTTAACATTTGTCTATGAATAAAACTTTCATGAAATGTGTATACATGCATAAGCCAAGGCATAAAAATATAGAAAACATAAGTATTAAAATCACATCAATGTCTGAATGTTATTGCGTATGGTGTCATATTATGACCCTGAATGTGATGTTGATTTTATACTGGAGCTCAAATAAGCTTTTAAGATAAATTTGAAATATTAAGGGAAGCATACACGACAGGATTTTAGTCAGGACTCAAGAGTTCCAGACAAATTTTCAAGATCAAGAGGAAATCTCCCGTCAGTTCAGTGTTATTAAAAGCATGCTCCTGTCACCAAGACTCATGGTAATTCTGTCTGGAACTTCTGAAAGAATATAAGGCTGGTTTGATTTGATCTTAAAGGGGACATATGCTTTTTGTGACTTTCTGTTACTTTAACATTGTTATTGTGTTGGATGTCTATGCTAAACATGCTAAAAGATCCAAAATTTGAGATGAACATATATAAAATGCTCCCTTAAAGTCAAAAGCCAGGCCTTCAACCTGCTATGGATGCTTCGTTTGCAAAGTTACCTCTACTTCCTCCTCATTATCACATCAGATTGTTCGTGCATGCACAGTAACGGGTTGTTGTCCACTCACATATCTGGCTACCACTGTTTTTTTGTTATTTTTATGTAGCCTCCGGAGGTAGCAGAAGTTGGCTAAGGGGCAGTTTTTGGAAGCTAACCAATCAGGACAGAGTGGGCTCTTTAGGAGAAGGGCCTTAAAGAGACAGGAGCTAAAACAGCCTGTTATAGGCAGAGGCTGAACTGAGGGGCCAGATAAATAATCATTTTTTTAAACTGTAAATCATGCAAAGATATTCCAATAGATACAGAATATGAATGTAGAACTGGTAATGTGCATGATACATAACAAATGACACCCCCACCTCCAGTATGTGGACTTCCTAAAATGTGCCATCCCGTGAATGTGTGTGCACTACTAGCATGATAAAGAGTTTAAATGTATGATTTTGAAAGTTCTTTGGTCAAATATTACCGTATGAAGAAGAATTCCAATAAAATGTAAACAACTGCATTTTTGTATTTCAGTTCCAAGAGACAGGAGTTCAGGACAGTCTTATGTTTCTATTTAATAAAACAGCATTTAAAGAAGATAAAAATCAGCACTTTCTTTCAGTTAATTATTACAACAGTGGGATCAAATATTGAGATTTATGCGTGCAAGCACATTCTCTCAAAACTGAATTTTTGTTGTGGGGAAATGGAGAATCCATTCCCACACCACAAATAGTAAACAGTTGTTGAGAAAGTCTCTCTCGCAGCGCTCTCACATATCCTGAACGTGCAGTGCTTCCACTCCAACAGAGCAGTCTGATACCCACTTTGATGAAAACCATAGAGTAATGAGGAATGGCTCCAATATCCATGACTCTATTTTCCTTTTTTTTTATTTTTCTCTTTTTTTTTATGCTGACTTGATCACATGAAGAGCATGACCTCCAGGCACCTCCATAATTTATCTAACACACATTCGGAAAGAATTCACCTTTTTAAAATGTTTTTGTGATACTCTGTGTATCATCAAGAGGGTAATTTATCTTTATGACTCCCTCCTCCTTATCGTATATGTAGGTCAGATGTCAGGGAGTTTCATGGCCGATGATCCTGGACCTACCTCTCAACCATTTATCCAAAGCTCCAAAATCCAAACCCAACTTTTTTTAACTATTAACATACAATAAATAAAATCAACTTTAAACCACATCATGAACCAGTGCATTGATTCTAGATCCTCATTTTTACAGTGTTATGAATCTCTAAGTGATACAAGCTGCTTTTTATGAGTGACCCTGAATACAACTGGGTGTTATTAAACAGAGACGGCGAACAGAATATGTCCACCTGAGCCGCTGCGGAAAGCCAACACGTTCCACAGATTCTTGCCTGCTTCAGGAAAAAAAAAATAGGGAAGAAAAAAGATCATTTGTGAATAATTGCAACCACATTCTCAAGACGAACTCAAGTTTTTGGATCACCAAGAAGACAAAGGTAGAGCGATAGGTAAAACAAAGGTAAAGCATCTTCACTCTATCATTAATTTTAAGAAGCTTCAGCTTTAATCTTTTTTAGTTTTATTGCTCCCTGTAGAACAGTGGCCCATATTCCTCTGATTCCCTCTGATCCTGAAATCCCTCTCTCTTCCACTCTTTGTCTCTCATGTCATGTGTTAGGTGGATGAAGGGATGAACCATTTCAGGCTGTAGAGGCAAGCTTATTCTACTAGCCATCTGGCTTTAATGAAACAGTTGCTTTGCTAGCTGAACTAGTATTCTGACATGTTAGGAGTCTGTGGGGTTTGTTTACTGGCAACAGAAAAAGCCAGTCAGCAAAAATGTCTGGTTCGGAAATCATCATTTCACAATGAATTCCTGAATTTATAATCGAAATTAGGCAACTGTAAATACTTTCCACCACAAATGATGAGGTTGCTGTCTGAGTGAGCTGACAATGAATATGGGAATTTGCTTTTCTGGTATTGAATGCAGAAGCCAGGCAGTGATGTGGATTTTTTTTCTGTAAGTTTTATCAAATGTGTGAGATGAGACTTTCAAAAATTATCCAGCATCTTCAGGCTGATCCAAAGAATTTTACAAATGTCAGATTGGTTCCCTAGGAATGCGTTTTTACTCATGCATCAACAAACAGCTTGAAGTCAGGGTTAAAATCAGCCTTAATCTTAATTGATATCAAATTCTAATTAGTGTGACAATATATGTAAATAAAAGATGTATAGACACACTGGTGCCAGTCCAAATGTGTGTACACAAAGTTTGGTGGGCATGAAAACATAAACAGTATAAATACATAGGAGATGTATGCGCACATGTGCAAATATATACAAAGACATTACAAACTTGAACACAGGCACATGCTGTTAATGCTTTTGTCAGGTTTTCAGTGTCGGTTGTGCTTTCAGTCATTACACACAGAGGCTCAGAGGTCTGTGAGCAAATACCTTGCAAAACCGACAATTCCTCCACAGTCCATGTGGATGCAATTCTTGGGTATTTAGAGCGGAAAGTCTCCACAGGGCTACTGGAGAGAAGTCGAAATTAAAACACAGCAGAGTACATCTCCTGTGCTAATTAGCAGCTAGAAGTCCCATGTGTCCACTGTTTGACAGCGGATAGTAAACAGAGATGGTCTTTGTTGTGTCCCCTCATTGATCGGTGCTTATTGTCTGTCAGCTGGGATGTGAGGTGTCTCTGGACATGTGGGAATACAAATTTGTCCTCTTTTGGTGCTTCAAAGCACATTCATTCATTCAGTCTCTCACTGAGTCATTCACGGCTGAGTGCAGTGAAGCTTAAATGAGGTTATATTCAGAGGATCAAACCCGTCGCATCGACAAAGGGGAAGAAGAAAGAAAAGGCCCTGGCACGTTGTTGTGTCATGGACGCCTGCCTTGTTGATGAGCAGTACTCAAATGACCATGAACTCTAGAGGACCTTTCTTTGATCTGGGTTTGTGCAGGCATTCACCTGTCTGTGACCTTTTGACCTTTGCTCACAAACAGCTGTTTAGTTGTCAAAGCTCAGTCAATTTCTGCCAATTCACTTAAACTATACCAGGCCTCACCTTTGATCCCAATAGTCTCTCAGAGGAAAATATAGGGCTGCTTCACTGTGTGTTTCCTGCTTTGTCCCATTTACAAGAAGCCGAGAAAGCCATCCATCCATCGGCCCCGCCATCGGCCCCATAACTCAACTCTCAGCCAGGACGTCTAGCTCACTCCCACCCCCTCTGTGCCTCGACTTTGGCCATGTGCTACCCTTTGTTTGTATCACATTCATTCATGCCTGTCTCCCCTCTTTCATCTCATCTGTCTTTTTCTCTGCCCATTCCTCCGTCTCCATCCTCTTGATGGCGGCGGAGGTTTTGTTTGCTGTCACATTCTATCATTCTGGACTGAATATGGGTCTCTGGGCGGAGCTCCTCACCTCTCTTCTCCTCTTCAGTTTTTTCCATCCATCCATCCATCCATCTATCCTAGGGGAATTCTTTTTTGTGTTATTTTCCTCACAAACAGATTCCGGGAGAATCATTAAAACCTTAGTAAATATTTTCCGCTCTATAAAAAGAAATTAAGTTTGGATCTACACTTTACGGAGAACTGTTTGAGACAGTGGAAAGGAATACAGTAAATTAGGACAACTAACAAGACACATTAGGGGTAGGTTTTTTTTCAAGATGATGCTTTACTAGTGAGTGCATTCTTCTCATTTGATGTTTGGCTGCAGACAGAGGTACCTGCCATGAATGAATGGGCTACACAGAGCAGTCCTTGTTCCTGTAAGTCTGTGCATCAGCTCTTTTTTTTCTTCTTTTGAAACTCATATTCCTGTCAGGGGCCTCCCATATGTGCTGTGCAATGTGTGCGTTGTCAAGGAGGAAAGAGAGACTGAAAGAAAGAGAGATGGATCTTTAGGGAAGGTGCAAGCTTTCCCTCTCTTTTCACTGTCCTGCGCCCCTTGAATGCTGAGTCTGCACATTTCCCCTCCTTCAGATTGTAATGGAAAGTTCTGGAAAGGCTGTAATGGAAGAATAACCTCAACAAATCTGACACATAAGTCCAGCCACTAATTGAAAGAATGCAGTCAAAGCAGAGTGGCTGCATTGTTTTTGACACTGATTCCCAAGCAAAGAGTGGCTAATGTTACATTAGCAATTAAGATAACATAAACCTTGGCAATAAAAGGGTCAGTAAGGTGATTAATCCAAACTACTAGATAATGTTCCCCTCATGTTTAAAGTCCTTGCAGTGTATCCATTTCTCTTGTATCTTCCAATGTACCATTATACTTGCTGCCTTTGTATTGAAATTGTGACTTTAGAGGATTGTCTGCTGGAGCAAAGGAGGGATTTCTCTGCCAACCTCCATTCTCAGTCCAGAAACTCTGCATTCCAGCGTCTCTGCAACCCTCCTGATCATCCAGCTTCCAGCACTCAGAAAAACGTGAGCAAAAGAACCTCTTTCTATAGATTTTTTTCAAAGGTTTGGAGAGCCATTTCCTTTCCCGGCATCCTTCTCGTGTCAAGATGTTGGCTTTCAGGTTTTTACTGAGGTGCCCAGCCAAAGGCATGGGTCAATTTGTCTGTCAGTCAGGATAATAATAACTGCAAAGCTAATATTGCCCCATATATGGAGTGATTCAAGGCTGTTCTGTACATCCTCAAAGTCTTCTGGAAATGTTGAGACATTTTAGATGATTTCAGGAAGCTCTCGCCTTACTATGTGACACTAACTTGTTGAGGTTTCAAATGAGGCCTCATTTTGGATTGAAAATTACAGCTCAAGTAGCAAATCTTCATAACTTCACAAGGTTTATAGTAATACTCACAGTGTCAGTGCATGATATTAAATGTCCCATCCAAACTTTTTGGACCGCAACTCGTGGAATCATGAACTCTGTATGTCAACACAGGGAGCAGTCTAAGAGCTGGAAAGTGTCCACTTCCAACAACACCCCTGATTATTGCGCATTGTCTAACCTTTGACTTCAGTTTTACAGAAAATTATTTTTTTAATCTGTCTCTGTCAATTCTTCCAACTCAACTCTGAGGTTTACTGACATGCGTATGTCTTTCATGGTCAAAATATATCAAATCTAAAATGAGGTAGAGGTGAAGCAGAGTTCATCTATTTCCATAGGAAATAGTTTGAAGAGATGACCCATGAAGAACACAAGCCAAAACACGTTAGGCTGACAATAAAGTTGCTCCCTATACTACAAGTGTTGCTGGAGTTTTGACCTCTACCGAGGGTAAACGGGGGTCAGGATTAGGGTTACATACTCTAATATCTAGTACACATCTAGTGACCTTTTGATGGTTAGCTGCATTTTAAAACCTGCAGTAAATTATCAGTTTATGATATTTTCATACAAATTAAAAACATATACAATAGTAAAAGGGGAAAAAGACAACAGCATAATGATGAGGCTGCATCAAGCAGTCATTAAGTGAACATTTTTGACTCACAGCTTTTTAATATTGTCCCCATAGGTCCTGGTTTTAATTTTCACAGTTGATTTTAACAAGGCCTAAATTTGGAAAACTAATGGACCACTATTATGATTGCCTGTATATGGTGGAGATCTAATGGAAATCTGTGGCAGACACTGGACTGGTTACCCTCCCAGTTCTGCTGGCAAGAAACAGGCGTGCCCATATGACTCCAGTTATCTCAGACTCTCAGTTCATGAAAGGAGAACTTTCTATTCACATTCATGAACATGATGGGTTTATTTCAAACAGCACTCAAAGAAAATACACAGAAGGAAGTGTGTTACGGACTAAATGCCCCCAGCTCTCAGCAGCAAAGAAAACGGTGGTCGGATTCTTGGTTTGTGGGCATCTGTGTATGTACATTTAGGCCTGTGCATACACGTGCACATTACCGAGTTGTAATTGATGGAATATGTTTAATAATGGAATAAGTTTCACAATTTAGGCTGCAAGCACAATTGTAGGATAAAGTCAGATATTATGGTCATCACAAATTTCTACCCCAACTTACACAAGGTAACTGAACCTCATGATAGGCAATACCTGCATTATTAGTACATTCTTGAGATGGAGCCCATCACTCATTTTAGTCAGAGAGCCCCTTACTGCATTAAGCTTTCCTATAACATGAAGCCAAAACTTGCCAACAATCATACTACTGTTAAAACAGGTAAATCAGTGGATAATGTTTTGGAACCAGTGTTGAAAGACATTTGATTAGTCAGTTACTTTTACATTTATATCCACACTGTTAATCATTTAACCTCACTATACAAAAATGTCTGATAAGGTGAAGTGGTGATTTTTATTTGCTATTTCATCATTTGAACAAACTTCTCTATTGCAGAGATTTGCTCAACTGGACATGACTTACAGTATATGTGGTCACTAGGAAACTAGAGGGTGTTTCTCCACACATCCACCTCTGGAAATTGTGAAACAATGACTGGAAGAGTGGGACTACTCTCTATTGTTGACCAGGGAGTTGAATCACACTGCATTGCTTCCCCTTTTGTTTCCTGATGAGCCACAAAGTCTTTAAAAAAACTTCATCATCAACATCAAAAAGGCTCTTTCCGGTTCCTAGCAGTTTCCAAACTCTGCCCAATACTTCCCTTGGAAACGAGGAGTGATGAGCAGGTGTGATGACTTGGCGTCACTGGTGATATCAGAGGGGAAGTTGTGGTTGGATGGTCATAACACTTCAGGGAGAGGAGAAATTTCCCTCTTTCTGGTGTTCAGAGATGATTATGAGTAGACACAAGTGTGTCACTTGGAAAGTTGGCACAATGACTACTTTAAGGAGGACTTCCCCTTTTCTCTGTTTTCCTCAAAGAATACCATATTTAGCTATTTTTAGGGCATTAATAGTGCTTCTTATGAACTGAAAGGTTATATGAATCTTGGACAAGATTACTGAAAGTATGTTTTATTCTGTGTAAGGCACCATCTAAAGTAGTTGTTTTACTCTTCTTGTTTTACTACATTGCAAAGTGCTGCTTTGAAAAGCATGGTCAGTCTTACATTTTAGTTTTTCTCATAAACTCTCTCTAAGCACTGTAAAGCTGGAAATATGCTTTTGATAGTAGCTGCAGCTCTTAATTACTTCAAGAAATCTTGGAGTATCCGCTATAAAACTCACTCTCTCTCCCCCTCTTTATCTCTCCATCTCTTGCTCTAGTTCTCTCCAAAGGGTAGAGTGGTTAGGTGACTCCATTAGCATTCTGACTTTCCCTGGGAAATGGTCTCATAAACAGCTGGGAGCCACAGCAGGGGTTGGGCACACAATACACAATGTGTGTGTGTGAGAAGATGTGACTTCATATGCCACGATAAAATAAAAGCTTACTACTCTGTTACACACCAATCCACATACGTCACACTAAACAGGGAGATAGCGAGTCACCATCATTAATTCGGTAACAGGTCACGGTTGAATGCTTGCCGTAATGTTGTTTTCATTGTCGAGGCACCCAAAGGTGAACAGCAGGGCAGTTAGCATCACTAGGAGCAACTTGTGACGTAATGATGCATGCAAGGCTGGTCCTGAGTCACAAAAAAAAGTACGTCTTAAAAGCACTGTGACATTTCCCGTGGTAAATACCCAGATCATAAAAGTAATGACCTACCAGAAAAACTGTTGGGTGCCTGGTTAACAACTTTCATTGTTCTATATCATCGGGTGGGATGTATGTGAAAATATGTGCAAAAACCTAGAAAGGATGTGATTTGTTGGACTGAGTCAAGAGAGTTGAGTCTTTTAACAATTTCATCCTTTTCCTCTCCCTATTGTCACAGTCAGCTGGGTTAGTGGAAATATCTGTCAGTGTTAAGCCATGTGTCCATATTAAAAAGAGCAATGCTTTTAAATGCTCAGAACTGAAAACACTGGTGCAGATATTTATTACATTTTTTATTGTATTCTCCAACTCTGCTGCTGCAAGATATCTCAAGATATATTAGCCTAGCGTCCTTACCACTTAGATGGATATTGTTTAATTCCACAGCTCATAATTTATATCCAGTGCCAACATCCAGTACTAATGTTTTTCACAGTATATGGTAAGATAAGGGTGTGGAGGTCAGGGTAGTGAAATCACCTGGGAGACCAGAGTTTCCTTACCATTACAGACCCCAACGACAATCTTTTGCCTAACCTTATCTATACCATAGTTGCCGTATTGGTGTTGAACATTTAAAAAATTGGCATTTTTGAAGTTGTATATGTATGCTAAGTATTTGTGTTATTGTCTGATGATTGGGTTCTATAGCAGATATTCATCCCAATTCTTCTAAAGTATAAAACTGTCTTAGTATAGTTATTGCAGATTTAATGGAAACTATTGAGCAATTCAAGACTATGACCTGGATTGCCTTGGTGTACTTTATAAAACATATTTTTTGTATTTTAGTAAAAACATTTTAAACACTACGTCACTGTGACAATCATAATTTACAACTTGGCGATGACTGATGAAGTTTTGATACCAATCGAGCAGTTTCTTCGAAAACCAAACCGACCTGGAAAACTTGAAAAATACAATATTTGGGGTTAGATGGAAGTTAAAGATTTATGAAGCCAAGTGCTCGTTCAGATAGAGGCTAAGTGGGCAGGAGTGATGACAGCTTACCCTTTTGGCTTAGTATCCCTGGTGATGGATGTTTTGCCAGGGTCAACAGCAAACACTCTAGTAGGCCATTTGAGACATGGTTCCTTCTTATGTAATGGGCAGTTTTTAAGGAAGTAGCTCCTGTTTAGTCATATAGTTTGAATACAGCAGATCCTCCAGTTGATTAAAAAAAATACTGCTTGTAAAAAGCAAAATATAATTTGAATTTGCAAAGAAATACCCTAAAATATATCATCTAATGGAACAAACAAGGTTGTATGCTGTGTGGCGTTTGTATTAAAGTGACAACCCAAAGTACATGACCATGCATCAAATATAGACAGTGACAGGTGGCAGGAACTTTAAATCACATCTGGTAAGACTGAAATGGACATGAAGTGGACACAAAGTAGCTGCTCAGCTCATCTTCTGACACGTGAAGCTTCAGCGTCCTTCTCCCATGTGTCTAATGGTCTGGCAGCGAGCTTCACATTCCTCTCCTCTCTCTCTGTTCCTAAAGTGTCCAATGCCTCAGGGTTGTGGTTACATAATCAGTGCTTAAGTATATCTCTGCGACATATTTACCTGAAACAGCTTGACCCCTGCTTGAGACTGGCCAGCAACAGAGATGGCTGAGGGCTGCTTTTCGTGCAAACATATCAGCAATCAGTACTTTTTTTTTGCAGGCGATCAAACAAAAATGTCTGAGTTATGAAAAGAAAATCTCTCGCTGACGCAGCTCCGCTCTTACACACTTTTTATTCAATTAATAAAATAGGAATGTATCCCTGCACTGTGTAGGAGTATGTTTGTTCAGCTTTTCGGCACTCGACGAGCCTGTTGAGGCCTTAACGCAACACTGGTTTAGTTAATTAGGGGCCAGCAGCTCCCACTGACAGTTACTCTCAGTTTGGCTTTATTACCCTCACACATACCAAGAAGAGGGAAGTGACCTCTGGTAGGCTGCTGGGCACCATAAGACTGAATGCTGTTTGAATTTCTCTCTTATTGTTCCAGCACATTGTCATTAAGCTAGGTAATATTCACCCTTGTTGTACCTGGAATGAGGCAATTCACATGCTTCAGTAGGGTTTGGCAAGTGTTGATACATTTAAACAAAGTTGTTTTCTTTTAAATTGTGGAAATTATACTTAATTGTGGGTTTTTAAGTTATTTGAAAAAAAGGACTATTATAAAACAACACATTTATTGACTTGTTATGATAGATATGTTTTGCTGTGCAAGATATAGCACTGGGCAGAACTCCTCATCCTTTCTCATGCTTCAAATTATGCGAGGTATTTGGAAAAAGTAACTAAAATGTGTCCCCAGTGGATCCTGAGTGCGCAAGGGTATAAACTCTCGTTTAGGAAAAACACTGAAGATATGTCATTAAAGAAAGCACAACAGATGGAAGAGACAAGTTACTACCATGAGGGAGAGACAGAGTTAAATGACTTCGTAACTCACTTGGCTCTGCTCTCTCTTCCCGTAATGAATGTCTTCTCGTGAGTAGCGTCGGTAATCCTCCCCTCAGTCAGCGGCCCACACGATAGCCATCAAAACACAGCGAGTCCCAGAGATCGCATGCTTAGATAATTACTGTGTAAAGCCAATCAATTACCCAAGTAAGGGAGGTAAGGAAAATAGTCAGAGAGAGTCTGATGAGGCCCGTGCTGGAAAACAAGTCTGGTGGCACACACACACACACATATCCATGAATTTCACACTGGCACACATGCAAAAATACAAAAAAGGATAGCCTTGTCTGTCCAGGCACATGCATGGTTTGCCAAAGCCCATGTGCAGACCTGAGACACCATCACTCATCCTCCGTTTGGGATGTCAAAAAGGTGTACCTGCACATTAAACTGTCTCATTTCATGGCATAATGAATGGGGGTCGACCTTGAAGACACAAGATTAAGTGACTCATAAGTTCACACACAGTGTGAGCAGTGTATTTTTGTGTATTTGTCAATGTTTTCAAGAGAATGTGTGATGTTTGTGTGTGTGTGTGCATGCTTCTGGGTGGAAAGCACGTGTGTATTTTATGCACGGGCGTGTGCGTACGCAAGTAAGCATAAATGTGACATCACAGCGCCTGCATGTTTCGGCGTCTTCCAAACTATTTCGTTTCGCTACCGTCCCCTACTGGAATTCAGGCTCCGATATAAAACCGCTGCTCATCCCCTGTGTGTAAACAGAGTTATGTAATTGTACTGCTACTCATGATAAATGGGCAGAGGTAGCAATGGGAATCACACACCAGTCGACGTCAGCACTCAATGAGAAACCCCAGCGTCAGGCCTCTCACCATAAATCATTGTAAGTGTGTGTGTCTGTGTGTGTGTGTGCGCATTTTTGTTAACTTTTCATTCTCTAGTTGTCCAATATAAACACCAACCTCTTGAGGGCTAGTAGTCCTTGTGAGGACCAAAACCCAGTCCTGATAAGGCAAAGTTCTGAGGTCCAGGCTAAGGTTAGAGGTAGATTGTGAATTGACAATAGTTTTCTATTAGGGTTAGGCATGAATTGGTTATGGTTAAGGTTAGGGTTAAGGCCTGCGTTAGGCTGCCCACAATGAATGGAAGTCAATGCAATGTCCTAACAAGTATAGCTGTATGTGTGTGGGCGTTTGTGTGTGTGTGACAGACGTGGTGCAAAGGAATGAAAACAGATGGAGCGGCTATATGGGCCAAAGAGGACAACTAGGCATAGAAACCACACATTGGTATAAAACAAGAATAAATAAGACAGAGCGAGGCCAAGGACTGACGTCTGCTTGACCAGGCAAGTACGAGCGCAGTCGACGTCAGTGATGAAGCGATCCGCTCCAAAAGGGGTTTTTCACATTTAATTCATCTGTGATTAATTTCTCTCTGCTGCTCCAGAGATCTTTGTGGTGTATCTCACTTAACTGTACATTTAGCAGGCGTCTCACAATCTCTGAGATGCGCACTGAAGCTAACAGATAGTTGGCTTGTGGTCAGGTTGTTACACACACACACACACACACACACACACAGAGCACATCTCCATGCTGTCCAAGCCAGATATTTAATCTTGGCAAAGGGAAGTCTTTCCAAGAAGGAGAATGATGACCTGAGTTATGGCTCTCTCCTGATACAGAGGATGGCCTTTTTAACTTTGCAACTTTCAACAATCAATAAATCATAGCTGAAACAAAGCAAGGAGGATTTCATGTCGTGCTATGGACATCTGAATCTGCTGAAGAGAGACAACATATAAAACTTGCGTTCACATGCAGTGCTAATGCATGTAAATATGGTTTGAGACCATGCATGCAAGCACTTCAAATAACGCAACATCTGCATGCAAGGGGAACTTGTAAGCAGTGTTTTCAACATGAGAGTCAATTAATCAGTTAGGAGGATTTGCTGCTCTTGTCTGTTTTAAATCAGTGTAAAAAGAAAATCTTTGGGGCTTAGGTTGTCATTCAGACAAAATAATGTTTTTTGAAAATGTCGCCTTGAATTGTGTGTTGTGTGTGCATTTTTACAGACTAAATGATTAGTCATATAGGCAATCATTTCCTGAGTGCATTTTAATATTCATATTCCTAAACTCCTGCTTGTCACATATTTCCAGAAGCAATAAAAAGTTATGCTGAACAGGTTGAAGAACTTGTTTAATACCACATTGATTATAATAGCTAGCAGCTACCTCAAATAAATTATTCCTCTGAATAATTTACCAGTCATCAAACCCTGCCCACTGACTTTGCACACAAGGTTCTTTCCTCTCAGAATGATACTCTGTTCGTCTGAAATTCCCCCACCACACACAACCGGGCCGGCAGCAGTCATTGTTGAGGGTGAGCTTCCGACCTAGGGAGCCGCAGAAAGCAGCGGCCAGGCCGCCGGGCCCAAGAATGCAAGGTGCAAGAGCAGCAATTTCCCCTTTCACCGGCTGTCTTAACACGCCACACACAGAGGCCATCATTATGACTGGAGCACATTCCCGCTGACAGGCGGCACAGGTCCAGGTAGAGCTGTGGATGTGGAAATAAAAAGAAGAATCTGCTAAACGCTGATTTTGTACAAACAGAAGATATTTGGTATGTCCATTGAAAGAACTCTGCGTAATGTGTGGCCTTGGGTATAATGCTCATGACTTGGATAGAGTATGGACACAGTTACAAGCTACTCTGCTGTGTGTATCCAGTCGTAATTCATAATTTCATATTGTTGTGTTTGTCCAGGTGTGTAGCAGCAGTCTATGGGGCTTTAGGGGAACGTTGAAGGGGTTTATGGGGGGTCTTGTTTCTAAGATAACATCAAAACACAATTAACCCCCCGCGACACATGAGAAGCACTTCCTGAGCCTCTGCTATACCAGCAGTTTCCCCTGCCAGCCAGCACTAGTAAGGGGGTCTATTGTAAAAAGGTGTGTTTATTTTGGCCTGTGCTCACCTTTTTGGCCATTACTTGACCCCCTCCCCCACTGCACACATGCACACAGAATGGAGATTTTGCAGATGAAATTTAAACCTCATTGCAAATTACCTTTGTCAAGCCTTCACCTTGCCCCTCCCATCCCCTTTGGTAAAGAAGCCAAATGTTATTTTGCTGAATTCAATGGCAATTTTTGGTGCGTGCCCCAGCCCCCCCCCCAGCCCCCCCCCCCCCCCCCCCCCCCCCCCCCCCCCCCCCCCCCCCCAATCCCCACCCCTACGCACATTCCTGGCAAAGTGCTGTAAAATAAACGGCGGGCAACTAAATTTCAACGAACTGAGAAGAAGCGGACGAGAGAGAAAACAAGCACACGTCAGCAAGAAAATGGGCAACTGGCAGAACGCAGACTTCTGCTATTTGTTGTTACAGATGGCCATGCTCTTAGCTGTCCACAGTTGAGTTTCATTGTGGGAGTGCAGAGTGCAAAAAGAATAAAAGAATCAATTGTGAAACGTGAGAGGTTGAGTGAGCGATCTGTGCTAAAGACAGTGGAGGATTTATTGGTTTTGCATTAACCATAGGAGCTCTACATGCAATATGGTTTGGGCCTGAAAAGAGCTTTGTGTTGACTCGAGGTGGAATTTCATCAGTGCTATTAAAAACCTGCCAATTAGATGACTGCTGTAGATTAAAAGTATTAATTACCTATATTGTGATGAGTGGATGGATTGCACTGAAAAACACTGAAACAACAAAATCAATAACTATTCAATATGTGTTTGACAGTCAGTTCAATAAGGAGAGATCAGTAATAATTGTTGGTCAGTCGCAAATATGACACTTCAAGTTCAAAGTACGTTGTGTAGGTGGTTTTTTAATCTTATAATGCATTTTCCATGTGGTGTTGGAAGTGAGTCCCTGTTTTGTTTCTTTTATGCACGTGCACCAGGACTCAACCTTTCTAAATATACAACAACGTGGATGACACTCTTCAGATATATGACTTTTCAAATGTTCTACGAGGAAGAAAACACATTCAACATGTTTAGATTTATTATAAACATAACTCTGACCTGGACACATGCCATCATTGCAGTCATACAGATTTCAAACAAGCCACTGAGCTCAGCCAAACGAAAGGGAATGGTAAAACTGTAACACAACCAAATTTACAGACCAACTTCCTGCTTCAATCTTGATAATAAGGGATAATCACTAGGCATGGTAATACCTAGTGATTATCCCTAACATTTCAATTTTGCTGTTTTAGTTTTATTCCCAAATAAAAGAGGTTGAGATAATCTGGCTAAACTTTTGGACTTGTGTATTGCAGGAATGATCATTTGACTGCTTCTTTCTTGCTTATATTATATATTTTATCATATCATATTTTAGTATGAAGCCTCTTTAATGGTAATCCATTTAATCTGACATGTGGAACAATAATTGTAGCATCTAAATTCCACCCGTTTTGGCACTGCACCATTTAGCTTTAGCATAAATGCACCATGCTCATAGATGTATGCTCCACAGCTTAGCCAAGATACCCTTGTTACCCATACTCATGTATTGTTACTGCTGTGATTATTATTGAAATATGTTATTTCTGTATTTAAACCATATTGCATCCCTGCCCCCTCCTCTCTCTGTGACAGTGAGTTAGAAGGCTACACATGTACTCATAAAACTGGAGTTACTTCCATGTTACTACTATTTATGCTTAACTGGCATGCTCATCATGTAACAGGCACCGGGAGTTGTTTTTGGGGCTGGACTTTATTTGTTTCTGTCGACCACACCCGCGGTCATTATCAGAGACTTGGCTTTTAATTGTCTTTTATTTGAGGAAATAGGGTAAATGGTTAAAAAAACACTGGTATCAGTCAATTCTCCCCTGTGTTTATCCCAAAGCTGCATCATACTAACAAACTGTTACTTAGTCTTCTTCCTGCTGTTTGAACCTCAGTGTTGTTTTATGACCGGTACACATCAAGGCTTCAGTTTTGAAAGTAGGGCGCTGCAGGTTTAAAGTGAAGAAAGTGATGATCCGCACCATCCGTGGACCATTATTAGATGTGGTTGAACCTCATCTTTTAGTCATGACTGTAGTTTAAATACTGTACTCTGCAGACCCACTAACACACAAAAACCATCTATTTGTGGTTGCCTCTGTTGTACAATCTGTAATCAAACATTTGCACTGCGGAAGTCATAAATACACACAAACACGAGCACAATCATTCATGTGTGTATTAATCTAGCGTAAGTGCGCTCATACATAAGTGTATGTTAGCGTGCACATGCGCATCTGTATGTGTGTGTGTTTGTGCATCCACATCTGTATTTATGCCTGTGTTTTTGCAAGAGGGACAGAGAGGGAGGGGAGGTAACAGCTGGCCACTGCTTCACACCCTCTGCCGACTCAAGCTCCGTGGATGCTTCACCGCCACATCTCAGCAGAAACACCTGGAGTTGTCACCGCTTGGATATGCCACCTTTAGAATATATCCACCTGGAGGGAAGCAAGGAGCTGGGGGGAGTGGAGAGGGAAAGGGCCAAATTAAAGACATACTATGCAGAATTTTCATTAAAAAAACAATGTATAGACTTATACAAAAATACTCCCTCTCAATCATCACTTATGACCCATTATAAGTATGTGGCGGTGTATGTATCCACAGAGACCCTACCACTGCCTGTACTTTCAAATGTTCTTGCTTTGCAATGTTTTGGATGTTTCTCAGTGTCAACCTTTGGCCAGTGGGTGTGTAGCCCCCAGTCAGTTACATTGCCCAGGATGTAAAGTCAGGACTTGTAGCATAACAAACAGGACACATTGCTTGAGTGTTTGACTGCTGCACAAACACACACGTAAAGCAGCATGCCCTTAACTGCATTCACACAAAATCTGGCAATGCTTCCTGCAGGTTTGTGTGGATGTATGGGCATAACGTAACCATCATGAAACTTTCAGAAAATAATGTTTCATTTATCTGATTTCAGTGCTTTGTTCTTGACACTATCGCTCCCTTTCTTCATTCACTCTCTAGCTCGCTCGACCACTCTCTCTCTCTCAAGCTCTCAGTTCACTCTGGGTTTCAAACTAGGGAAGTGCGGCCAACTTTGAATGTTGTGTTAACAGTAACTGACATATCATGCTTAGTATGCCTTCCAGTTAATCAACTGAAATTTATGTCAAAAGCATTTTTTTTATTGTTTTTGTTTTTTTAGGCAAAAACACTTTTTTGTAGTGCTTTTCAAAGAAAGAAAAATAATTAAATTAGATTCAATCGAGTTATAACATGAAGGAAAACCAGGGCAATGGTTTAGAAGATGGAAAGGCAGAGGAGAAACATTTGCAAAAGACAGGGCAGCAACAGGTTAAACAAAAAGAGGTAGACATGAGGTGAAAATGGGAGAAAATAAAAAGCCCGTCCAAGTAAGAGCAACATGTGCAGATAAAAAAAGACCAACACTAACACAGTTAGAACTGAGCCTTTAAAAAAAGGGACAAAAAGAGCACAGAGCATGAGAAAAGGACAGTGAGGGTTATTCTCTATGTAGGTATAAGCAAGGGCAATGGGCTCTGATCTGATGGAGGAGAAAAGAGGGAAATGGAGAGCAGCTTCCAGGCTGAAGTTCAAGCTCCTCTCCTCTTAAATCTGTGGTTGCAATTTCCCCTTCTTTACTGTAACTCAAACCCAGGCAGCTCGTATGAAAACACTATCTGTGGGCTTGGATCGCTGTTTGACGTCAAGAGGATTTTCCCATGGGGCCACGGGGACCCTTCTCAACAGCGCCTGCCCACGTCAACAGAGGTAAAAGCGCCAAATCGCTCTCGTCCACGTGCCAAATAACTCTTATATTCAGGATGTACCCCTGTGTGTATTGTGCTCCTTTGGGATGAAGATTTTATGACCAGCCGTGTGTTTAAATTGTAAAAATGGTAAATGGCTGCATTTATATAGTGCTTATATACAAAGCGTTTTACCATGTTTCTGGTGTTCACTCACCCATTCTCTCTCTCACACAGACTCACACACACAAACACACACACGCACACTGATGGTGGCAAGTTACCACACAGGATGCCGGTGCAATCAACTGGAGATATTTGGGGTTCCATACAAGGACACTTCAACATGGAGACAGGAGGAGTTGAGGATCAAACCACTGACCCTCATGTTGGCCATAGAGCCCCTGGCCATAGCAATAAGAACACAGACAGGCCTGTCGGGCATCCAGTTGGGGGGGACAGGAACATCAAATGACCCTATACGCTGATGATGTAATTGTTTTAACAAACTTATCTATTAGTATCCCAAACTTAATGCACTTACTACTAACTTTTATTTTTATTTTATTTTATTTATTTGTCTGTGTTAATTAACTTTTGTAACTATATGGAACATGTGAAATATAATGTCATTTTTTATGAGAAATGTAACTCAGTGATCATGTTTCACTTATGTCTGTATGTGAAAATGCAATAAAAATATTGTTGAAAAAAAACTTCTGACCCTCAGATGAGTGGACGACCCACTCTGCCTTCACTGATGTAGGCCTGTTTGCCATTTCCAAATCAGACAGTGACCTTGTTGTGTTACCAATCAGCTGAGAGGCCTGTGTTTTGTGACTTTCATCAGAAACCAATCTTGAATATTGATGTTGCAGTTCCATTTAACACAGAAAGCTTATGTGTTTTATTAAGTGGAAAGCTCCATGTTTACAATTGTGATGTTTTGCTTTGCACTTCCCAGAAATCACTTGTTAGTCAGCGTCCAATACTGTGACCGTAAGTGATGGTCTTTTCCTTGTATGTTCAGCTATGGTATTTCATTCAAACAACCCTGATCTCCTTTTGTGTTAAAAGAATAAACAGTTGAATATACAATGTATTACAAGGAAACGTTTGACTTCCTACTTAATTGGGCTTGCAAAATTACAAAATGTTTTTCTTAAGCAACAACAACACCACAAACGTATTTGATTTGACATATTTTTTCACCTGCCATTACTAATGAAGCTTGTGTTATTCAGCTTTTGGGTTTTTTAAAGTGAACCACAATGGATAACCGCGCTGCACTCAAGACAGCAGATGTCTGATGCATTTTTATGTAATATCTGAGGTTTGCAAGCAGAGTTTAGAGGTTTCTTTTCTTCTGGAAGCTCATTTTTTTTACAACTACTTTGAACTCAGTGGACTCTGACTGCTCCAACTTTGCTGTAAGCAAATTCTCTTCAGAGCACGAAGAACAGAGGTCAAGCGATCTCAGTGTCAGTCTGCTAGAGATTCAATGCAAACCTAGGAGGCTGAGAGGCTGGGAAGACATCTGAGGTCTAAGATGAAACACCTCAGGTTCAAGTCCAGTGTTCACTGATACATAATGCTGTGTTCTGAAATAGCAAAGCAGCAAAAGCCCATAAAAGGAAGCTCAAACAGTGCAGGTAACACCTGTTGAAAAGTTGCAATCATTGCCCAAAAAGCAACAACATCAGCAAACAACAACAATAACTGTGGCCCAGCTGACCCAGCCCTCTCATCTCAGGTTCATTCGGTCTCCTTGAAAAGCGTGTTGGTCCACACTAGCGAAGGTGGGAGGACCGGCTCCGCTCTGTAATCATGCCTTCTCCCTAACAGACAGCTGTGTAACCAGGTGAGTCCCCCAGCTTTCATCCTAATGACAACCCCTGGCTGACTGCTGTCAACGGGGCTAAAGGGGCTTAAGGCCAACTGCAGGGAGGATTAGGAACAGGACTGGGAACAGCAATAGGTTTTCCATGATGCTCTTGGCTTTGTTACATAACAAAATCTGCCCTTTTGGAAAGCAGGCGGGCAATGGTGGGATAATTCACTATTGCGGGCTCGCAGTTTCGACAGACGTACAGAGTGAGGGGCGAAATAATCAGCGTGGTCGGTGGTGTTTTTCACCAGCGAGAGCAACAGATGGACACTGAACGAGGTGCACATTATGAAAACACAAAAGCGAGGTGACTGACATTGAAAAACACACATACTTGAATGTCAATATACGAGTAAATCCAGCCACATGTCCCCTCTGATCAGCGCCTGACACGTCCGCACTACCACAACACATTTGCACATATGGATCCCGTACAGAGTAAAAGTTAATAAACATCTGTGCATGAGTGCGTGGGCGCACAAGTGTAGAAATGTTAACTTCACATCGACAGCTTACAGGTGTTGTGCAGCACAGGATATTTCGTGCTGCCAGTAAAATTATGAATACCCCAAAGGGAGACAAAATGTTTCCCCATAGACTCAACCAATACACCACACAAAGCACAGAAACTACAATTATTCTCAATAGAGTAATCATTTTAAATTAGATTTGTACAGGTGTTGCGCAAGAGTTGTAAAATGTGCATTTGCTCTGCAGAGTGATCCTTTTATAATGTGCATTGGAGTCTCACTGACAATATATTTTCATAATTCAGTTTTGAATTAAGTCATCGCGGTTATAGGAATGTGAGGACTTCACGTAGGAAATATTTGCTGAAATGAAAATAAGTTTCCAGTATGATTAGGCTTTAGTACGACTTGTGGGTTGCCACTGTCAGATAAACCAAAAATACTACCACTGAGCTCATCTTATGCAAGAACTGTGGGCATATTTCGGGAAATTACTGGGACATATTTTGGCCTTTTTACACCTGCATTTGAAGGAAAGTCATGTTTTTTTAATAGTGTTGTTGCTGATGTGGGAACTGAGAACCATGGGTGTAAGTTTCAACTTACCAACAGCTGACGTCAAACCAAGAAATGGATTATCTCCACTTCTTTTATTTATTAGGAATGTGGCAGCAAGCCTACATACATATGGAATCAATGTTCAAAAGTCAGCTGTATCTATTGTGTATAGATACACAAGTAGAGCAAGTTTCAACAGTACATGTCAGTCCAGATCAAATCAACATAGCTACAGATATGCAATACAATTCAGTAGAATGACCACAAAGCTAGTAGTTTGTGTATGTAAAAGCTATCAGAACAACATCACACACTCACTAGAAGCAATGAAGATTAAATGGAGCACATCATGGTATAAACACTATTAAGTTTACCACAGTCATCAGCTCAGTTATCAATAGCATTCAACAGCATTAGCTACTGTATGAAATCTGATTAACATTAGCAAAATCAGTCATTGGTTCATTATCACTTCTGACTGACAGCACAAATTTTGCTTTGCTTGCTTTTTTCTTTCCATTGATCCTGTGTTGCAGACACTTTTAGGGCTTACAGCTTGCATATCTTGACATTGTCCATGTGTCAGCTTAGTCCCACTTCTCCACACACACACACACACACACACACACACACACACACACACACAGCCCCCTCCCTCTCTTCTCTGTCCATTTCTCGGAAGAGGCACTGGGGAACTGTGGACAGAGCATAGGCCTGTCTTTCTCTGTCAGCCCCCACCACCTCCACCTCCACCCTCCCCCCTCCCCCCCAAACCTCTCCCTCCTTTTCTCTCTGTCACTGTTTATTTCAAACTTGCTAACTATCTCACATGCTAACTATAATATTTGGTTGATTGCAACGTGAGAAATGCTTCAAACTGTACATTTTTCTCGCATGTTTCAAATTTGTCTGACATGAAGAGGACTTGGAACTTGGAAGAGAGTGGGAAACACTTCATCCCAAATTTACTATAAACAGACCTGCTGTAAATAACATTCAAGTGTTTTGGCTGCATTGCATTGAGCATTCATGCATTCTCTATGCTTTATAGAGATGGTTAAATGGTCACTTGCACAATGATCATAAAGCACCTTTGCCAAGAAAAAGCACTACAAGTACTAAATGTAATTGAAATTTAAATATTTAATTCGTCTCATGTCGGTGGTTGACTTCGCCTGCACAGACTGTGGCTTTAACTTCTGCCTCTAGGAGTAGTTTTTAAATCACTATACTTTTTTACTTTTACTTGAGTAGATTTGTGAAGAAGAAACTGTACTCTTACTCCGCTACATTAGGCTACATTGAGCTCGTTACTTTTCTTCTCCCCCACGTACGCCTCATTTTAATGTTACTAATGAGATACTTCCGCCAAAGGCTCTACCACATGACTGTGTTTCACCAATCATACTGTACGTAGCCGCGCAGTCTCGTCACGTGACCATACTCAGCAGCGGGACGGGTTAGCTTTACAATTTACAGTCGTAGCAAACAAAAAAGAGAAACGGATGCAAGGAACACCCCTGGCCTCATATTGAAAGCATGTTTACCTTACAAAAAGTGCAAAACAGAAGCTAGATTATGCAGTGTTTTGTCACACACACACACACACACACACACACACACACACACAGTTCATGAGCCTGCAGAGCCTGGTGAAAAAGTACAAAGGTTTGGAAATTTGTGTTACTTGTGCTTAATTTATTTATTATTTTATTGATTTTATTTTATATTGAATTTACTTTGATTATTTTAATTTAAGCTATTTGGTAATGAATTTATTATTTTATTGATTGGATGAACTCTAATTTGCCTGAAGATGGTTATTTTGTATTTTTGTCTGATTGAATGCTTGTGTTAACAAATAAATCAGATGTTATTCAACAGTTCCTCGGTACTTGAGTAGATTTTTCACCAAGTACTTTTTTACTCTCAAGTAATTATTTGGATGACTTTTTACTTTTACTTGAGTCATATTATTCTGAAGTAACAGTACTTTCACTTGAGTACAATTTTTGGCTACTCTATCCACCTCTGGGTGCTGTGCAGGATGAAGGTCCAGGAAAACAGCAGCTGTATTCACCTGCCGGCAGATCCAGTGGAGGAACATCAAATGACCGAGAGACCTGGCAAGGAAAGATGCCATTTTGGCATATTTAATCTGCTCTGGGTTACAGGAACAAATACGAAATCAAAAACAGAGAAAGATGGCCAAGTGGTTCACTGTTCCAGGACTGAAAGCATCATATTAATGGAGTCTCTGAAATCTGTGTTTGGGTTTTATTGAGGATTGTTTTGTTTTGGGTTTTTTTAGCTTCATGGATATTTTCAAAAAATCTGCACTGTAATCTAGATGTTAGTTGCTTAACTCTGGCATTTGGCATAAACAGCAGGGCCCAGCTCTGGAAGGAGCCGTCTGCTGAGGCTTAGTGTCAGAGACTGTAATGTGAGAGCAGCTACAGGCCATGAGGCAGCTCCAGCAAAAGAGATGAAACCATACTGCCCCCTAGAGAAAGTCAGGAGAACATCTGGAGAAACAGAAAAACTGCACAGTGAAGCATTTGGGGGTTATTTTATTATCTTTTAAAGTATTGTGTCTTCATTTATACACATAAAACACATTGTGTCCAAAAAGCATTTACAAAGTAGCATTTTACATCTGAGCAATTTAGCTAAATGTTGTATTATTTCATTTTAAAATACCAAGATTGCTCAAGCAGCTCCACTTCCTTTGTCCACTAACTTTAATTAAGCAGACACACAAACACACAATTCTTTCAGACTTGCTGACATAACTTCAATTAAGCAACTCACAGACATTCGCATCAGCTTCACATCCTATGTCAAGCTGAGAAAACCCATCAAAGCATCAAGCAGCACATTTTGATGACTCCTTGCTACAGCAGTTGTGTTTTATGAGATATGGTCCCTCAGAGCTGTGTCACGAGGCTCAGCAGATTTTCACTGGCCTCATTCTGACTGTGTCTATGAATGTAGTTTGCAATTGTTTCCAGTTTTATTAACCTATTTCATGAATCAGCGACTATCCTCACAAGACAGTGAATGCAATTTCAATTTGCTCAATATTTTGCTGTCCCTGTCCTCAACTGAGAGATTGCTTTAAAACCAGATGGTGTTTTAGAGGTTTGATACAGCCAGTGTTCAAGGGCATAATTCTGTCCTTGCATAATTACATCTTCTTGAAGGATGTGGCGGTTTCCAGTGTGAAGGTCGCGACAAAAGCAACCACCAGACTGGGGTTTATGATGCGTAGACTTGCTAATTAACTGACTTAGTTGCCTGCTAAACATCACACCATTAAGCCACATGTGGATATCAGCTCAGTGATGAGTCAAGGCTTTTCTGTGGGTGTTGCCCAACAGCCCCGTCTCTTATGGTGAACCAGCTCCTTCTGTTCAAACTTAAGTGCATTACCTTCTTTTCTTTTTTTTTAGCAACTGAACCTTGGAAATAAGGTAGCTTAGAAATACTGTATCCTTGTAGAACCTACACTTAAATAGTTTGGGTGAGAGTTTTGTATACTGTTTAATACTGCCAGATGAACATGTACACCTGTTTCATGTTGCAAGAAGTCCTCAGAATCAAGTGTACAGTTTAGATTTTCCCCCACTTTCTGACCTGACATGTCTTCCATAAACCATTACGAATCAACTTAACACTCAAAAACATTTTCATATTTTTCATTTTCTCTTATGAAAAGAAATTGAAGAGAAGTCCAGCCCTATCATATTAGTTGTGCCTTTGTCCATGAAAGGGGGGGTGGGCACTTAATGAAATAAATACACTCTGATGTTTTTGTTTACTGATATCCAGCAACAGAATTCAATCTTTCACAGTGTGAAGTTCTTTTAACTCTTGGGTGGCATTTTGGCAAATGGATGGAGGGGGGAAGGGAGCTATATATGTAGCACCCTGGAGGCATTGATTATTCAAATGATCCAATCTCCTCTCCTCATGAACAGGTGAGAGTCATCAGGATGAAATGAGCAATTAAGGACAGGTGTGTGCAGTCAAGGACGTTTGGTGAACTGGACTTGGAACACTCACTTGTGCCAAATGAGGCCAATTGATTTTTATGCATCAATTTTGAGCTGTTTAATTTCCATCAATATATTCAAATTCAAAGCAAAGCTATCCATAGTTCAGATGCTGCAGCGGCTTCCATAAAAGCTGAAATAACTACAGCGTTTAGAATGACTGCAGCGAGACACTGTTTACCTGTTAGCAATACCACAGTCACCACTACACCACTATTAACTACCATGAGAGCTAAAAACATGTTTTATACAGCAATAAATGGTTATACATGGCTGCCACGCCATACTTGGTTCCGTGCAAAAGGCTAAATGGTTTCATTCAACACTTGACGCCGGCAGGCAATTTAAAGCATAGATGTATAAAACATTTTATAGCTGGCCATTAGCTGAAAATGTGTTGGCCGCTACAATGGTGTAATAAAGGATGTTTCATTTTATTGCCAATTGATGGAGCGCTCCATTGTTCAAGCAGCTTGTAGCAACTTTAGACTGCTTTGATTTTGCATTGAAATGGACTGTAATCATTTTGTTTAAAGGCTTTTTCTGATGAGAGCACATTAACTTAATAGTGGTGTCAGTTACCTCAGGAAAGGTAAAAGGTTTAGTTGAAAAGGTAGTGAACCCTGACCTTTCATAGTGAAGTCTCAGGCATGCATTAGCCTAATCTATCACTCATCTGTCATCAACTCTTTGGAAGGTCAAAAACTTCACATGCACACCAGATCCATTTCCATCACCATCTCACGTTTGTATATGTTACTCTTTCCCCCAGTAGTGTATCCAAACCTCGAAATTTCTCATTCTGTTTTTCTCCATCTCTGCTTTTCTACATCTCTCCCCATGGGGTGAGTGTGTAGGATGTGACTGTTAGAGTCATAACAAGCCGGTGGAACTGAGTAAGACATGGAAGTCAGCCATGGAGCCCTGCTGCTTCGCCCACCTTCTGATGACTTTACAATGTGACAAAACCACTCATCCTTGTTTTACAGAACAGGGGCATGTGTGCCAACATGCCGAGGAGCACACAACAAGAAAAGATAAAGAATAATAACAATTTAACAACAGGTTTGAAAAGTGAATTGAGTCGTGGCGGGTTTTTTGCATGTGCACGTGAATTTGTGTGTGTGGCAGCTTCCACGAATCTGTTGCTCCCACACAGTAAGAAGCACCAACAGGTCACAGAAGCCTAATAGCATGTCAAGCTTCCTTCCTGTGGGAAAATCCACAAGCCCACTGACTCACTGACGAGCTCAGCTGGCAGCAGGAGCCTCTAGATTCAACATCTATTTAACTATATATGTATGTATCTCTTGGTTAACTTGCTAAAGCTATCTGGCCATCTGTCAGTTAAACTATTAAACCAATGCTAACATCAACATGGCAAATATGCTTACAATTACCATTGCATGCTAATGTCTCCCAATTAGCACCAAACATAAAGTATTGGGCAAATTGAAACTTTGACCAAATCATGGCAAAAGTTATTAGAATTTATTCTGTACACAACATACAACATTCATAAATGTCTGCAAATTTGTTGAGATATTTCACTTTGGACTAAAGTGGTTAACTAACCCGGTCAACATTGCCTTAATCCCTTAAGCCCAGCTAGCATGACTAACAAGTGTTCAACTAAAAATTGCGCACTATTTTCTGAAATAAATTTTAAAAATATTTTCATAATCAAATTAGAAAGCACTAAGGCATTTTTTGCTGCCTAAGGTGGATCTAAGATTGTTTTTTGCTTGTTTTTATGCCTAAATGTGTCTGCCCACACATGCTATGAGTGGGCAGACAAAAAGAAAATGTAGAAAAAAGTAGTGTTTTTGTCTACATCTCCTTTTCTTCATTATTTGTTAGGCTTTCTGGAGTGGAGTGTTAGCAGTTAGCGGTTTGTGGCATCAAATGCCTATCCTGCATCTTCATCGCTGGAAATTAACCAATAACAAGAAGTAGGTCCTGCAGTGTGATTGTGTATTCAAAAAATTTATTTATTCAAGTATGTTCCCATTTACTTGTATTGCATTCCTCTTTTTCACCTCAGTCGAATGTCATAACAAAAAAATGTGTGCTACTTCTAGCACCTTCTATGGCAATATAAAAATGGGCATAAGAACAAGCGGGTGAAAATATAATTTTAGTACTTTTAATGCTATTAAACTCTTAAATAAACACAGTGAAATGCACACACAGTGCAACAGGAGCCTCTCAGATGAGAGTCTACTCACTCGGCCCACTGCAGGGGTCCTGCTGTGGTCAAGCCAACAACAGGAATGCAGACTGGTATCCCAAGGGCAGTGGGTTAAGAATCTCTCTGTCTGCCTCTCTTTTTTTTTTCTTCCTCCCAAACAGTCCAGGGCCTTGTGGTGTTAAAACAACAGGGCTCTCTTAAATTAGTTCAGTGCGAAAGTCCAATTCAGCATTTCCTTCACGGTTCAAGAAGAGCTCTCCCTCTCTCCAACCCTCCCAGCCTGTGCGGGGGTCTTCTGCAGGCCATGACTATGTAAACTCAATCCAAACAGCCAGGTGATGGAGATGAGGGCCTGGCTTAGCTTGACTTCAGTGGCAACTGGCCAGGTGACCCACTTTCCATCTAATCAGTTCTTCAGCTCTTGTGCGACTTCAGACACTGATGTCAACATTAAAGTGAGCATGATGCAACAAGTGCTAAAAAGCCAGCAATAACTGTTAGGTGTATGTAGATATCTGTCACAAATTTAGATTTTTCTGTTAAATTAAATAATGCTTTTGAGCTGTAGCCAGTTCAGTGGCTTTCCCCTTCACCATCAAACTTAACAGATGGTGGGATGTCTGTTGTTTTTGTTGTATTTATCCAGACTTGATGAACTCAGTGCCCGATCCTTGGAGCAACACTAAGCATGTTGTCAACTCATCAAAGAGAGAGCAAACCACTGCAGCAGGCGATCATCTCCAGTTCTGCTCTTACGATTCCCCCATCATCTGTGCCATACTGATGAAGATTGATTTATCTGTGTACCGTGACTGGGCTAAAATGGGACCCTGATCTGGCTGATTTGCTTTACATCAAGGCTCCTTCCAAGAGTGTGTGTCTGTGCATGCTTTCCTGATGTGTCTGTCTTTCTCTCTGTCCCTCTCTCTCTCTCTCTCTCTCTCTCACTCACACACACACACACACACACACACACACACACAGGATACAGAGTTGAACTGCTCAAACTTTTTTCCCAAGCCAAACTGCATTTGTGGCTTCTGCATTAGAGTCAGTCACCCACAGGTTTCTGACCTAATGACCATGAACCCCAATAGGCCATCTGACATCCACACTAATGACAGAATGGGGTCGTGACCTTGACATCAAAAGCCACAGAGAGAAAATGTGAGGATATACCTTTACTACAGAGCATGACCAGTCACACAGACCTTTCCCAGACTCTTTCACCTTCCATCGCTCCCTATCTCACCATCTCCACCCCGGATACCTCCCCCCATAGTCCATACGTTAGGGTGAAATAGATAGATCGAAATACACAGAGTAGTGTAATTTTTCAAGTTTGCACGTGACATTAATACGAGGGGGGATCGTGAAACAAGCTCCATGGCCTGACCTTGTCTTCCACTCTGACACAGAACTCTCATATTGCCAAGACTCATTACAGGCTAAAGTAGAAGCAGCAGATCAAGGGAGCTCCTCAGCAGGTTAATTTCCTCAACTAACCAGATCTCATACATCAAATGGATCATCTTTCACTCCACCTAAGCTCTGGAGCTCTGAATGTCTGAAATCTGTGACTGAAACTCGGAGGACCTCCAACTTGTGCTTTGAAGTTGTAAGGAATCAAAGTTAATGTCATTTGAGCAACATTACCTTAAAAAGGCATTTAGAAGGAAGATAAGCTCATCAAATGGAGTGCAGCTTCCTTATGAAAGATAGTCTTCATTATAATCTTGAAAGGCCTCAAATTCTGAATGAGCCCCCTGTCCCATTTTAAAATGAAGCATTTCTCAATCACTGCAGCTGATTTTGCTGAGTCACATTTCCGTGTGGCACTTTCAGCTATTGTGATGGACTTCCTGACCCCATTTCCCACTGATTTTACATCCATCCCATAAAGGTTCACTTCCCGGTTCTCCACACACGCCCATGCCCTTCCACAACTGGTCACGGTAATGCCGGGAAGAATCAAGGTCAGCTTGGACTCCACCTGACGCCTCACATCTGCAAAGCTTTTCACGGCCTTCACACCGTGCCGCCTGGGTGTCCCTGAACAACAGTCTTCCTGCATCACGTGCTGAAGCAGAAGTTAGTCATTCACTTGTGATCTATGGGAGGAAGTCAGGGAGTGTTTAAAGGAAGCATCACATACAACTTCCTCACATGATGAGGCAAGGTAATCTGTTGTTCTCTGACATATGATATCCAGGGTTTGACATATTCAAGTTTCCTTCCTGTTTTTCCAGAACTGAGTCATTCATACAAAGGGACAAACATAGAAAAGAACAGAATAAAAATAGAACAGAAATTATATAATATATCTGAAGAAGACAGGGCAGAAGTCACGCTGGAATAAATTGAAGTGAACAGGGTATTCAGCAATTCCCACTGTGGGTGTTGAAAGCTTCTCTGATCTGCAGGTTAGCTCTCAGTCCACAGAAGCAACAGCAGCAGCAGGTAGAAACCCCAAGTCTCCAAAAAGAGGTCAACATTCTGTTTGGATAAAAAGCTCCCTCCAGCTGATCAGTGCTCTTGGAGTAGATGGCAGAAGTCTGGAGATCAAAAGGCCTCCGCTCTAAAAAGTCTGAAATGTGTAACATCTGAGATGTTCCCCCTGCTTATGAAATCATAAAACTTTCAGATTTTATCAAAAGTGAAAGTCTTTCAGGAGCTTGAAAACAGACAGCAAAGCATTTCAGTGGCATGCAAAGTTGTGTTTTTAAGGAATCATAAAGTAAAGTCAATGCCCCACTTTAAAAAGCATGTTTGAAGTGCTTATGATGAGTATAAAAATGGCCTTGAGTAGAAATTTTACTCAATAAGTGGATGGGTATTTCACTCTGTAACCTTCAGAGTTGAACAAAAATAATTATTGTGTTGATCCGTTAGTCCGAATCATAGACAAGCATAGAGAACCACAACTTGTGCCCAGTTTTCAATTCAGCGCCTGAGGCATACTGTTAGTGCCTCGAACCACAACTTTTACTATGCTTATACTACTTTTTTGGCTTCTGTGCAAGTCAAGAGTCAAAGAAAGCCAAAGTGCTTGGCTGCAGGACTTCAAAATAATAAAAGTAATGGGATATTTTCACCGATGGCACTCCGACATCTTCTGAAATGATTTTTCTTCATTTATTTCTTTAATCACAGTCATTTTCAGCTGGAGTTGAACTTCCCTGTCAATTAGTCAAAAAATAACATTTTTGCTGATCCCCATTAAAAGCATGGAGACCGTTTAAGAAATGTTATAATAACCCATAACATTTCTACAGGACACCAACATGATGATGGCTTATTGAGGCTGTTTATATTGACAGTCCATGTGTTTAACTGCAGATGTTTCAAGGGAAATGTGGTTCTCCACCAATGCTCTGCACTCCTGCTTAGCGCTAAAAATGAACACCCTGGTACACAATCTAGATACAGGAAGCAGGCTTATGCAGGGAGATAGGCAGAAATAGTTTCCATGTGTGGCTTATCTGCACCACAACCCAACAATGGAGCCATGAAAACTCAACAAGATTGAGATCTTTGTTGACAATAACAACAACAACGCTGTAGGTAACTGGACTAATGACAATGGCCTAAGTTTCAACCCTGATGATCTGGCATATAACCGATGACTTAAGAGGTTAGTCAACAATCACTTAATCACTCGTCGAGCAGCTCCTGAAGGTAACTTCACAAATAAACATTTGGTTTCTCTAACGGTACCTCTACCATGCCACTCGCTCCTGAGTGAGTTCAAACCAGTCAAAGTGTTGACAGCCCTCCACCTCAGTGGAGTGTGTACTTCTTGGCAGAGGTCGCTCAGTAGCCCCAATGCCAGCCCCCTGCTCTTAACATCGGCCTACTGGAACTGTGCACCCAGTCCGGTAAATGATGTCAGAGAAAGTGGTACCACCGGAAATAACAGCTCTCTAATAACTGGGAAGCTGACGCAGGGTAACCGGTTATTCAACGTCAGTGAACTGACTAATATACTTATTGCGTTGGGCACCAAATGTCCAGCCATAGTAAAGGCTGAGATAAAGAGTGACAGCATTAAAGACCTGAGTCTGCAGCCTCAGCGTTTCATTTGGTATAACTCACATCCCACAGATTCTGTTCTGGCCAAGCTCTTTTTATTCTGCAATTCATAGTGGACTGCCAGGGAGTGAAGGAAAAGGAATTGTCCACACACAGATCGAGTTTAGATTGAGTCAAAGAGTCTTCTCAAGTAGCACAAATGCAAAACAGGGGGAATGGCTGCACTTTAGTGTTTGAAGGGGTTGAGTTTGAGGGGTCTCCTGTGTGGTGTAATTCTAAACCTAACAACTGTGACAGGAAATACAGTTATAGGTCCACCATGACAATCAATGGTGCTGTAATTATCCTTGATGCAGCCCAGGAGTCTAGTGGCCAGGGGAAATGATGATGATATATGATACAGACGACACACATGCACAAGCACACACGCTTCCTGAAAATAAGCCACAATACACACACCGGAATTGCGCCCCCTTCATCAGAAACATCCTTTTCTTGACTGAATAACAGGTCAAGGATGGCTGGTTTGATCCACTCTGATGACATGGAGGAGGAAGATGGGGGAGGAAAGACGAAGAAGAGAGACACAGAAACACAGAATTGAGAGAGAGAGGTTGCTTTCCCTCATCAGTTAAAGGCGATGAGAGGAACAGCTGTCGGGAGCTTCCTTTTTGGCTCTGTAAATCCACACACCCCACACACACACACATCTTTATTCAATTGCTCAGTCGAAAAGGCCTGGATTCTCCTGGGTGGGGTGATGATGGAGGGTAATTATGGTGACACCTCGCTGACACCCTGCAGCTCACCTAACAATCTGAATCCCCTCTCTTCTTCCTGCTTTGTAGGTCCGTACCACCCTGCACTCCAGCATGGTTACCACAGGGGTGCCCTACCGTCAAATGGCTTCCTGACCCATTTGTATGTAAGGTAGGGTGGGGGCGCTGCACAGGGAGGATGCACTGGGTGTGTGGACAGTGGAAGCATGGGGAGAGTGGGAGGGGAGGGTGGTTGTATTTTGGCACTGGATACCAAGGCCCTTTCTCTTTTTTCCCCTCCTTCCTGTGGTTTTATGGCCTACTTACCAGTAGCAGACTTTCATCTGGCTATGTGAGGGGATCTCTGGCAGATCTGTTGCAAAGATTTTGACAGGAGGAAAGGGATCTCCAGCAGGGCTTCTGTGCTGGACCGGATGGCCCAGGGGGGCTCGTGAGTTCTAGGCCAATTTAACACCCCTGGATGGCCCATTAAGGTGTGATTGTTAGGCACTGGTTGTGCACAAAATACTCTGGGCCAGATCATCCGAGGGCAAACAAGGCTTCAGGACATTTAAAAACTGTGATAATTTTGCATGATTCCAATGTCTCCTGTTGAAGAAAACAACTTAAAAAACTTAATTTAAGGCTTCACTTATTAATATTTTTCGATTAACTAAGAATTTTAAAAATATTGTGTTTATATAATGTTATGTTATGTCTAAGGCGTGAAAGGTGGCACATTAACCATCTGTACAATACTTGCCAGCACCAAACAGCAGAGAAGCAAGGTTAGCAACTAGCTGGTGAGTAAAGTGGTGCATTTAGCAGCTAAGATGTAATATAGTTCCCTTGGGAGATGCCGGAGACTAAAGCAGTGGAAGAAAGAGAGTAAATATTGGATGTGCATTCATCAGGTGGCCACAAACATGACTAATAGAATACTAATGTAGCTACATGTCTGCAGGGTTTTTCTAACGTGATAATATGCCAGGTGTTGTATTTACAGCTTGTTCCACTGGCCCCACCTAGCCAAAACAATTAATTAATACTGCTGCAGATTCCCCCCCATTCTTCCCGTTCTCATGCATTAAATTAGACACTCAGCAAAATCAGTGAGCAGACAAAAAGAATCAACATCCAACCTCCTGTAAATTGTTATTTGAGAGATCATAAATTATGAGTCAGTTATACAGCACACCTGAAACAAATTAAGCAATTAGATGAACAAGGAAGAGACTAGTAAGAAGTCACTGTGCAAACTGAAAGCATGCACGAGTTACAGGCACCGCGCACGTTGAGCAGCCACACACAGAAGGGCAAACATTCAATACAGACACATTTTTGTACTTCAGATAGATTCAATTGTGCAGACTGGATTCAAACAGACACGCGAGTTACAACTACAACTGGAGAGAAAACTGGACTCCACAAGTTAAAGCTGTTTTGCACACATGGAACATGTTGGATTCATGCTGAATTACATATGACGTGGGATATTTGAATATGTTTAAGTGCTCTCAAAATGTAATTTGCAATTATGGCATTTATTATAGAGCGGTTCTTATAAGCCAGCTGTAAAAATGGCTCCCATTGTAGTCAACTTGACTCTCAGTCATCAGTGGAGGATGGGTTTCATTACCGAGCAGGGCCACCCAAGCTCCAAACTGCAAGCTAATACTGTAGAGTCACATATATGATCTACAGTTTATTGTACAATAATATATAATAGTGTGACTTGCTTCCAAAGCCAGATATGGCAGGAGCTTTATCATCACCTGTTTTGTGTTCTCCATTTACCAAGCAAAACACAGACTGATGGATATGGAGGGTTGAAGAGAAAAAGAGAAAAACTAATAGGGCACTGGTCAAAAGTCAATAGAGATGAGAAGCTTCAAGTTTTTATTTTTGGAGAGTGAAAATATGAAGGTTCAAACCTGGGATGCTGTGTGGGAAAACCTCCTGCCCTCCCTGTAGTCCTACAGCCTGAGGCGAAAGTCAAGCGTGACACATTAAGCACTCTGATCTGAATCACCTGAGAGAAAACGTGTGTGTATGTGTGTGAGTGAGTGAGCGAGCAAGTGAGTGAGTGAATGAGTAAGAGAAAGAGAGCAAGAGAGAGATGAACTGACACAGAGAGTGGGAAAGAGAGTAAGATAAAGAGGGCAAAAGTCTAAGCCGTGCTCTGAGTATCACACTGCGATTGTTGTCAAAACATCACTGGGCCTCCATGTGTCTCAAAGCCTTTATGTATGTGGGAGAGAGAGTACAGTAGGTTGCATATCTGCGATGGTGGGTCAGTGGGTGGGCAACCAACCAACAACCCCCCTTTTTTGTTGTTTTATCTTTGTTGTCAGTGTATCAGTAAAACGTGCCATTCTGCAGGTGCTCAGCTGGTTCACGAGCTGTTCTGGTTTTTTACTTTGATTACACGAAAAAAAAAAAAAAAAAGTTGGTTACAGTGTACAAAACAAAAACTTGACAGCTCACTCTTGCAGAAATGCACAAACAAGCTCCATAGATGGATGCACTCCACCAGTTGCTCAAGTGCCCTGCATGAGCAATTCATATGCAATTTACATATTGAACTTGGCACTGAATTTACTCAAATGTCCCACCTTAATCCTACTGACTGGTGACCTGCAAACTCCAGATGTTTCTATTATATTGTTTTGTGTTTCTGTCTTAATAAGTCCTTTTTTTAAAAATATCAATGCATTGGGGTCATGGGGGACACCAATCATAAGCTGCCAATACCACCTATGCAGTTTTAATAGATGTGACTATTTACTGAGTTCATTATTTGCCGTAGGTCCTAATTTAAAGTATCACACACTATCAGGGAGGTAGAGGCACCCTGGCATTTTAAAGGCCTTGTGGAAAGATTGTACTCAGGATAAAAGCTGCAATTTGTATTAAAGAAAAGCAAATTAACCAACTTTCCAAAACAATATCAATGCTTTTTTTTCAAATGACATGAATTATACAACTAATAATGTTTTGAGAAGAAATAAGGTAACATTTTGCTATGATGGCTGTTTCTCACAGCAGTTTATTCTTGGGCTCCCCAGGGACCCTAGTGGGTAGTCCTTGTTAAATATGTTGGGAGGATGAGTGCTAAGGTCCTCTCACCAGCTTTTTACTGAATGATTATCATCATCAGATAGAGTTTACTCACTGAGTAAACACTGATTCACTATTTACTATACTAAGCACTACATCCCCTGTTTCTGTTTTGTTTTTTAATTAGGCAATTTGGCACTCAAAGCTAAAAGTCATCACTGAGTTATCACTGAGCTTTAAATGTAACTGTTTGCTTTTCCACTTGACAGGTGTTTATTTGGGACCTTGCCTGCAGCCATTTGGCTTTTGGTGAGTCTCTGCACCTCTCTCAGCTCTCCACCAGTCTTTTCAGCATTTCCCTTTGCTGGTATACAGTATATAAACATTTAGGCTTCATTGGGTAATTTTCTTGTCAAAGAGAGATTATGTGTCTGGTCCACAATTCCCTCCGGTCTCCTCAGAGTGTCACCAAAAAATGAATTCAAACAGAAATCCACTTTTGTTTTTCTCAGCAATGCAAATATTTTGGGAGTGGGTAGATTAGGTTTCGTCTTTTTTTCTACTCGTTTTCTTTCTTTCTTTCTTCTTCTATTTTTTTTTTTTTAACCGCCCATCTCTCAAAATTGTCGTATTGGAAAAAATCCTCCATGTGGAGTCTGAGCCAGGAAAGTTTTCCCCGAGCAGCAGGCTTGGTCTGTTTTTATGGTGCACTGAGAGGCTAATTGGCTTTGCAGACGGCCTTTCCCCACAGTGACCCACGGTGCTAACGGCCCCAGCTCTCATCCAGGCAGTGACAGCTTCACTTTCGCTTGCTGACTGGCCTGGGAAAATGAGCGGGGTCAAAATAACTTAAAGCCTCAGATGTGTGCACACTACTTTGTGTTTGTGAGATCATATGTGTGTGTTTGTGCTTATGAGTGGGCAGACAGGTGAGGAGCCTCTACAATGAGTCACCAAGAGACACACATTAGATCCAGAAATCTGCCTCAGCAGCTTCTGGAAAACGTCGGCTCACGTTTCGATCTGATGCGCTGGCAAATAAAAGAAAGAGTGGGATGAGAGTGATGTTTTGTTAAACCCACATGTCTTTCACTTGTCATTTTTGTCTGTCTTTGGCTTTGTGCACTGATAGAAATGGATTAAAGTGTTTCGATTCCCTGACAGATTTTAAGGCAAGTAATTTCCAAACCTCCCACGTGCAACTGAACCACTCCTCGTGAAGGATCTTTATAGTTGCGGTAGGAACACAATTTAATATATATATGTTATTGTATTTGTTTTACAAGTGAGACTCCCACAGACATGACAGTGTACTGTACAAACCTGGGACAAATCATATTTATCAGCATTTGATCAAATAAAAAGACTTTTCTATAATTTTCTGATTAACTTATCACTTAAAGAATAAAAGCAATTACCTTACCTGACTATAAGAATTATCATCCCCCAGTCCAAGTGTGAGGGCAGGAGTGGGGGGGTGGGGGGGGGGGGCACATGAGCATGCGTGTGACTCCTAGTCCAAAACAGTGCAGAAGGAAAGAGTGAGAAACAACGATGGCCCCTTCAAATGAGCTGTGACCTGAGGCCGTGGCGAGGTGGGAGTCCCGTGAGGCGATGTGGGATGTGGGCCAAACGAGGGCAGGGGAGGGAATTTGAGACGCTTGATTGATGTGTGTGTGTGTGTGTGTGTGTGTGTGTGTGTGTGTGTGTGTGTGTGTGTGTGTGTGTGTGTGTGGATGCATCAGTCTGTAGACTACTAGATTTACATGGAGAGCCAGCGCAGGAGAGGGAAGGAAATTGTGTGTGTGTGTGTGTGTGTGTGTGTGTGTGTGTGTGTGTATGTATACGTGTTAATCCTCAAAGACACCCTGTCTGCGCTCTGGCCTTCTTGTCTGTGTCTTCAATCGTGTAAAAGTAGGTCACGTTTTTATTGCGTTTAATTATGTTTTGTCAAAGCCAGAGGGTTTAGGTTACTGAGGGGGCTTTTGGGAAAGATGGTGAGGAGTCCCTGAGCACATGGCTGCAAAGTGTACATAAACAAAAGCATGCACGTGTGCAGCAGTACAGCCATTTGCTCCAAGCACAGAAAGGAATACTGACACACACTGTATACTTGAGCAAGTTGATTCAACGAGTGCTGACATACAATGTACACTGTACACTGCAATATGTATATAAACCACACACCCACACAAACCAACACAGATTGTAAAATAATTGACCTATTTTTCAGAGGTTCTAATGAATCATACATATAAATTATGAATCCAATATGTTACTTTCCTCCTCCTATTCTATTGTGTATTTATGTTGGCTGAAAAGTCAAATTAGATGTAGTTTTAACACACCCACCATCTCCAAACACATCCAAAGCACACGAACAAGCTTGTTAGTGTTCCTGAAAAATTGTCTCCTAACTTATCCTTTTATATACAGTGCACTGTCATGATTTATGCAGTTTCTAATCATTTTCAAGCCAGCTGATGATAGCTGCTCAGTCACAAAGATACAGTGCAAGTTTGTTGTGAAACATGTGGAAATATTTCATGCAGACAGGAGAAAGATAATGTGCAGACAAGACATATACACCATTTTTTCTAGATGAATGAAGTCACAATAAGGACTTGATATGTGATCTTTACTCACTTTCCACCATATCGAACCATCTCTGACTGACAAATTCTTGTTTTAGGAGTGAATTTAAACTTGTACTTGGTATTAAATGGAAAGACACACACTCCACACTCCATCACAAGCAAACATTTAAAAAAGATGGATGGATGACACTGTAGTTGTTTATTGCTATTGTATTGTACTTAAGGAATTGTCAGGATATGTAGTTTCTTGAACTGTGTTTATTCTCTCTTTGACTTTATTCATCTTCATTACAGTGTTTTGAAGGTATTTTACATGCATACACCAGCACACACATTTGCCCTGCATCCTACTGTATGTTACCTTGACGTTTGCTCCCAACCCCGAACCCAAAACCAAACCACTAACTGTAAAATAGCCTCTTCTCAAAGTCCAAACCAACCACAGTGTCTTTAAACGTCCACAAAATATCCTAAAGTTCGCCCAGTTCAGTCCCCAAGTGCACTGCGGTTCATTCACACTCACACACACACATACACATATACACACACACACACAAAGTGACATATCCAGAGCAGAAATACAGCTGTTTTCTATTCTGATGAAGCTATCTCTCAATAAAGTAGCTTCTCCACACCATTTTCTCTCATTATCACCTGCTAGTATTGCTTCATTGTGTGTTTAACATCACATTAATATTTACCCGGCCTGACGACATCCCTTAAAGACCAAAAAGCCTCCGTTTCCCCAAACATCTCAGTTGTATATTTTATCAGCAGATGTGTTTTATAACCTCGCCTCCCTCGCTCTAATGGATGTGTTATGATTTCCTGCTCTTGTTCTTACAGTGTTTACCCAATTGTAAGAAGAGAAATTGATTCCTTTTGTGGCTCCACGTGCTCCATTAAGCGGTGCATCACATTTCATCAGCGGACGTCAAGCCCCCGTCAAACAGAGAGGGCTTGAATTTCAGTAACACGTTGCACCATCTTGATCCAGATTGAATTAGCTTGTCAACAGTCGACGTCTAAGCCGGACAGGACGTTGTGTTCAACTGAGAATCGAGCTCAGCTGTTTGTCGATATGTGTGTGTGATGGAGAGAAAGAGACAGGGAGAGAGAGAGAGAGAGAGAGAGAGAGAGAGAGATAAGCTTGCAGCGGTTGATTTTGCTGGAGTGTATTTGTAGCAGTCATGGCCTGAGGGTTCGGCTTGTTTATGAGCTACTTTTTCTGTGCTGAGCTCATCACCTCTGACCAAAGACTCCACATTTACATGGTAACAGATACACACACATCGAGATAAGTCTGTATGAAAATCCCCTGAATTTATATGATTAATGTTGCCATATCAACAGCAGAGCTATACAGTATCAGATAACTAGAAGCAGACACCAGGCCATTGCTGACTAAACTGCTTTTAAAGAAGCAGAAACTCCCAGCTCTGCTCTGAATTATCTTGTGACAGAATTAATTTAAATCTGTGGTATTTATATGCTTTTACAAGATCGAAAAATTTGTCTTGTTGCAGAAATCAACAGCTTGACATCAGTGAGAACAACCAGTCTCTTTGTTTTGGCTCTTAGAAACTCTAGAGAAACCAGACAAAAACAAGAATAACATACTTGCACAGTGCAAAGATATCCGTACTTCTCATGTATACTTTTATTTACATTATACAACCATATAATACATAAAATGTGTTTTTTACTGGAGTACTACTTGGATTGTGTGTCAGTATGTCTAAAGGCCTGGCCTGGATGAAAATATGTGGCTTTACATGTTGGTAACTACTCTCAGTGCTACCTGGTGAACTACTGTAGCTAGCTAAACTAAGCACTAACACACTAGCACTAGTCAGTCACAAAAGTTCACCAAGCTTTATTCTATTGTCTTTGTATTGGGCTATATAATCATAAAAGATCTGCATGTAAGCGTTTTTCTTTTTTCTCCTTACTCCACCACAGTAATTTGTTCTCATAATTTCCATGTTGAAGAGAGAAACACTTCCCAAAGTTAGCAAGCTAGCTGGCTTTCAATTATCAAGTTATTTTGGTTGGCAATGGGACAGTTCACACAATTTATTCAAAATAATGTGTGCTCACGGAGGCCAGATTTATTTGTCAACGGTCAAGAATGCTGAACTTAGCATACGAAATTTGTGCCAATTTAAATCTCCTCCATTATCAAAGAGATTCACATCAGGTCTTATTTAAAAATAATTTATGCATGTCAGGTTTGGTATGTTTTGCTCGGGTTGATTTTGATTTAGACCACCGACCTCTTTGCTGCAGGAATGAACAATTTGACACTTTTTTTACTGTGAAAGCGTGCCTCCATTGGGATATATTGTAACCTTTGTGAATCCGAGCTGACTGAAGCTGCTGTCCTCCAAGCTACAAACTTTTTTTCAAATCTGCAGGGAGTGAAACACTTAAAAACACAGGTTTTCAGTGGAGTATTCTTTTTAAGAGCACATATGTGGCTTCAGCAACAGTCGAACCAGTCAATGTTAGCATCTGGATGACCGGGTCACTTTTTATCATATTTCACCTGGGATTGTAACTTTTTTTTTCCTATGTTGCACAGAAACACGTAGTCAACTATCATCGATGAGTCATACGAAACCACAAGTGGTTCATAATGGAAAAACATGTTCCACTGCAACAGCACTGGTTCTAATGCACAAGGCATATTAGACTATCAATAATTCAAATCTACTAGTTATTTGGAAGTTTTGCTCTGATGTTATCAGTGACACGTCCAACGCATTTGGGTGTCAGACGGCTGTAGCTGTTAAGAATTACAGATCTCGTGTTGCTAACAGGCTTAATAAGCGCCTGGAAGAAACACCAGAGAGATCTCCTGATGTGTGTCTCTTTGCCTTAATTTTGTTTTGGTTCTCATGAACTCGTTGCTGTCGTCTCATTGTTCAATCCAATCCAACCAAGCACTTAATCGGATTTCAAACATTGTTCACAGCATGACTAGACCAACTCAAACAATGCTTATTTTATTATAATTGGCGCCTCCTAATTTTTCTTTCATAGCAACTGGAGCTCAAAAATTAGGGCATGTTATTTTTTGAGGGAGATTACAATATTTTTTTTTCTTCTTTTCTAAAACCCTAACCCTAAATCTTTTGACACCATGATCCTGAACTTTAGCCAGCTGCCAGATTATTGTGTAATTTGAGCAGTTTAAGAAGCTAGTTAGCCTCTAAATCAATCATACTCAACATTTTTAAACCCCAAAACAATGAAGGTGCTTAGTGTGTCTTCATAGCATGTGTGTACATACAGTGTGTAACTTAGGTCCACTCACGTGCATCTGGAAGCTTCAGAATTTGAATCACTGTAGTTTTGTTTGTGCAGACGTGGCCCTGACCACCTTTGAAGCCCCCAGAAACTGTCCAGCTGCTTCACACTGACTCACATCTGGGACGAGTCTGGTTGCGGTTAAGTTGTGAGCACGTGCGCACACATAGGCTCCCACACACTCATGGACACACAGTAAATCCCCTTACACATCTATACATACAGAAGACATTTCCACTTTTCCTGAAGAATGCCTACCTCAGCGATGTTCAATTGTTTTTCTACCGTGGCCTTGTTGTGGCCCGTGACCTCCTTTTTTCATTTCTGTAAAATGTGAACAGATTTCGAAGAAAAGTGGGGAAACTTTTCCCAGCGGAATGGGGGTGAGTAAACACATCTGAAACACCCACCAGCATCTCCTCTCCGATATTTTTTTTTCCTTTACCTCCTTCCCTTCACTCACCGTCTACAGCTCCATCAGAGAGCTTGGCTGCTCCGGAGAGACTGACCCACTTGGCAGGAGATCAACAGTGTGGTTAGAGCAGGATAAACACAGTATCCCTAACACACACACACACTCCACAGACTTGCCAACAGGTACAGTACGAAGGAAAACTATGGTATTGTTTGTATAATTAGTTATTATTTAGCTGATTTTGGTGCAAAAGTCCATATTTAATCACATTTGTTCTAAACCAGCAGTATTAAACACGCACTGCTTTCAGAAATAGGTTCAAATTCACCCTGTTGAGAGTGGTATCAATCTTCTCATTTAATCTTGGCAAGAAAAAGGAATATTTCCCAAACTTTGCCACACAAACATGTGAGATTTCAAATAGTGCTCAAGATGGCAAGATATGACACTTTTATTTGAAACACATATTCAGATATGGGTGGATATGGTCTGCATTAAGACTGATGTTTTATTTTTCAGAGAACTGTGAAATGCTTTTTTTTTTTTTTACTTTTTTCTACCGTGCGTAACTCTAACCTGTCTGCATGAAGCTTGAACGTATTAAATTGTTTTCCTCTTCTCGTCCGTTAATAATAAAAAGCTTCACAGACGAGGCAGTTTACCAAAATGTCGTTACAAGAATTTTGGGTTATTGAAGCTTGCACTTGTAGACGCCAACACGCGAGATTGCCTGTTGCAGCTTCAAATAAGATTAAAAGGTAAGAGTGAGTTTAGAGTGTAAGTTGATTTACACAGAGCAGATATACGCACACACACATACACACCCAAAGTCTCTTTACAAAGTCTCACCTTGCTCATGGGCTCTTTAGTAGCACAGAGCGCTTCCCTCTTGATAAAGGATGTGCCTTTTGTGAATAAACATTGTCACAGTGTTCCATTAGATCCTTTTATGGAGAATATAGATACATAAACACCTATTTATCAATGTAGTAAGCAGTGATAGCAGCACTGACTTGTCTATTGACTTTGAGATAAATAAAGTTTTGAATAAATCTAGATATTTGGAATCTTATTCTGAGGTTTTCCGAGTGCATGATACTGTGAAAACCACAGTGCAGACATAAATAAATTTATTTAGACACACTCAAACACACATGGTCACATTCCAGCCTCGTCTAGACACACACGTAGAAACGCTTGGTTGCATAGACAGACATTCTGACACGCGCCGCTAACCAGATACGCAAATGCACACGCACAAACCATCACACATACACCAATGCGCACACTCGACGCTCAACCACCGTCATGCCGCACTCGCTCACCCTCTCGTCTGAGGCACAGGGCAGCCTGTCAGTGTGTGAAATGAGCTGGAAAAGAGCAAAAACAAGAGGAGGAGAAGCGGTTGAGAGGAATTCATCAAAATCTCCCAAAACGGGCAAATCGCTGCCCGACTAAACCATCCCCGCCGCGCCGCACAGCCGGCAACAAGTTTGCCTTGCAGGAATGCAAATATGCCTGAAAATGATCAATGTGGGCACTTTTAGGTGAACTTTTTGCAGGCTTGACAATTGACTCATAGCTTTTCCCCCTGGCGATGCACAAGAGCTCTGAGTGGGTGTTGGCCTAATTGCAGTGACTTGCCATATGCTTTAAGAAAGGAGAACGATACATCATCATTGGACATATGCATACAAACACCCGTATGCACGTGCATGCATGCATACTGGGTTTGCTGAAGCCTGAGCCATGCCAAGCTGTGATAAATCTATTTCTACGAGGTGTGTGAGCAGGAGAAAGTTTTTTTTTGCCCGTCATATCAAATCCACTTTGTGTGCAAATATGTGGCCTCAGGAAATACTGAAGTACCTAAGTGTGTGTGCAGTGTGTGTGTGTGTGTTGGGACTTTGTCTTACTCCTGTTAGGTGCCAGATGGGTGGACTTTTCTTCAAAGAAAAACACATTGAGCGCCAGAGAAGTTTTACCAATCATAGAAAAAGTATTTGCAAGTCAGTTTGGGAAACATTTCTGTCTGAATTTCCCTGATACGGGAAACACCACGATTTCTGGCAATCACACCAGGTCAAAACAAAAGCATGTGTGCGTGTGTGTGCGTGTGTGAGAATTAATGAAAGAATGAATGAAGCCATTATGCTTAAGACACTCTATTCTGGGCGTTGTGTGGTCACACAGGAGTCGCAGTCGTCCACCGCCGGGCCCCCTGTTCCTACTTTAGTTACACTCACACAGCAGGCCTTATTGACTTTGGTCGGACTGACGTTGTCGCACAGCAGGAGTGCAGTGCCTCACTAACACTCATTTCGGGGTGGAAAGTCACTGCCGTCTCCCTCTCAAGAGAGAAGCCAAACAGAAATAGGTGATCCCTGTTGCCAAAGACCCAGACCTAGGTTTCCCAAAACCAACCTTTCACTGAGGACACCACTGTTCCTCTGTGAGTCAGCGAGTGCATTTAAATTATGATAATGTTATGATATCGTGCAGGAGAGTGAAGTTGCTCAGCTTTGTCCTATTTGCAGGGACTCATATGCTCGTCAATAGAAATCTTGATTTGGTGGGATTTGGCTTACTGATCAGAGTTGGGATACTAGGGCATGTAAACACCATAATCTGTTTCTAATTAGTTGTTTATCCGCTGTAATTCTCATGATATTCTCTTGATGCAGAATTCGATACTTGTGGTTTACTCTGCATGTGCTGCTAGCAGTCAGTCAACAAAGAAAAACTCGATTTTAAGAATCAGACGTGGACTGGAGGCAGAAGGCTGACATGTCATTGATAAAGCATGAAATAAATAATGTTAAACATGTGTTCTTCTTCAGTGGTAGTATTCACCGACTCAACCTCAACCAAAGGCCACACGCTACCTGTCAATGAAGATTAAGTAACACCCCAGCCTTGTGTCAAATCTGTAATATCTAGAATAGTATATCCTTTATGGTGAGCATAACTGCGGCAAAGGCACACATTTCCATCCCTTACAGTAGGTCACATTCACCGCACGTGTAAATTTCACACACATTTGTAGGTCAGTTATGTGGGCATGACTGCAGAAAAGAGCACAAAACCACATGAGGCAAGCCGTACGCCAAGCTTGTAGTCAAGCCACCCTGTCCTGACTGGAAATTCCCAACATGAACTTTCCATAGAGGGTGTTCAGTGGAGGCATCAGTGCTACTACTACTGTGATTCACTCTTCACCCCAAATAGGGTCACGGTTGTTAACAACGTTGGACAAACCTCTCTCCAAGCTCAGTTAAAAGTGCACCATGTAGCATTTTTAAACAGTAATATATCATTGTCAGATTAACTGTAATACTTTGATGAAATATCCATAAACAGATGAATTTGTGGCCTTTTTGTTTTCATGCCAGTGTTTCTTAAAAGAAAGACCAAATTTTCCATAAATCTTTAACTCTGGTGTCACTACATGAGTTTGTTTTCTCTTGGCTATAAATTGATTTGCATCTCTGGTCAAATTGTAAAACATTTCTTTGTACTGGAAAGCAACTCAGCAGATGTTTTGTAGAAAGAACACAATAATTTATGAGCCTTAGAGACTGGCTGGCTAAGATACTAATTAACTTCCACTGTTTAACGCCTCAGTGACCGCATCCCTCATTCAAACTTCATTCAACTTTTTCTCTTTCTGTTAACTTCCTGCTTTGTTTCTCTATAAAACTCTGTGTCAAACAGAAAACAAAACCGTACAGTCAGGAAAAAAACCTGACTCATCGAAATAAGCCACAGACATCTGCCCTAATGAGGTAGATGAATGAGAAGAAGAATGAGAAGAAAAATGATGGGCGGTTTAGTTTGTTACAGCTGAACCAATTATGATTATTAATAGAAATGTTTGAGGGCACTCGCAGCCTCCATCCCATCAACAGTACCAAGACTGAAACTGCAACAACACAGTCCTGTCTGATATGTTTAAAAATGAAGGCAGATGGGAGGAGATGGTGATTCAGAGTCCGTAATAAGCAGCTGCATCTCCCTACATCCATCTGTGAGTTTGAAAAACTGACGTGACATTTACAATTACTAGACTTCACAATATAAAGCTACTTGACATCTATCAGTTTTTTAATCAGTCTTGGCTATTGGCTTTTTAAGCTTTCAAAATTAGCCAATGTAGGCAGCCATGACTGCTTGGCAGCTATTTCTAAAGCTTGAAAGAAACTGTGACATTGTGCCAATCAGATGCAAGTCAAGCCAGGGTTATAGGTTCACATCCTCTAATTCTGCAACCAAGAATAGAAATGGACTGTTCTGGATTATTTATTTATTTATTGCAGTGGTCCATAGGTAGAAAAGTAAGTCCAATAGTCTTACTTTTACATGAACTGACTTTTTTTAAGTTTAAAGGGAAAATTCAACTGATTAGCATAAAGCTAATGTTTTTTCCCCTTTGCAGGATGAATTTTGAAGGCAGGGTGAATTAGAATATGCAAGTTAGAGTAAAGGTTTAGGAGACATGATAAACAATAGGAATCATCTTCTTTATGATTATCTTGCTCTGAAATTGTTGGACCAACCAACTAACCAACAGTCATCCTACCACATTTAAACATTTACAACATAAAGACCACCTAAGAAACCTGACAATAACTTTGAAGAAGCCAAATGGACAGAGACAAGACGGTTGGTTTGTTTACACCAATTAAACTGCCTGAGCTGATGTGTAACTGTATGGTTCAATGTTATCTCTTTCCAAATCATGTGTTCCTTCAAGGCTTGTAAAAAAAAAAAAAATTAACAGTACAAGTCGATCTGACCCAATTCGCTGCTTTGGAGAACAGAACAACATATCCTGACTGTTTTTGACCTCAAAGCAAACATCCATTGGTGCTCTCCTACCTCCCCACTCCACCAAAAATCCCCTCAGCAACAGAAGCAATGTGATTTCTATCTTTCTTTCAAGATTGGAAGTTGGAGAAGCAGATGGCCGTAGCAAAATTCAATGTGATAGAAGAGATTTCTTTCTGGGTTTTAATTTTTCTGGGTTTTGAAAAACACATGATGTGCCCTCAAACAGCTTCAGACACATACATGTGCTTCCTCATCTTTTCCTCCCTGCGTTTGGTACTCTCATTATCCAACCACAAAAACAAACCCCCTTAGTCAGACTCTCTACAAACCTAACCGGAGATACATTGAGATTTATTTCTGTTTTGACAAAAGCCTGTAACTTTAAAGCTGATCCACCCTGTCTGGCAAAGCTATATCTATTCCTGTAAAAGATTAACAGAAGAGTTGTGTGAATGAAAAATGGTGACAAGGCTGTTTTATCTGCATGAGATTAACCATATCCCAGCAATTAGTCACAGCCGAAACACGTTAAAAGCAATTTATTGAGGTTTGTTGTATTCCCTGGGAGAGGATTCATCAGCCCTGACAGTAATGCTGCAGAGACCAAGGTGTTAACACAGCGGAGAGGTAAGAGTGTGTGTGCATATGTGTGTGTGTGTGTGTGTGTGTGCGCACCATTCGGGTAGGATTAGGAAGCAGCCATTGTTTTTATTGGTGCTCTACTGAATGTAGGCCAAATATTGGGTTTATAAGACCCCACCGCCCACACACATACACACACACGCACTCTCCCTCTGCCTCTCTCTGTCGGCATCCTATCGACCGCTCACCTCCCCCACTGTCTGTCCTGTGGCGCTGCTATAACGCAAGGCTGACCCTAACAATCTGCAGCTGTTTGAGCCTGTGAGCCCAAAACAGTGAAATGGGCTCACATGACCCCCTGGCAGAACACACACACACATACACACACACACAGAGATACACAAGGGGAACTGCACAGAACTACACTCAGATGTAAACAGACTGAGAACAATTGATTCATTCCACTTAGAGATACATCCACAAAGAAAATGACTATTTATTGCAAATTATTATACAGTTAGATTTGCAATGAGTATTCCACTTATAACTGAAGTCACTATAATAAACACATGCATTCATATTTCTTTTAGTTTTGTCAACAATACCAAAAATACAGCCAATAAGAAGGAGATAAGGGTGATGTACACCTGCATTAGTATGATTACTGGTCAGCTGGTGCAACTTCAGTGAACTAACCCCATGCCCTACTTTATGGTGTTAGTAAGACACATAACTGGCCGATTCATGTGACATCACATGAAAATACTTAAGGAGAGGGGTACAGAGGTGACACCACTGCAAAGACCAAAGTTGTCAAAGGCTCTTGTCTCTAAAGTGACCCAACTTTAATTTCTAGGTCAATCAATAAAGTTAATAGAAAAGTAGAATACTTCATGTATCAGGTGTCATTTTATGTGCTTAACAGTTTTTTCAAATCAGATACCTGTCATAAACAACACCTTTAACTTCATTTTTAAAAAGGTAATTAAGGTCATTTTTAAAGGTAATTAAAACAACTGCACTGTTTACACTTGTGTCAGATGTGTCAACCTGATTTAAACCATGTCAATTGCCAAATTAGCTTAGTATCCCCTCATGCTAAAAATAAATAAGTAAGGTGCACTGCTCTGACTGCATGACTTCAGTTTTCTAATTTGACTCTTTTATTTCGCAATAAAAGGCAAAACACCCCTCTCTCTTCTGACAAAAACACGTTTTATCTCTGTTTTGTTTACATTCAATCTGTCACATTATATGAGAAGCTTGACTTTTATGATTGTGGGTTTGCAGCGTTTCCCTCTGCAGTAGTCAAGTTGAGGTTTGGGCCCAACAGAGCTGCGGCTCTCGCCTGGGTCGCGTGTTTACACGGACGACTTTTACAGGAGTCTTATTGGATCGTCCTGGGAGTTTAACAGGCCACAAACTGACACCATGACTAGGCCATGTGGTTGGCTCCTCAGTGGGTCTGGGTGAAATATTAACTGCACAAAAATCTGAGTGTTTGTTTTAATCTATGAGCAGGGAGGGTGGGGTTTGCCACATTAAGACAGCTGTTAATTGAAGCTTGCATACTTTTCTGAGACTATCATAACTTTCCGGGACTTGTCATATTTTCCTACATGGCAACACCCAAAAATACACAGCACACGTATCAGTGGGTTTGGTGTGCGTTCAAGTACATTTTGAAACTTGTGATGCAATGTGGAAGCAAACCCAGGTACAGACTGATCTCAAGGAGATGTAGAGGAAAGGGAAGGGATGTGTAAAGAAGGAATTTAGGCCTTCAGGATACCTTCCTTATTGCATCAAAGAAAGCAAAGCCAAAGCTCATGGCTGGTGTGTGAGATGGTGTTGACAATCTTGGAACTGGGTCCTCAACAACAACAGAAAATTGCCATGTCCCAAAACATGAAAACAGATGTGCACTTGCCTCACCTCTTCATCCCTGTAGTGTCTGATATAGCATTCAAGTCGGACAAGGGTTGGAAAAATCTCTCCACCAGGTATTTTACTACTCCAAGTAATTCTGGGTCCTTTTGAACCAACGACAACTGGTTCATCGGAAGAAGAGGGTCATGAAAAAATGTCTGTGAGTGGATAAACTGTCCCGTAACCCATTTTTAAATGTTTTCCAGTACATTTTTTCCAGTGTATTTCAAGGAAACAATTAACACGTTTCATAAAATATCAAATGATATTTTAAAACCCACTGCAGACATGTGAAAACAAATGTCTGCAGTCTGTGTTGTTGCAGTTCCTACGGGTCACCAATAGAGACTTGCCATGGTTTCTATTTGCAATTCAATTTATCAGTGCTTCTAAGGCAGCTTATCAGCCAATCTCGGATCTCTGGGAATCCTTAAAGGCACCAGAAGTTCTGTTTATGAATCCCTTTAATGCCGCTTTGAGAAAAACAACAATCTGAGACAAAACATGACACTGAATGACTTCTCTCTCTGGATAAGTTGGACTAAATTCTTAATGCATCTGGGTTGAGGCAACAGCAGCAGTAGCCTTGTGGTCAGAAATGTGGACTTGTCCAAACACTTGAGTAAAGAGTGGGAGTAAAAGAAGCAGTCTCCAGTGTAGTCCCCTGGGACTAACACTGAGCCCCCAGCTGCTCCAGTAGAGCTGTTCACTGGCCAGCAGTGTGTGACTGTGGTTGTACTGGGCAGCTCTGTGTGTTTATGTGTGTCCTCCCTGCAGCTTCTCCTCCAGACTGTTCCTGTAAATAAGACTGTTGCTCTCAGTTAACCTGCCCGTGATAAATAAGTCAAATAAACATACTTCCAGCCAAATAAACATCTTTAAATTTAAGTTATGTTTGGATATATTAGCAGCTTGCAGCCATTTGTAAAGACGCAACATTTGACGAATGACAAAAGCTGACAGAGTCTTCCAGTCCGGAACATCCCGTCTAGTCCAGAAACACAGCAAATCACAGTGAAATTAAATGTACTGTACCAAGACAAGGATTAGCTGTGGCCTGTTTAGTCTTTGGCTGTGCTTGCAGCGATAAAAATCAGATGCTGACTCGCCAGTTTCTTTGGTCTTGATAATTATCACTCATAAAGATGCCACTCTGACATCCGAGAAAGGCAATTAAAGAGGAGACGAGGGACTAAACATCCCAGTACCATCAGTCTCTATTAGCATCAACGCTGGAGAAAATCTCAGCAGCAGATCTTTTTGCAAATCCTCCTGGCTCAGGACTCCATGCGCCTGGTGTGAGTTAAAATGACTGAGGTAACAGTAACAAAGAACTTAGTATGGACTGTTATCACCACAAAAAACACATCAAAACAGAGCCTTTTCATTACTGCACCTGTCTGGAGTGGCTGAAATGCAGCAGACGAAGTCAGGCCTTTGTGTTTGAGGTTGGATGTTGTGCACTGCATCTACTTTTTTACCGTCAGTGCTGGTTTGTGTTTGGCAAGCAGGTATGGGGCGTTTGCTTGAGAAAGTAGCATGTGGAGTGATCATTAGTGTGTGTGAAGAGCAGGATTTTAATATGATCAAAGGAGGAGATATTCATGAAAGAGTGACAGAGAAACAGAGAGAGAATAGATTGGCTTGTAAAGATGTACACTGCCCTCCAGTGGCTGTGGTTGGAAATTTACAACACACAATAAATCAAACTTTTTGAGTTAGGGTTGAAGTTTAAAAAGGTGGTTTTAAATCGTTCAATATGTAAAGTTGTGTCCAAGATGTTCCCAATCTCCTCTACCATTGTCATGATTAAAGTGTTGGTTCGCCTAAATTATGAACATCCAGTGGTATTCAGCCTTTCAGATCAGGTTTTATTAGGCCAGGTTTTAAGATTTCTTCCCCACCACATTTCAGTGAAAGTGAATGGAATTTAATTAATTTAGTTCATGTTCCCAGCTCTGAAAACTGGCACAAAACATTCTTCACATCCTTTTTATCCATTTATTGTAAAATGTTCTTGTATTTGGATACCCGTGAAACTCCCAAAACCTGGATCAACAATACAATATACTATCTGCATATAGGTATATGTGTTTCTTTGTTATTTAGGTGAAATGAAACAGTAAATACATATTCGTCTGTTATTGTCTGTATGAAATTCAGTCACACAGTGATGAAACCCTCTACACATGTTTTTCTGCTGATCGTAATCATGAGTTTTAAAGTGTGCTTGCAACAGTTTCTTCTTTTTTTTGTTTTTGTTTATGGTGCAATACAAGTGACCAACATGCCAAGATGCATATGACACAGCACAAGGCTGACACAACCAAACATAAGGAGAAGAAAAAGCAGAATAACAGCAACAAGAACAACGAAAAAACAAACAAGCACAAGTATGTTTGGCTTTGACATTTCTCATTGTTTTTTTCTATTCAGCTGGGTCTGATGAGCAGCTTTCTATTTGAAGAGGGACTTAGCAAGAACTAGGTCCTCTGACTAAGCTAGAGTGGTCACCCAAACCCCCACAGTCACCAAGGGGGTTAGGGTTAGGTGGTCCCATCATTAGGATATGATTTGGATGAAGGGATGAATAAAACATAAGAGAATATAACATGACAAAGGACAGATGAAGATGAATGAGACTGAAATTTGTCCTGTTACCAAATACATTTTTCAATATATTCTTTTTGATATCCATAATAGTAATAATAATAACCATCAAATTATATGAATAAACAACATTGTTACAGTATCATCTTATTAATATGTACATTAATAATAGGATAGTGATCTTTTTCATCCTAATCATAATCTGAGATGTCAGTAATGGCCTGTGTAATAACTTTCATCATAGCTATTTCTATAATAATGATAAATCATAAGTATAGCCATTTCAATAATAATAATAATCATCATCATGAGTGTTTATACTTATTATTACAATAATTACTAGTAAGAATCATCATAAAGACAACAACATATATACTAAAGTAATAATAATATAAACAAATAAAAACAAAATAAACCAACTGCAAAAAAAACTAAAAATACTGTTGGGTAAGTATTGATAAAACAAATGATCCAGTTATCCTGGTTGTGTGGGCTACTGAAGTATTAATATGGGGAGAGGTGGGGATAAAGAAAGAAAAAAGGAGATGCACACACAGTTTCAAATGATTCATATTTTTAGTCGACAAGCCACTAGTTTCAAAAATCCTTATTCAATTTATTTTTATCAGTTGACGCAAGCTCCAGATAAGATAAAGTAAAGTAAAACACATTTTTATATGGATATATGAGATTGCCTGGCTGCGAACTCCTCCCAACTGGTGCCACAAGCGCAGTAAAGCAAACACATCTCATTATTTGCACATATTGCCCTCAGTCTGCTCGCTGTGCTGCAGGGCTTTAACCTTGACAGCAACTGTAATTCTTCACTTTCTCCACTAGGGGGCAGAAGAGAACAGCAAGATGTGTAAAGACTGAGCTCACTTTAAACCTCTCCAAAAAAGCATATACTGTATGTTGATTTAGCTAATTTATCTCGAGGTTCTCGGACTATTTGTGAAACTCTTTCCAGTAACTTTCCATTACGCTGGCTTGAGAAATTTCAAAGTTTTCAACACAAACAAAATTAACATACTGCAGCACGCACCAGACTGGGGGACAGATGTATAAATTGCACTGTGCTTTCAGATTAATGTGTCGAGTGGTTTTGTATGTGTCTCTGCTGCATTCTGATTTGTAATTGGTATGCAGTGTGTGGTATGTGTTCTACGCACACACAGATGTGTCTGAATTCTTTACATGCACATTCCTGATGGTACACTAGTAGTCCTACGTACTATCACATGCAACATGTGACAGGAAAAATGCCAGCCGGGTTAGTGAATGAATAAAGGATGATGAAGCACCTCAGGGGCCAACAGCATGAGACAGTTTTGTCTCCTATTAAAGTTTAAAAAAACGTGTCAAACAAACCATGTCCATTAAACAAAGCTAGAATGAAAAATCAACTTTATTACTACTGGTGACAAAGTGGCTGCTGAATTCATTGACTGATACTCCATCCAGGTTAAAAGTCTTGTTGGTGTGACCCTCTTTTAAAGCAATAATCCTTTTTTGTTGATTTGTTCTGTCTGGCACTTTGAGCTCACCCGTTTCTCAGTGTTTGCAGTGCATTTCCCAGATATCACCTGTCAATCAAATACTCCAACACGTTTTTCCTTTTCCTTGTTGATGACATTTTATTCATTCTACCTGAATTGTTTCCGACATTGGACAGCAACATCAGTCTATTTGATCTCTTTATCAAACCTAGGATGGGCTTGCAGCTTCTACTGATCTGAAATTCTCAATAATAATGAACTAGGCAGGTTAAATCACTGCAGTGTTACATCAAGTACACATTCTCTGAATGTTTTACCAAGTTTAATTACTTCTCTTCAGTAAAACAGGGTAATAGCCTGGTATTGTCTGTTAGAGTATCTGTGTTTTTAAAACCAACTCAGCTGATGAGTCCTCTTCTCCCTCTGACTGCTTGTGGGCAGTGTAGTAGGCTCTGATTGCACCTATGTAATCATCCACAGCCACACTGTTTTGAACACTTAAAGTTAGTCATGCACTTTTTGCTGTATTGCTTTTTGTACCATGACTATGTATTAATGAGAGAATATAGCAGAAAGCCACTGTTGAAAATGTCAAGATCACATAATATCATTGCTGGAAAGCATCTTAAAAACAGAGCTGATAGAAAAGAATCCTCCTTCACAGCAGACATTGTGACATGTCAAAGCAGGAAAAGCACAGGTGCAACTAATTACATTAATGATGGCTGAATTTAGCTTTTCCAATTTCATGTCCCCAGTACACTGCGTGATAGTTCATCAGCGCAGCAGCCTCGGACACATGAACGGAACGTCGTTAATGTTATCAGCTCCACCTGTGCTTCTCCTGCAGTGACAAGTCAAAATGTCAATCAGACCTGAATTACCCCAATACTGCAATACAGGAAAAGTTTCTGTAACTATGAAAATGACTGTTTTGGGGTACAGGTATTAAGAGAGTCAAATGTATGTAGAAAAGCTTATATTTGGTGTTTAATACCAACATATTGAATTGTATTTCCATTTAATGATTGATTGTTTGATTAAATACTGAAGACGAACAGCAAAAAAAAAAAGAGAGAAAAAACCCAGAGGCAACAAAAAACTCAAGACTTTAATAAGCAACATATGTCCTCTTACATTTTTTTGCAGGTCTGAACTGCTATTTCTATCACTTTCCTTTCCTTTAGAACATTAGTACCCACTTTAATGCTTTGCATCTATAGCAAATTCAAAAAGAGCTGCAGCTCATTAAAGGTAATCACATCAATAGGGGATTTAAAAAAAAAACAAGAAAAACCAATCAGAAATCCAACTTTCATCAGTCACAGTTTAAGCAGTGGCCAACTTTTCTTTAGCAGCCTTATGACCACCCACACGTAAGCTGAGTTTCCCTGGTCACTCAGCTCTATAGGACAAGAATGGACTTCTGGTGATGTTTATTGAGTTGCTTGCAAGGTCACAGCTATAACTAACTGAATTAGGGCATGTATTTTGCCCAAGGATGGTTTAAAATTGGATGGTGTTCGTCCTGAGAGCAAATCATATTTTCTAAACTGGCCTTACATTTGACAGAGGGAAGAAATCCAGAACTTAACGCCTCCGACATGTCAGCTGATCAGCAGTACAACCTTGTAAACGACACAATCTGGGAACGACCTACAATGAAAAATGTTTTGTCTTGCACTTGAACCATTTTCTCAGATGTGTGCACATTTGGTCTCTCTTCTTAAGTTGCATACTGGACCATAATTGGTTTCCAAACTGGTTGTGATGTCATAAATCCTGCTCGTAGGTACATGTGTTAAACTGAGATTCAAGGTGAGTGCAGAGAAATTTTCCCCTTTCAGGAGATGAATGTGAAAACAGGCTTTTAGTGTCAAACTCTGCTCATGCATCATTCTGCACAGTGAAGCTCAAACCTAAAGATGAAGTAACTGTTGTGTGGAAGTAAGTGAAGGGGACTTTAAAAACTCAAAAAGGATGTAGTATAGTTTAGTTGGATGATGTCTAATTGTGACAGTTTATGTAATAAATGTTTTAAATTTGACATTTGCCTGCGATTTTAAGGCTCTGAGTCATGGTGCCATAATTGTAGTCAGTTTGCTTTTAGTTCAGTCAATTCTCACTCAACTGCAGTTCACATATTAATAATAAAACGTTCTTTGTTTACACGTGCAAACCCTCTTAAATAAAATCCTTCTCCTGAACTACTGCATGTGAATTAAAGGGAATTGACCCCAGCACTGCATGGTACTGCTGTTATCTTGTGATAAGCCCTGATACAAACACTGTGTTTCCCCTCCTCGGCCTGTGTGGAAGTGTGAGAGGGGGGTCGTTAAACCCCTCTCTATTTGCTTTCCCCTCAAAGGGACTATGTGAGGAATGCCGGGAATTTAACTGATCCCGGAGTGTCCCGGTATGGCTCCCAGCACTCCTGCCCGCTCACGTTCTGGGAACAACCGAGCTACCTGAAACTGGACACCAGTCGACCACCCCGCCGTGGGAAACCGAGCAGAACGAAAATACATTCAAGAAAATGTCTTTCTAGCCTTACTGGCAGAGTGCTTGAGATCACAGAGCATTTGTTGCGACTCAACAGCGCAAATATCACTCGGCTCACCTAGGAATTCACTCAAGTCATTATATTGCATCAAGTAGAACTTGGAATTTATTTCCTGGCCTCTTCACCTAAGAAACACAATATGTGGGCTCTAAAAGCACAGCACAATAAGTTAAAGCATGTGTTTCTCAAGCATATATTTTGCCTGTGGCATAGTTTTCTTTAAAAAAGGAAAAACATTCATCTACTGACAAACAAGAAGCTGTGAACAAAATTACTTTGGGGGGAAGTGGACACCCATGCACTACTGAATAAAACAAAAACACTGGGAAAAAAACACTTAAGTGGACACAAAGCTACAGATGATGAAAACTCTGCGCCACATTCTTCTTGCACATCAATGTGAAAATGTAATGTAGGCTCAGTTCAATGGAAAAACCTCAAGGCTACACACTGGTCAGGACTCAGGAGTGAGATGAATTTTCCTTGATTAGCCTGCATAACAGCCTGAAAAAATAGTTTGAAGATGTAGCAGCAATCACAGAGGTAATAGCTGAGCTGAAGATTCGTCCGCCTCACATCCGTCATGCGAATCTCCTGTTCCACCTCATGTCAAACATGCGCTATTGGTCTGAGATCTGGTGACTGTGGAGACCATTTGACAAAAAAAATCAGAAACCAGTTTGAAATGATTTGAGCTTTGTGGCATATGGCTCGTTATCCTGCTGGAAGTAGCCATTAGAGGATGGGTACACTGTGTTCATGAGGGATGAACATGGTCAGCAACAATAGTCAGTGAGACTGTGATTTGTGCCAAGAAAATATCCCTCACACCCATAGACCACCACCACCAGCCTGAACTGTTTATACAAGGCAGGATGAATCTATGCTTTCATGCTGTTTATGCAAAATTGTGACCCAACCATCTGAATGAATATTATTCCAATATTCTTTTCCCAAATTTTTGGTGGTCCGTGTCAATTGTAGTCACAGTTTCCTGTTCTTAGCGGTCAGGAGTGGCACTCAATGTGGTCTCCTGCTGTAGCCCATCTGCTTCATGGTTTCACGTGTTGTGCGTTCAGAGATGCAGAAAAGTGGTTAATATAGAGTTACTGTTGCCTTTCTATCAGCTCAAACCAGTCTGGCCATTCTCCTCTGACCTCAGCCATCAAAAAGGTATTTCCATACTGCTCACTAGGTATTTTCTCTTTGACTATTTTCAAGTAGCTTTTTCTGAAATACCCAGATCAGCCTGTGTGGCACGAACAACCATGCCACGTTCACAATCATTTAAATCACCTTTCTTCCCCATTCTGATACTTGATTTAAACTTCAGCAGATCTTCTTGACCATTTCTACTTGTCTAAATGCATTGAGTTGCTGCTGCGTGACTGACTGATTCGATATTTGTGTTAACGAGCGGTTGAACAGGTGTTCCTGATAAAGTGACAGGTGAGAAGATGTAGACCGGCAATCCACTGAACTGAGATTCATGGATGTTGGCCAGCATGAATGGCCGACTAATATGTTTAGTTTTCTGATGATATATTTTCTATTTTCTCTGATTCTGATATTGATATTTTATCATGTCTGTTTTCAAAGTATAATGTTTTAATTCACCACATCTGACTGTTATTTTACTTCAGTAACTTGTACGACACTTGTACGACACTACAGATGGAAATGAGCTTTTAGCTTTCTCATACTGTAAATGTATTATTGTGAGAGTCTGTCTTAAATAACAATAAATGATTAATCTTTTCGTTTTTATCTTGAGTAAATCATAGTATCTATGAGATGTATAATGTGTAATAATGTTGAACTATGTGGTACTGTTCAGCAGCAGCATTTTGTGTCCAAGACAAATTTCCTTCTCTGACAATAAAGTTTTATCTCATCTTATCTTATCCTCTAACTTAATGCTAACATGCACACAATATATACAATGATGATATATGACTTCTATGTGGATTACAGGCACAGAACAAAAATCCAAAAGATGTTAAAGTGAAAACACTCATTTCCAACATGGTCCCAAGATCAGTTCAGATCTTTATTGTCCCTTGAAAAGCCAACTTTTACATACAAATTTTATCAGCAGGGAGAAAAAACAAATTAACTTACAATATAGAAGACATGGAACATTAATTACAAAGGTTACAGTAAACCACCAAAAACAATGTATCTGTTCATTAAAAGTATCAAACCATTGAAATGGTAGCTATGATAAAGTGCTGCTGAGCAGAGCAGTCAATGTTTAGTGCAAATTAAACACAGGTATTTCACTTGGAACAAAAACATTTTTAAACCGTTTGCTTTTACCCTGTGGGGGTATGTATCTCCACCCAGAAGGGAGAAGAACAAATTCCTCTAAGAGTGGGGGGTCAGAGATGGTTAAGATTGACTGTGCCTTCAGTAAAACTTCAACCACTACTTGCACAGCGCCATCTTAAAGAAACACAAAACTTTGAAGATAAAAATAAACAATGATGATACTCATGCTGATTTTGATAGCTGAAGAATATTGGAAAAGTCTCATTTTGACTAGAATGAAAATTAAGGCTGCTATAAATCACCCTGAGGGGGGAAATGAATGTGTGGACCAAACATTAAGACAATCTATCCAGATATCATCAGACTTCATCATCAAGGGATTGTGAATGTGTGAACCATATTTCATAGCAATCTATCCCATAGTAGCTGAGATATTCCAGTCAGGACTAAAGTGATGGACCAACATAATGCTCATATTTTAAAGATTATGCCTGAACATATTTTAGAGTTCTGGTGCTTCTAACTTTTTTCTTCTTCTCTTGTTTCGTTCACAGTTAACAGCTGTCACTCTCAGTCTGGTCACCTCAGCTCCACTCCTTGAAATTTTCTTTCCTCAGCCTTTGATTATCACTATGTGCTAAAGTAGGTTTCCAGCAAATTAGATTATCACATTATCTCAATCTATTGTAGATTTAACTAAAAAAAGAATAACAAAAATTCATATGTATTTCTATCTCCTCACACACATACACCTCCACCTCCTCTTTGACCTCCTCACCAACCTCCTCATTAGGTCAAACTCAGAGAGGGGTGGGTAAAAGGGTAGATGGAGACATGAGGGGGGGGGGGGGGGGGGGGGTTGTAGCAGTAATGCAGCATAGGATTGTGGGTAAACCATGGAGAGGCCAATGAGAGCTCTCCAGACACATCGCTGCCGGGCATCGCCACCCACCTATGACTGCTCTCCAGCCGTTGCCGTGGCAACAGCAGCGCTTGATGGGAGAAGATCTTACTTTCTGAAAGAGGAGAGTGCGTGCGTGAGTGTGTTTGTGTGTTTATTTAAATCTTGAATCTATTGAATCTGTTGACCTTGACAATTAGCGAAGGGGAGGAGGTACATTTCATGACCCTTAAGTTAGAAAGTTAGAAAAACAGGCAACACTGGTATGAATATTGTTTTGTTTTTTTTTTGGTTTGTTTGTTTGTTTGTTTGGCTTCAATTTTATAACAATGTTAGAAGCAGGACTCAGAATACAGCAATAAAATGTTTAAATTGTCATAAACCCACAACTGATATGTTTATGTGCACGTATAGAAGAATTGAAAGAGAAAGTAAAGAGTGCATATTTGTGCATTTTTACCATTTTTTTTAGTTCTGTTTGTGTGTGAGAGAGAGATTGAATGTCAGAAGAATGCAAGAGAACAGATTGAGTATGTATTGATATGCTCATGTTTATTTAAGAGCGTTAGAGAGGAGAGATCAGTGTGGGCTGAGCTGTTCATGTTTATTCATAGCAGTGCTGATCTCTTAGCAGGTTAGACTATCATTTGCTCTCTGTCTTTCTTATCATCATCATATCCCCTTTTATTTTTCTCTCTGTCTCGTCTGTAAGTCAAAGCGACAGCGAATCCCGTCTTTCAAACACTTTGACACTGCTGTCCACCCCCCACCCCCTCCCCCCTCCCTCCCCCTCACCCACACCCACCACTTGTCTCTCTCTCTCTCTCTTTCTCTCACATACATATACAGGTGTGGGTAGCGCAATAGGAGGGAGAGTTATACAGAGCCTACACACACACACACACACACACACGAGTCGTGACTAGTGTGGAGTTGACTTTGCTAGACAACTGAAGGCACTCTTAAGTGATCCACACTCTGGTTAGAAAAATAGTTTCTGCTGCAAGAATTTGCAAGTAAAGCAAACTGAATGATGAGATGATTCAATTAAAGGTGGTAGAATCATTTGGCTGACTATCAAGAATCATTAAGACTGATGGGCTCTGCAAACCTCCTTTCTAATTGTGACCTTCTGAACCAAAATACTAAATTTTGAGGGGAATTTGTGCCTTTATGGCAGAAAACAGAAAAGTTTTTACAGTTTGTATTAATGGTGGATGGAAAAACAGCAGCAGCATTGTCCTGGTGTCTTCAATAAAGCCAAAGACAAGTGATGAGAGGGAGATTAAAAGGCACACAAAGAAGGGATTATGGGAGATGTAGTCATATGAAAAGAAACTCTGTTAATATCAAAGTATGACATCAAATATTTATATATACAGTATTTATATTTAAAGAACTAAACCAGTGTGCTTTGCAACTTAATGCATCTCAACTGCAAATGATTTATAGTGACCATTTTCCATATGGTATGAATCACTTAGCAGACTCTTAAAGCTTAATGTCTTAAAGGTTATGTTTTGTTATTCATGAGAGTTCCCCACATTACACACACATTTTTCTCACATTATATTATTCTTGTGTGTAATGCATTGTAAGTGGAGATTAGTTTAAGAAGTCTGCATTGTGTTACCTCATATTTATTTAACTTTAACAAAATATGAATGCAGATAGAAGGAGGTTTCACAAGTCTGCTAATAGATATTCTTCAGGAAGCCAATAGAAGAGATGATGAGAAAAAATACATTCGCCTAGATTGCCTAGATGTGATGTGACGTTCACAAGCTAGAAAACATGTCAAATGATAACCTTAAATAACATCTTTGGCCATTTACATGATTAAGTCATTCACCTGATACTGCAGACTTTATTTGTTAGATAATGTGCCACAGCCTAAACGCCCCAGCATCAAACCTGAGCTGAAAACAGTCTAGCAGCCTTTCTTTTTCATCACCTGCCTCCTCCACCTCCTCCTCCTCTTAACCACTTCCACCCACGCTGAGCTTTTGTTGACTCTTGTCCTAAGTGAGTGTGTGCTTGCGAGTGTGGTTGTGTGCCATTTTTTTTTTGGTGACATTTTCCCCCATTTTTCAACATATTCTTTTGACATTTTTTTTTTGCTATAAATTTGTTGCAGTATTCAGTTTTTGCTTTTTTTTTTTTTTTTTTTTTTTTGCTCCATATAGCTTCTTCCAGTCAGGATCTGGGAGCTGCCCAGGTAGAGGAGGGGATTTGCAGCCATGTTACAGTATGCTGGCAGACGATAAAGAGACCAATATGTTAATTATCATCCTTAAAGAAGCAATAAATAGCTGCTTAGATAAACAAAGGAGGTGCTGGCAAGGTTTAGAAGTTAAACTATAATCCACTACAGGTTTCAACTGGCATGTTTAAATTGGATAAACAAGAAATTGCCCTTGTCCATATATTCTTTTGGTAACTTTTAATTTGCAGAACCTCTCAAATTAAATAGAATGCAATTTCCAGCCAAGTTTAAGCAGAATTATTGTCATGATTAGTAACTAGAATTAACCGATTTGTCACATTGTGAATTCTCTGTGCAAGCCGACGATGGATTTCTTTTTTTTTAAATTGTAATTTAATTTCTCTATCTGCGTTGTGTGTTGGCTGCTTTTTTATCTCAGCAGACCCTTGCAGCAGACTCCATGCAGGAATTAACCAACCAATTTCTGTAAAGCACAAACACACTCTTCTCATCAGCGGGATTCACACTTGACTGTTGCCATGGCTCTGCGAATCTGCCGATGTCTATCCGTCAAGGCCAGAGTGTTTGACAAAGATATTGTCTGGAGCGATGATTCACTTCGCACTCAATAGCCAGGATATGTGTGTGTGTGTGTGTGTGTGTGTGTGTGTGTGTGTATGTGTTTCGGTGACTGTGTGAGTGTGCCGGAATGCAGACTGTTCGCATTTGTGTTTGTCCACCCTATCAAGGGAAGGAAGCATATGAAAGTTCAACAAAATGTCTTTCTCGACAAGCAGGAGCTCCAATAAAAGAGGATTAGCTGAGGATTTGGCCTTCAAAGTTCTGTGATTCCTCCTGTTCAACAAGGTTACCACTCAATACACATAATTCATCCAATAAAGCATATATATCGTGAAACTGCAATGCACATAGTAGTGCAGCAGCCTCCGGTCTGACTCATTTCCACGGAGTATTAAAAGTCTTCACAAGCAAACAATCTCCCAATTTTGGTATTTTGAAGGGAATCCAAATGGAACTGGTGCTGCTCTGTGTTTTTCACAAACACTAATCCATCAGAATCAGACTGACTTCATGGTATTCTCAGTTACACGTTAAGAATCTTACTGGCAGATATGAAATATAGCGTTTCTTGTCTTTGTTGTAAAGGAGGCAATGTGGCTGTTCTTTGCCAGCATACGCCCACGTACCCCATGTGTTCTTGTTCGCTTCCCTTGAACACAAGACACACACACACTCACACTCACACGCACACACACAGAAATGCTTCAATATACATCAAATGCTGCACTGAGAGATGAATCTGTCTCTACAATGAGAGGAAATTATGTTAAATAATACAGTAAATAGTTACTATGTCAGTGTATCTTTCTGTTTGTTCTCCATTGATGTGATGATGGCCATTCAATCAAAGAAACTGATTGAATGGCACAAAGTAAAAAGACACTATATGTATATTGATCAGATCTTTTATATTTTGAATGCATTCATTGAAATAAAAGCATAAAAACTACAAATCTGCAGCCCGATTGACAGCAAAAATGTAATATGGACCCTTTAAACGCTCTACGGGCACAAAGTCAGGTCAGTTTTGGGTGTGCGCACCAGTGAAATATGAATCGGAGGGTACAGCGATTAATAAATATACTCTCAGCCATATGGCATCAGTGGTCTCGTGGCCCTGAAACAGCTGAGCCAATCACAGTGAAGCATGGCAACAGTATGGCTCAACAAGTGGAGAGAGCTTTCTGAGAAATGGTATGGTTTGGAAGGTACGGAGAGGTGTGATGTCAACACGCAAGCGCCACAAATCTGCAGCTTGTGTAGTTTTTGGGACAGTGATTTTTAAAAATGAGGATAGCAACAAATGATTGAAGTAATTGTTTGGCAAAGCTGTTAATGTTCGACTATTTCAGTCACAGTTCTACTGTATCTCACTTCATGCAGCGATTAGCTGGGTGTGCAGAAGAAAGTATAGCCAAGATTTGAACTTCTCTCTCATGCTCTCTATTTTCATTCTTCACACAACTACAGATGAATGCCTTTGAGGAGAGACTGTCCAAAAGTGTTTTTTATCCCTATTTGAAAAAGAATAAACTCTCTCCGTCTCTGGAGCTTTGGAAAAAAGAACTCACTTGCTCTTGCATTAAAGCTGTTTTTCATCAATAATTATTCATGTCCGTGTGAAGTGTTTTCATTGCGGTTCAGACTGCTTGCTAAGTGCCTCAGTCCTCACAGACTATCATTGCCACTAATCTAAATTGTTTGCTGCTTTTCAATTAACTCACATTTATGCACTTCAGCCCCTTTTTTTCATTTTAGACATTTAAATTGAATTAAAAGCTGAATGTTCCTACCTGTATCTTGGCACATATGTTCATTCACTGAGGCTTGTTAGCCCCGAGGTGGAAGGCAAATTCCGATACTGTATATTTGTGCACAGTCTGAGTGCCTATTCTGATTTTCCGGTTTTATTTTTATGGTTTTATATGACCGGTTTGGCTAACTACTTGCCCAAAGTTGATTGGATGAACTTTTGTAAATGCTGCTGAGTGCAGGATGAGTCATCAAATGTTTTAAATCATTTTACCAGAAGAGAAAATATATTTTTTGATATATATTTGGCATATAACCAGAGATAAATGAATAATGAACACAGAGACACAGGATTAAAACTGACTGGGAAATGTATTTTTCATTTCATCACTAAGACTTAAAGGTTAATATAAAAATGTAATGCTGGTGTTTTCATCTCTGACTCACCTCTTTTGTCTACAGTAACACTCAGGTTTGTTTTCTGCATTGCTGTTCAAATACAGTGGACAGTCACATTCTGAGCTTTGGGAGATTAACTCTTAAGTATAATATACAGTACAGTACATGATACAAACTCAATAATCACACCATATGGGTTTCCGCCAACAGTAGATGATCATGCTGCATAAGTTTGCATTATAATAAAGAATAAAAGCTTCATGAAACTACAACTTCTTCAAGCTCCAAACTGCTTTTCTCTCACCAATTGATTTATTGTATTGTATTATACAGTATAATATGACAATGAATATGCAACTTGTGGATTGATTTTCTGATTATGGGGTCAAACATTTTGCACCTCTGCATGTATTCACACAGCAAATGAGGAGAAACAGATTTCTCTTCATTGGTAAATTGGGCATTCAGTGTGATAGGTGTGTCTACAGCCATGCTAGCAGCTCTGTGAGGCTGTACTTTGGCACAATGTTAGACTGACAACATGCTCACAATGACAACATTAGCAGGCAATGTTTACCATGGTCACCATTTAGAAACAGTTTCAAATGATTAACTTATTCGCAATGACTCCACTGGTTTGCTCTAGTGACTCTTTTTCACCAGTGAAGTAATGCTACTATTCTCAAAAATAAAGCATGCAAGACACGACAGAACAAAGAGTAGTAAATGAGTGGTTTAAATGGGAATATAGGAATAGGGGTGATTGTGTATCCTGTACTTGTCTTCTTGTTCTTAGTTCCACCTCTCTGTAGGTGTAACCTCATCATCAGATCTTTCTCACTTTGCAAATCCATCTGATTCATACATCCTGTTCAAAATAACATTTTCACTGGCTCCATCTCAATAGACAAACACAAATCTGTGATGTGTGATTGATTTCACCGGCTTAATCTAGAGACACAAGTGATGATGCAAAGTTTGAAACAGATTTTAAAGCTTTTGGGCATAATTAAAGACATATTTTTCCACGGAGAGAGAGAAAAGAAGGAATTTGATTGATCTTATTTGTTTACCTGAGAGCTCATGTTTAAAACTGCTTCCTCCAAGGTCAGTGATCATTTGCTGCTTTTTTTCGATGTGACTCATTTGCCCAAAGCATACATTCCTTGAAAGTACGAACTCATGTTCAAATTAATGTTACTGCTCTCACACCCCCACAATCCTGCTGCTGGTTTGCCCACACACACACATACACACACACATGCATCAGGCATGCATGCACGTGCGAGTTTGTACAACCGCTGCACATGCATACACATACACAGCTACATATGCAGACTGTGTGTGGAAGCGAATGTTGTTCATGCATGTCTAGTAGAGTTGAGCTATGTGGAGAGGATCTTTGATCTCAGCCAGGCAGCCAACCGGCTTCTCCACTATTTGCATTTAGTCTCCTGGGTCTGTTGGCTTCTTGGCCCCTCACCAGCTTCAGATGCAGGTTACAGAGGTAGCCAGAGGGAGATTCCCACACATTCCTGCTTGTGAGAGTGTGTGTTTAAGGTTGTGTGTGTGTATGTGTGACTTTGTGCATGCACGAGCCTGTGTTGTTGCAGGCTAAGAATATGGACATTTCGTGTGTGTGTGTGTGTCTGTGTGTGTGTGTGTGTGTGTGTGTGTGTGTGTGTGTGTGTATGTGTGTGTGTGTGTGCGTGCATGTGTGTGTAACAGAGAGAGAATGAAGAAAGAGGCCAAGCGAGAGTACCTGGGCCAGCACCACATCAAAGTACAGCAAGTGAAAGAGTGAGCGAGAGGGAGAAACAGAGAGAAAGCAAGAAAACCAGAGAGGGCAAACATGCTTGGAATAGAGAAAGAGGGGAAGAGAGAGAATAAGAAACGAACAGAGAGAGTGGACAAACACAGTGAGAGGAGAGGAACAGGGAGAGGGAGAAAAAGAGTGAGGCCTCTCCAGGAGGTCACTGAGTTTCTGGATCTCCGCTCCTTTTGTCCCACAGCACATTCCATAGCAACAATCTGACCAGTCAGCCAGGGAGCTGTGAAAAATGAAAAGAAATATAGAGGGGGGAAAAAATTTAGAGCCCACCTCAGACTGGTATAGAAACACTTGCAGAGGAGCCTGTCTTAATCTGTAACACAAATGTGGTTTTAGCCTCTATGTCCCAAAGGCCACAAACAAATTATTCAAATTTTTATTAGACTTGCTTCAGTGGCATTTAGATTTGCATTCTTTTGAATCATTTGTAACTGCCAGTGCCTTGAAAGAATTAAAGCTCATTCTTACCTGATACAAAAGGTTTTATATGTAAGAATTGTGAAGTAATTTACATGTCATTGCCAATCAGTGAACATGTCGTAATGAAACTTAAAACTTTTTCGATCACCTGTAACAACTGTGGACTGATTTCTAGGACCCGAGACAGTTTTTCCATAAAAATCCAAAGGATGTGATTTATGCATGCTTCCGAGTGCCATGCCTCTCTCCCACTAATATCAACGAACGACCAGCACCCACTACAACAAAAAATTAGCTCTGTCCCAATCCTACCCGACAGGTTAGCTGGTGGTTAGCCGGGGGTTGAGATGGCTAGCTGCCTCCATTGACCACCACACATTTCACAACTAAACCACAGTATGTTGCTCCCCAGCCACAGCTAGTTGCTCCCTGGCCAAAGCTAATTGATCCATAGCCACATGGCGTTGAGCTCTTAAACAAAGTTGATGGTTTGCAGGTCAGGTTCAGGTAGTTGATTAAAGAATATTTTTGTAGGGTTGGTCGGTACAGATTGGCTCCCATAACAGGTCAGGTGGGTGTGGTATTAATCTCATCACTACTGGCTAGCGGCCACAGTGCAGCATGAGCCTCCTTGTGTTCGTTCTGTATGTGCGTAAGCAAGCATACACATACAGCAGCAAGGTAGAGGGGCGGAAAGTGATATCTTGTATGATCATGTGACCCCTTTACAAAGTTTGTGAGATTTAAAGCTACCCTGTGAAGTTTTAACCCTTCAATAGTACTATGGAGCAATGTTTTAACAAGTATGTGTATTACTGTATCTCTTGCTATTCCACTGATTGGGGGCATTAATGACTCAAGAAAAGTTAAAAAAAAAAGCAGGGTAGAAGAAATGCGCTAACCAAAATAAACTGTGCATGTTTCAGGATTTTAAAAGGATTTTTCAGGATTTTTCTTTTGCTGTGACGATATTTATGGCCATTGTTCATTCCCAATATTTGATGAATCATTCAACCACATAACAAAAATCTACGTAAATTCCTTCTTAGAAAATATTGTCATATTTACAGCGAAAAAATAGGTGTGTTTTCAAACTTAAGTCTGTCCTAGTGTGCCTTTAAACCTTCAGATGCGCTGGAAATATTGTACATCCTGTGGTTTTGTCACTGTAAAACAAACTTGCTGATTCTCAACATAACTCAAAGTCCATACTAAATTGTGTAATCGGGCTGATAGTTTTGGGAAGTACCCGAATGAGATGCAAAATAAATCTGATTTGTTGTTCAGTGAAGTGGCCCTTTACGCTGGTATTTTCAGCTATGCAAATCAGAGCTGCCTAAACACGAGAATTCTAGAAATTACCTATTGCCCAATGATTTCACTGCTCTTAATGCATTTCCCTGTGCACCAAAGCCAGGGAGTTCGCTCTTGTTCCCATCGGTAATTTGAAATGTAATTACCCATCATTTTAGAGTGCTTCAGGAGCCTGACACCTACATCTCTCTCTCTCTTTCTCTCTCTCTCTCTCTTTCTCTCTCTTTCTCTCTCTTGCTCTCTCTCTTTCTCTCTCTCTCTCTCTGGCTGTTTTTGTATGCTGGTGGACGATTGTATATTTTCCACCCCCACACATTTTTTAAGCACTACCCCTACCATTACCTATGTAAATGACTCGGGCTCAGACAAGCAGTTTACAGAACCACCTCTCCTACACCATGACTAAATGAGTGCTTTTACATGCACACAGGATACTGGATCATATCCCTGCATAAAGGTTATGTTCAGGAAAATCTGTTTATGTACATATCCACAAATATCCATGTGTACATGGATGAGCATGTAGCAGGTATGTAATGCTGTGATGTTGAAAGTGGACACTAACTGGTGTTAAGATGAATCAATCATGTGTGTTAACACATGTTTTACAGATGTCATACTGAGGTCACTGATAAACTAAAGTGTATGGTACTTATTTACACACATAGAATAAATAATAATAATAAATCTGCCTTGAAATATATTTATTCGCATACTTTCAATGTACTATATGTCTTATATCTGAATATAAAGGAAATTATACCAACTTATTCTCATCGTCTAAAGCATGACCTCAGAAAAGAACCCCAAAATAAACATAGACATAGTAATCATAAAATAAAAATATAGAATTGTTGCTTTATGATAAAATTGGTCTACAAGTTGTAATGAATGCTTAGCGGTTAATAAATGTTGGCTGGTAACAAATAACCATATTTCCCAAAATGTTGGACTATTCCTTTAACTTCACAATTGCCAAACTACTAGGTATAATTGTGTTAGAGGAACAACCCCTTTTGGTGAACAAGCCCAAGAATCCAAGACACCATGTTGCACCTCTGTAGTTGGAATTCATTTACTTAGAGAAGTCTGGAGTTTGGGAAGCTCAGGATTTTGTGTTGGATGAGGTAACTGGCCAATTACATTCAGTATCTGTTACTTACTACCTTGTAGCTGCACAATATTGTATTATGCATGAGCTGTCTTGTAAAGTTCAGTGTTCAAGATGAGAGATATTAGTTTGGAAAACGTCCACTGAGAGTTTCAAGGCAGGGTCTGTCAGGTATTAATGAAGTAGGTCCAGTGCCAAGGCCAATGTTATTACAAGTGCCATACAATATGCCCTGTGCAAAAACACAACATTACCTTTGCAAGTACTTAACTGTGATCTTCAGAGAGGGCACCCATGCTTTGTGTGGCAGATTTTTTGTGTTCTTCTGGCCTACTAGATTGTCACCAGACTGGATCCAGTGATTCATCTGCACACTCATTACTGAGCGGAGCCATTCAGCGCTATATCTATCTGACCACTACTCAGATTTACGTTTCCTACCTATTCCTGGAAGCTAGTTTCTGTGCTGGGTGGCAGAATATAAGCTGTGTGTGCTTATATTACAGTAAAACCAGTTGCACTGAATGTACTGCTTCAATTCAGTCCTAGCTGAAGCGAGTGCAGAGTCAGTTGCGGTGAGAAAAGACAAACAAAAAATATATAAAACAAATAGAAGTAAAACCAACTGATGTACAGACAATAACTGCAGAGTAAAGGTGCAGGGGTGTGTACCAGTGCCCAGTACCCAGCCTGGCCTGTACCTGCAAATTGCACAAAGACGCTAAAATTACCAATTAGGAACTACACCTGAATTAAAAGTAATGCAAACTTGCATATACCAGAGGGCAGAGGGTGGGTGACAGCTGCAGCTTAATCACTATCGACAGCAGACCAGAAACCAAGTTACGTTTAGCTTGGAGGCCAGACGGTAGCTGCCTAAAGTTAGCAGAATAAAAGCCAGGAGATGAGCTGACTATGCTGCAAAGCAAGGGAACACAGGCCGATATAACACCAATGGCACACGTAATAAAGTCACACCAAAGTGCAAGGACAGGTATGAAACGTCCATCTGAGTAGCATTCACCCTAGTAGATATAGCACTGAACAGCACCGCCCAGTAATTAAGGCATAAATGAATCACTGAATCCAGTTTAATGACAATTTAGTGGGCCATAGAAAGTAAAACCTAATCTGTAACATTTGTTTTCACCAATAAGTCATAGACACTGCTTGTTCTTTCCTTTGATGTGGTACTAATGTATGCAAAAATGTATAAAATGCTCTTCATATGTATGTTGCAACCCATGTATCACAGCTATTATCTTATTCTTGTTTTGCCATGTGGAAATGTATCTGTGCTGTCTGGATTTGGTTGTAAAATCTTAAGAAAACATTATTTAATAAAATAAAAAAATAAAAAAAGGACATAGAGGCTATCAGCTTCCTCTGACTCTGACTGTGATTCAGCCATTTTTGGCTTCCACTGATGATGAGAGAAATTGTACGTTTTCGTACAATTGTACATTCCTGTTCTGCCAAACGAAATTGGAGGGAACCATGGTACATCGAAAACAAAATTAAGATGGAATTCAGCAAGATATATATATATATATTTTTATGTTTTTTACATCTTGGTTAAGCAGCTTACAGTATATTGGTGGCTTCTCTATATTTAACCATCTGTATGTTATTATCTTCACTGTGAATGCATGTATTTAGATGTATTTAAGTTAGAAAATTAATGTAAATATAATGACTTCTTGTTTGTGTCCTCTCTCTTCAGCGCACTAAAAATATGAACAGTCATAATTTTTTGGAACTTGTTAGTCCTGGTCATCACACACCAGCACAAGCCTCGGAAGTATTTTTTTTTATCCCTGATCTCCGGCAGTTTGAAATTGTTGTCAGCCTGAAAAACCACCCACACACCATCAGCCTCCTACAGACTATAGGCTTTTCAAAATGTCCTTGCTTTTATTTACACTTGTTTACATTCACCTGCCTGCGCACAGAGACAAATCAATCTCACGCTGTCACTCATCCGCACCTGCTACCTCTCTTCTCCTCCTTGTCTGTTTCTTGGTCAAATATTTTTATAAGCCTGACAGCATAGATGAACTCAAATTAAACACAACTGCACCAGTGTTATCTCTGACACTGAAATTAATCAACTGCTCCATTAAATTAGAATTAATCTGCTCCTTCTGATTCTGTTAGATAAGTCGAGTGAACCAAGCAAAAGATTTCAATTTACAGGGCTTCTAATGCTATGTAGAAATCAGAGTGCAGCTGTCCTGATTATCCCACATTTGGTCGTTTAACTCTCCTAAGTGGTCTCAAATGCCATAAAGAAAAAAAAAAGATCTCAACCGACACTCAATTTCTTTTTTTTTGCCATTCGCTGCATTTCTCTCTCTCATCACTTTTCAGCATTAAATCTTTTCAATTTGAGCATTGTGTGTGTACATTTTCAGCAGCCAAGCTGGCACATGCAGTAATGGTACTTTTTACAGTCTGCTGTGTGGACTCGAGTCACGTGGGCTGAAAATCAATACCTCTTCATATCTCTGTGGCAATCAGCAAGTTCCAGCCTTGGAGATGGCTAATTTAGCATAGCATAAAGCCTGGAAACAGCTAGCCTTATGTATCAAAGCACTTTCTTGTCCAATAAACACAATCAACTCTAAAAGCTGCCTTTCTAAAGTGATGCCTAGTGTCAGCGTTCAGCCTCCGTAGCATTATGAACACCTTCCCACCTCCTGAGAAGCACAATTCTGTAGGTGTGCCTATCTATTTTCCTCTGCCATTTTTGCACAGGCAGACATAAGATATCACTGTAATTACATTAAAAGGGGTTTTCAAGCTAATTGTCACTTTTAACCTCACCCCATCTTTACTGCTAAGCGCCCATCATTACTGTGTTTTTGCATGGTGCCTGTCACCTGTCAGTCTTCCACGCCTGAGCGGCCACGGTGTCAATCACTGTTCATTTACTTCCTGTTCCTGGAAGAAACATGAAACATCTAATTTACCATTTGAAAGTTCTTCAACCAAATATACTTCTATACTTCTTTGTTTGAGAAGTGATCGGAACAGCTGTTTTTCAAGCTCGCTCCGATTTTGGTCAAAGCACTCTGAGGCCTGAAACTGGACATTTCTTTGCTGTTATTAGATTTGCCCTCCTCGTGATGCAACCGTTGGATCGCCTGCATTTATGCTCTTGCGATGGCTTCTCTGCCTCACGCAGCAGGCAGTACAGGATGAATTTAGCTCACTATTTATAACGCTGTTGCAGTGCAGGTTGCTCAGATTCTCTTAATTTAAAATTAGCTTGAGCTGCTGAACGATTAAAACCAAACTAACTTGTTACTGTATCAGATTGCTTTTTTTAAAACTCATTTCAACATTTTGAATTTTTCTTTGAAAGCGAGTATAAAACTAGTTTTTTTTCTCCCATGTTTGGTACTATTTGATACTCAAAAATGACTTAAAGGGAGTGTTTCTGTTACATCATTGCAACAAAATGAGCTGTTCACCAAAGTTTGCCTGTAGCTGCCTATTCAACTGCTAAGCCACCTGGTTATGCATATAATGGATGTAACTGCTGCCATTACGAGCTGCTCAGTGGGAATCAGGATGAGTCACAGGTGTCCACAGGTCTATGCTGAGGAGGCTTTACTGCACTTCTTAAGACATAAGACGGCCAAAAAAAAGAGAGAGAGAATAAAATCGACTTCAGGTGACAGTGAAATGTGGGCTTTGATTTTTAATGGCACAGCCGTGTGTGTGTAGGCGTGCACACACATGCACACAATTGATGCGTAGGGGTGTGGAGTGGTCAACTGATGATGCACTGTGGAGGCTGAGAGCTCTGGAGAGTGGTGTGTGGGTTGGAAGCCTCCTCTCCTCTCGGTGAAACACACACACACACGCACACACACACACTCACACAAAACAGGGGGAGGTGGAGGCAGCAGAGCTTGCTTTGCCGGCTGTCCATTGATCAGTGGAGAGGTTGGTAGACTTAAAAAGATGTAGAGACTGGTGGAGAGCAGAGAGAGGGATGGACAGGAGGATATAGAGCTTCAGTAGGATACAGCAGAGACAGACACAAGCAGAGAAGAAGAGAGACGGGGAGGGAGGGGAAAGGCTAGAGAGAGTGAAAGAGAGACAGATTGAAAAGGAAAGTGTGTGAAGACAGAGAGATGAGGGCAAGGGGAGAAATAAAGAGGCAGATCACGGCGTCTGGGGTTGCCCTGGGCTTTAACAGTCTGGATGAAGTCTGCTGGTAAGCACTTGATGTTTCTGTGTTTCTACGTGCGATGTATGTGCACATACTGCCCTGGTGCCTATTTGTATGCCTGTCTGTGCCTCGTGTTGCCCATGCTTTCGCTGTTGAGCCACTGCAGAGAGAGAGAGAGAGAAAGCGAGAGAGAGAGAGATGCCAGGCGTTTGTCTCCATAGTGCAGCAGGCAGCAAGAGGAGTACAAATCTTCTAGGCTTCCACTGCAGACACACCATTCAAGTGTGTTATCTGTCCAATTAAAAACAGCAGTGCCGCTCCTCGCTGTCACTGCTGCCACTGCTGCCACTGCTGCCACTGCTGCAGGATTCATTCAGACTGTGTGTGCTGTGTGTTAGTACTGTATATGTTTGAGAAGGTGTTAGGGTGGGAAAAATCACACGGACTAGCGTTTTCAAGTTGTCGCCTTGGAGGAAGAGAAGAGTGATAGTCCCCAAAACACTTTGTGCGTGTATGTGTGTTTGTGTGTGTGTGTGTGTGTGTGTGTGTGTGTGTGTGTGCATGAATTGGCGTTTCAGTGTTTTCTATGAAATGTCAGATTGATGGGATGTAGTAGGAGGGATTGACAGACTGATTGGCAATGTTCCACTACATCCACGCATCCTAAATAAATCACCAGATGGGACATTATACATAATGCTTGTGCTGCAGGCAATTATGAAAACAACCCTTATACACTGTAGAATTCCTAAATATTCTGATATTAACTCAATCTCAAGTGCAATCACAAGGCATGTAGAGTATTTCTTGTATCTCCTTATGAAATGTTAGGAATATTTCTATAGGGATGTTCCATTTTCATAAGCGTATTAGCATTAAATGTTGAATATAATACAACTATAGCTGCAGTCAGTGGTGATGCAGTCAGTTTCATAAACAGGGAGGTTAAGCACTGAGCCATCATGATCCGAAATAAGTGTACAACACAGCACAGACCACCAATCACAATCACATAGAAGATTTGTCATTTTCTATATGAGATCAACTATGTATATGTATTTTGAACCAATGGTGACTATAGGAAATGCATAGTCCTGCTACTAGTTTCTATTTGGCTGAGCTACTGTAAAATAACCATAAACATGTGCAACTGCATCACAGTTAATTCAAATACTTAATATGTAACAACCAGTGATCAGCTATTTCATCATTTTAGAGAGAAAGATCACATACAAAACGCTAAAAAAATATTTGAAAGTATAGGGTTAGGGTTATAGAATAGAATAGAATAGAATAGAATAGAATAGAATAGAATAGAAGAGCATAGAATACAGGTCTGAATTCTCCACTAAACTTTGTTGTCCTAATTGATCACACTGATCAAATAGCTTGCCTATCAGTTCCCCTATAGGTCCGTCTGCTATTACAAATGGCATTGGAAGTTCTGCCTTAAATAATACAGGATCTAATGAACTGATTTTACGCAACATTGCCTCTGAGCTCCTCTATCACTTTAGACACTTGTGGCTTGTTGTGCTCTAAACTATTCCTTATTCCGCACCCCATCCCCCCGGAGGTCCGCGGACCCCAGCTTGTGCACCACTGAGGCAGGCAGCAGCTGAAGAATCCCCCTTATGATATGGAGGCAACACGCGTTGACGTGTCGCGCTGCGCTTCCGACGAATAGTATCGGTATGCGTCTTCTGCACACACACACACACATACACACATACACATGCACACACAACACTCTCTCATGGGGACATGCGGCCAGCAGACGCAGCCACGGTAAGTGGAGCTAGTTTTTCCTACGGTACTTTATTTACCAGCAGGGTAGAACAACTTTCTCCAGCCTCGATGTGTCGTTGTTGTTGTTGCTCATGTAGGAGAAAGGGAAGTTTAACAGACTTTTTCTCGTTCGTCGGCATCATTCCGCCGATTGCAGTCTATCCATGCAGATTGCGCAACGCGGCGTGATCGGACTGAAAAACGTGAAAACAAATGAGTATTGCTGTTTTTATTCAACACTAGTGTCGTTATTAATCTCTGACTTTCGCCAAAGTCCATCGCATCATCTCGGTTATGCTTAGCTTTGACCATGCGGCGCCTCTCCAAGGAGCACATTTCAGTCTCTCCACTTGGTAAAAAGGGGGATTTTCACGCACCAAACTGTCGTTTTTTTAAACTGAAGCCACATCTGCAGTGTTGTTGAACAAACTGTTATGTTTTTCTTTTTTTTCCAACTTTAATGTTTCGCTACTTTTAGGACCAAGTGTGCTGCTCGGTCCAGTGTGTGTGTGTGGAGGGGGGGGGGGGGGGGGGCAATGCGCAAAGTGTGTGGTCTCCAAGCTCTCCACCCCCGCAGAGACGCACGGTTTTTGCGCGCGCGCGTGCACACACACACACACACACACACAGAGACACACACACACACACACACACACACAAGCTCTGTCTGTCACGGTCGGGCATGGATGTCTCTGGGTCTCAGGAATGCGCCCGGCGTTTTCTCTGTATTTTTCACATTAAGCGCAGATTGGGAAGCCGCTCTCTGAACTGCTGCCACCTCCGTCAATGAGATGCAATAAAACATACACTTCCTGTTATACACTTCACAGTAAGAGTTGCATAGAATTGCGCGCTACAATAGTGACACATCCAATGGATTCTCCCCCAGTTGTTGTATACAGTAAGTACAGTTTATTAGCAGTCTATGTGCGCAGTAACGTAACTAATGATTTCATGACATACTTTGACATTGCAGCATGCTGACATGATAAAAGTTTACTTTGAATTCAGTTATTTTTGACCTGCATCAGTTCTTATTTTAATTATTATTTTATTATCAGTTAATCTGCATATTTTTTGGATTAATTCATTTTATGATTCATGTTCAAAAACCGTCATCATCAGTGGTCCAAAACCCAAATATTATGGAATTACTATCACATAAATCCAAGAAAAACCTGCTAATCCTCTCAAGAGAGAATCTGTGACTGGGACATAATTGATAGTGTTGCTTTAAATGATTAATGAATTTATTATTATTATTTTTAATAGTTCAATCAAATCTTTTGTCAGTCTGAGTATCTGCGTAGTCTTGAAGTTATATCACCAGTATTAAAATATAATTCTACTATAATTGCAGCAGGAGGGACAGTTCAACCAAAAATCAAAGATACATATTTTTCCTCTTACCTATAGTGCTATGTATCCCTCTAGGTAACAGATACTGGCCTTAAAATTGTCTGCCTTCTCTCAAATACAATGGAACTAGATGGAACTAGTCTTGAAGTAGTAATGTTTCTTATCAGAAATTATGACCTAGTTACTCAAGATAATCCACAGACTTTGTTATGAGCAGTTTCATGTAAGAAATATTTTCTCTGTGCCAAACTACACCCGCCAACCTTGAGTAAATGCCTGCTTCCTTCTGCGTGATGAGACAGCACTACAGGTAAGAGGTCAGTTATGTATTTTTGATTTTTGGGTGAACTGTCCCTTTAATGAAAGTTATATTCATTTTGGATATAGCATTTCGCAGTAACAATGTGCAATCATAATTTAACTTTGTAATCCTGAGGCTGTTCTACTAATTTACAAACTATGATTTTATTTTGGATGCATATCTTGAGCGGTTTCCGGTTTGTTCCTGTTGTACTGAGTCCAGCTTGACGCTGTAGAGGGAGGGGGGTAGCCCCTGCTTGGAGAGGATAGAGGGGGAAATTCTTGTGTTTTTGGTATGCGATTACCCAGCGGAGAACCCATGACTGAAAGGGAGGAGGAGGAGGAGGAGGAAGAGGAATGGGATTGAGTTTAGGATACATTCCTCGCCTTCCTCTTTAAGTTAACCACATTATTTGAGCTACTGACATGTTGCCTCATCACATGACACCCATAAGCTCCCAGCTGATGTACTAGAAGTGGACAAAGTGGTCAGATGACCTCAGCACTGACAAGTATGAAGTTCCATTAAAAATACTATTATGATACCATGAATTAAATCATCCAGATTCATAAGTGAAGTAAATTGTGAAGTACAACATGATTCAGGCTGGAATGACCTGTTGGGGGGCCATGGGGCAAATTCCCTACTCTGGAATGAGTTGGGGACTGTACAAAAATGATTGGAGTGGGGAGGGGGGTTGAACCATATGTTTAAATGTTTAACGGTTAACTCTATAAGATAAATGTAACAGTAATAGTATTGTAATAATGTAGATTAAACTGAAGATGGTTGTTGGCTAGTTAAAAAAAAAAAAAAAGATCCTCGACTACTGTTTCTCCAAACTGACATATTGGTCCTACTAGCTGCTGGAATATAAAGCCCTTTAACACAGACATGACTTTTGTTCTCTGCAAATGGCAAAATGCACCTTTATGATCCATGACGCACACAAAAAGTATGCTTTTGATGTGCTGTAACTATTTAATTGTTGTTTTTTACAGTAAATTTTAAAAAAAGGAATGAAATATAAAACTGGGGCATAAAATAAATTGAAAAACCTTCCTTGCTTTCCTTCACTCTGTCAATTTTTTTTTTAACTGTCAACAGCACAAGCCTGTAAACCCACAGGTGGTCTCTCACACCCACACACACATCCACACTCACCCCAGCCCAGCATTAAACTTAAGATATACACCAAAATTACATCTGACATATTAAATGTAGCTTGCCACATTTGCATAAAACCAGCAGAGCTTTGCCTGTTCTTCAGCTTCTCTGTCGAAACCGTAATCGCCCACTCACTAACGACAATTACTATAATGGACTGATTGTTGGATTATACCACCAAAGTGGTTTTAGCGCACATCTGCATAATTGTTCTTAGCATATACGCGCCCGTGGGCTCCTGGCTGCCATTAGCTGCTGCAGAGAAGAGAGTGATTGAAGAGTCTTTCGATGTTGAAGAACGGCAGCAAATTGTGTGCCAAGTGTGTGGGTGTTTGGAGTGTGTGTTGAGCCCGTGCTGCGTGGAAATGCACTAAGTATTGTTTTTATTAAAGATTGTTTTAGGTTTTTGCTGTTGATGCAGGCACAAAGCAGTTCTATGAGGGGGTATTGTGGAGCAAAGTTCATTTTAAGGGGTCCTTGAGCAAGGCACTGAACAAGGAAACGGGTTATAAATATACCGAGCATGCCCAGAGCCAATCAGAGGAAAGATGCATCATTGCCCCCAGTTGTATCAAGATCGTACCGGTGATGTTGCTCCAAGTTTGAAACAGTGAACTTTTAACTGCAGCGCCTCCATCAGGTCAAAATGTCAAAGCTCTGTCAGAAACTCTACAGTGATGTCATCATATGCGCCTCCAATTAAATGTAGTTTTCTATAGCTAATATTCAACAGGTTTCAACTTTTGACCTCGTTTCATCAACAGGAAATAAAAAGAAGAAAAAAAAGATTACTTAAAAAACTCCGCTTTCTTTAAAAAAATCAGATCAGAGAAGAGAAATTGATATCACATGACCAACAGATGGACAGACACATCCACACAGTACATGGGGGACTTGAGCAGCATGAGCCAAATCAACAGCTGAACCCAGCTTTCCAGTTACAGTCCCTGTTTAAACATGCAGCGAGGCTTCACGGGGCTGCGCACAGCGGCTCTGAGGAAATCTGTCCCACTATTTTTCCTCCAGGAAAAAAAAAGTGCTAATGTCTGAAAAGACTGAGTCGACATAGAGGAAGTTATTGTCCCTGCTGGTGTGTAACGATACCTGACTGAAACCTGCGAGCGTCCAGGGAGGCTTGCTGTTACTTCATCTCCTCCTCTTCCTCCTCTCATTGCTCATCTCTTGAAAGCAGGCCAACAACCCACACACACACACACATATACACACACACACACACACACACACACACACACACGAAATCCTGCTCCCTCTCACTCTCTCCTTTTCTCTGAACAGCACTCTGTGCTAATTACTCCCCGTTTCCATGGCAACGGGTAGCACCTCTTTTTTGTTATCTTGGATAGCCCACGGCAAACAAGCCTTATTCGACTGAGGCAACAGTTTATATTGTTGAGTGGATGGATTTTATCTTGCAGCTTGTTGCTTATATTGTCAAGAAACATGTAAAATGTATTTTTAAACAGAGTATTTATGATATTCAGCTGTTTATAAATGCATCAGAGCAGGCACAGTTTATTCAATGGGGATTTTTCATCAAGTTATTATGGAGGAATCTATCTAACTTTATGAATGAGTGCCCTTTCCTATAGGCATGTGCTCTGGATGTCACATATTAGGCTGCATATAATTAAGTAAGTCACTTTGACACAGTCACACGTTTCTATGTATAAACATGTAACTAGAGTGGGGAAAAGAGTTAACATTGAAACGGGTCAGAAAACTGGCAGGGCTGGTAATTACAGGGGGAAGAAACAAAACTGGAGTCGATTCAAAGAGTGTGTGTTAACGCCTTTGAGTCGGACCTGAGAGAGGGACGGAGGGGCAGAGGGAGCGATAGCCTGAGAAAACAAGAAGAGGGAGATTATCACAGTCTGAGTGGCCCTTGCTTCATTACTCATTAAACACACAGGGATGTTATGTCTCAGGCTGAATGGAGAGAGTCTTGAAAGGTTTGAAGCTTCAAATTTCAAGGATGAATTGACAAGCAAACTGAATTTCATTTACAATTCTGCTAATTTAAAAGTGCAATTTCATGATGGAAAAATGCACAAACTTTGGCAAATAACTGACTATAAAATCATTACAGATGTAATGAATCCATAAAAGTTTGTTCTACCCTTTGTTAGTTTGTCAAATTTACTATTAATTAATAGAGAGTTAAAAAATTAAATTAAAAGAGACTTTATCTGTTCTTCTCTGCACGTGGCTCAATACCACAATATCCTCAGTGACCCTGGGTTTTATGAATGGGCAGCAGGAAGCTCTGCCATTGGCTGGGAGCATTAGCCAATCAGGAAGGATCATTTGCAACAGAGGTGGGAGTGGATGAATGGAAGAGTTAACCAGTCAGACATTTTTGGAGGTCAGGGCCCTGTGTGTGTGTGTGTGTGTGTGTGTGTGTGTGTGTGTGTGTGTGTGTGTGTGTGTGTGTGTGTGTGTGTGTGTGTGTGTATGCATGTTTTTGTTACATTTTGGGGACCTTTTCCGGTATAAACACCAACCTTGTTGGGACCAGCAGTCCTCAAGGGGACGAAAGCCTGGTCATAATGAGGCAAAATGTCTTTTCTGGGGTCCTGCTTAAGGTTAGGGGTAAGGTGTTAGTTGAGGTTAGGCCAAGGTTAGGGTTAGGCATGAATTGGTTATGGATTAGGGTTAGGCAATTGATTATGGGTAAGGTTAGGGTTTAAATTAGGCTGTCCACAATGAAATCAATGCAATATCCTTGACAAGGATCACTGTACAAACTTGTGTATGTGTGTGTGTGTGTGTGAGTCTTACACAGTGACCTACTGTGTTTATTGCAGGCATCTATACATAGCTGTGGGAACCGCGGGCAGACAATCGGCTGGGCTAAAATTAGCAGTCAGGGCCACCTGTCTGTTTCTCACAAAGGCGGAAACGCCAGAGCGGGCAGGGCAGAGATGGAGGGAACAGGAAGGAAGGAAAGGGGTAAAAGAGGGATGAGGAGGGGGGGAGGGAGGGGGGGGAGGGGGGAGGTAGGGAGAGCATTGATCACTCTGCTGGTTCCTTCTCTCATGCTCTTTCTCTCCTTTTTCTCCCCACTGCGACACAGGGAGACATTGTTAGCTGGTCGGGATTTGAGGAGGGATTGGGGATGGGGGGGTTAGTTGGTGGTCTGGGCTAAGCAGAGTTCATATACTTCTCTGCTGGATCACTGCCAGATTTCACAAAGGATATAGGTGGAAGATATAGGAAGAGGAGAGTTAAAGGCCTAGTCCAACTTTTTTGGACTTGAGCCCATTAAACACCTTCTGCAGTAGAACGCTCACAATACTTTGTGTGTGTGTGTGTGTGTGTGTGTGTGTGTGTGTGTGTGTGTGTGTATATACATAAGAATTAGCAAATAAAGACAAGAAAAATTCAAAAATATTCACATGCTGCTTAATTTTTAGGTCCCATGTACATTACCAAGGAAGATGATGTCTATTCAAAATAATTTCAGAACCACCTGCACCCCCCCCCCCCCCTTCGTTGTAACATATCACACTATTGTCACTGTATCACAAAACTCAGGTTTCCTGCCTTTGTCGTTTCAGACAGCCAACAGGAAGTGTTCGTCTTTTTAACTGACATTCGCATTAAAACTGGCATCTTGTTTCCTAGAATCACAATTTTTCAGCCCACACTTTGGTTTTGTTCCTGTGTACCTCCGCCTGTTCGTGGGCGCGGAGTCAAAACGTGTAGTATTTCAGAAACAACAGCAAAAAAACTGTACTCCTCTGTACACATCAGCACTGCTTTATGAACACCAGCTGCTTTCATATGTTGACTATAAAATATTTGATACTTCATTTACCATGGAGATGAGGTCCACCGTCCTGTTCTTCTATGGGCACCACAGTCAAACTCTTCATGTTATGTGATTGTCATCTCCTTGTCTTTCTCTTCCAGGACTCCTGTCAGGCTTCACACAGCAGAACAACACTCCAGAAAAAGATACGTTCAACTCTGCCAGCATCCACCTGCTGCAACAGCCCGGCCATCTCGGTTTCAGCGTAGGAGCTGATTGACTGCACGCGGCTCTGAAGAAGAGAGAGTAGAGAGTGAGATGAATTGGGAAAGGGCAGAATTTCACTTTTTTCACACATGCACCTTAATCTGTAAATGTTTGTTTCAATCACTCAGTTTTTACATATCTGAAGTCACCTGTATCTTCCTTTTAAAAGTGGTGTTTTGTGTAATTGTTGTGTAGTTCTATAATCCATCATCTAAACTAGTGGTTGCTCAAGTTTCACAAATCAGATCAAAGAAAAGTCTGAACAGCAATCATAGTTTTGTAGAGCAAAGAAACACACCTTCCTGTCAAACATCTTGCGATTGCCATGTTGAAACAAATGGCAAATGACACCCTCAGTGCTGAAGCAATTGAAAATCTGACCCCAGTGACTCCAGTGCCTTTTCACACACAGGAAATTAAAAGTGTTTATGGGTGAAGGTGCAAGTGAATAAATTGATTCTGTCTGCTGTATTGTTAGTGATTCTTCCTTTTTTTCAACAATGTCCTGCTTCAAAATTGTTAACTTTTTGGAGGAGGTTTTGTATTAGTGCTGTATCACTGTGTGTGCCTATTATCAAGCAGTCACATCCTCACCTGAGTCTTGTTAGCGGTGGCCAACACAGCTGACATCCAGGGAACCTGCTTGTTTGTAATGTTTCCTTGTTCCTTCCTCAGCACGACATTGTTTTCCCTCCTCCTCATTTCCTGTCTTGGCTGTAATGTGGCAGCTGGACGGCCATATTGGCTCTGAATGGAGCCGCTAGAGCTACAGGGCACGCAGCAGTTGCTCAGTAGTCAGTGTAGATCCTGTGGGGCTGGCAGCAGCTACATCTGGCTACTGGGTCTCTGCTGGCAGCCATGTTTCTCAAGGAACAGGATGATGACACATGGGTATACTGCATAATTTAGTCATGTTAACAACTTTGTACTATTAGAATAATTTCTTTCTTAATATGACTAGTGTTTTTTTCTACCATGCGCACCTGAAAAATATCTCTGTATAGTTCACACCCTCTCCTTGTGATCTTGTTTGGTATGTGATCTTTAAATTTTCCATTGTGAAGACAGTGGAACAAATACCAGACTGCATTGTTACCGTAGAGATGGATGTAGTTTTATTGTTTTCCGTTTTGAGAAAGTGGGTATGTTCTGGACCTGGCATACAGTGTAGGATTCTGTGTGTGTCAGTCTACAGCTACATTGTCTGCTGGGTTTCAGGCTTTAACCATACACATCAATGTTTATATTTTACAGCTGTTTCTTGTTTTTTAATACTTTACATGTTATTGTAAATGTATTTACTGGAAGATGATTCATTTGTAGAGTATTGTGGTATATCGGAGGAAGTGACACCCATGGATAATTTGACAACTTTGTGTTTATTGACTCATCATAAAACATTCTTCAAACAATAAAACAATTTTAAATGTCCGTTTCTGTACAATGCAATTTTATTTATATATAGAAAATGTAAGAGGAGTTGTGTTAAAATGACAAAACTCCTTCAAATTTAATGGCAGGTACTCTGGAAAAAATAACAGCATTCCATCAACAAATATTTCAAGCAATAAATATGTATTTATAAATAGTGTAAATTTACATCAAGATTAGAAACATAACGAAAAACAAAAATCACAAATTAAACTTTATTCCATAAGTCTATGTGCAACCCATTTTCTTTGTGACTTGGCTAGTAAGTTTTTTTTTTTTACTAAGTTTTTTCTTTTTTTTTTCTTTTTTTACCTAAGAAACAAACAAAACATCATCGTTTTGAACAGAACAAGACAAAGATAAAACATAAAAGCTGTAAAAAAAAAAAGAAAGAAAAAAAAAGAAAGAAAGAAAGAAAAAAGAAGAAGAAAGAAAATCACCTAAACTCTTCACATTACATTTTTTTTTGGATATTTTGCTGTCCAAAGAGTCTTAAAATTACCATCTACCATAGAAAAAGACCAGTTAGGCTAGTGCTCTTTAAAGGGAAAAACTGAAGAAAATTTGGGGGAATTCTATAAATCAAAGTTGAAGCCAACATTTCATCCTGTTACCAGAAAAGGAAAAGAGAAAAAGGGGAGAGAGAGAGAGAGAGAGAGAGAGAGAGAGGGAGAAAGGTTGTCAAGTCAGTAGTCTTTTACGGGTGGTGTTGCCAGTTGTGACAGTTAACAAGTATCTACAAAACATTTTATCACACATTAAGAATGCCACTCCTCCCCCCTCCATCCCCCTGTTCCCAACCGTTTTTGATTAAGTCCTCCATTAAAACAGGGCTGAACCATTGTCACTAGAGGGGGCTGGGAGGGAGGGGAGGGGAGGGTGGGAGGAGAATAGAGAAACAGTCCTGTTAGTGACCTCAGTGGCGCCCCCCTCTGGAAGGGCCAGGCCGAGCACTTCAAACAGGTTGCATAGACAGACACAGCCTCAGCCTCCAGCCGTCGCTATGGAGACCAGCCATATGGGAGGGGCGGTGGTGAGACGGCCTTGGCTTTCCTGAATATCAGAAATGGTCCGTGTATGTAGATGTTTGTTCTTTAAAAAAAAATCTTAATACAAGTTTCTGTAATGGGCTTCATGGTTCCACAGCAGAAGAAAAAGAGGCGTTGCCTAATGTCAAGATGAAGATGAATGAATAGGAGGGGCCTGAGGAGACACATGACATGAAAAGATTAGGCAGGTCATTAAATTCATCAGCTTGAAGCCTCTGTAGTCAGCAGGTCAATAGTACACATACAAGTAGCATCATTTTAAGTTATATTAGCTTTTGCTCATCTAAATCCTCATATTTGATGTACTGCAGGTATGATGAACCATTTCAACAAGCTTTCAAAGTGTACATATTGCAGCTTTAGGCTGGTTTTATTGAAATTTCTGTTCTAATGTAATTTGAAGAAGAGCCAGAGCCATCAGCAGTCACCTTACAAGCTTTTTTATTCTGTAAACATCCCTGTACTCTTGTTTGAGGTTCCTGTTAAATGTGAAGGTAGCTTAAACGCAGGAATATGAAACCATGAAATGATTATTTCATAAAGTGAAAACAATATTCATTTTCCTCTCAAATCAAAACACTTCATTAGTTCAGGGTTACTTAGCAGTCATTCGCTCTTTTTTGTTTGATTGGAGTGAAAAATGTCCTCAACATTTAACTGGAGATTTAAGTAGACAAATATTTTACACAATCATCTTTTCAGTTAGAGGGAAGAAATGAGTGCTTTGAGCCTGTCTCCATCTCAGTCTGGTGACTTACTAATGTGAACTGGTCATAGACCTGCATCAGGTCCTCCATCCTGTGCTGTTCCAGCACCACAAAGTCGTCCAGCCTGGCACTGCCTTTCCTGGCACAGTCCTGGCAGTGGACCACATACTGCTTCTTGGATAGGAGCTCGCGGCGCACAAACAGCAGGTTGAACACCTCCACCTGCAGAGCATGCACACACAAATGATTTCAACCTACAGAAAAATTCATACTGACACAGAATTCCTCTATCATTTCTGTTATATTAGACAGCTGAGCTTTGATGTGAGAATCTGGGTGAAGCTCAACTGCAGAGAGACAGACTGCAGTGATGATGTCATCTAACAACAAATACTGGAGCTGCTTCACAGACTGCGAATAACAATAATTACAGGGACATTGTGACATCAAACATGATGATTTTAATGGGATATGGACACATTTCTACTATACAGCTGAAAGCCCTGCATTCAAATAAAACCATTTATGTACTCATTACTTGCTCAAACAATAACTGTGTTGGTCTTTCATTTAATGTCAGGACCAACACACTTTAAATCTGTCTAAAATGAAAGATTAAGTGCAGAATACTGAGATTTGTATACATATGTCTGCATTTTACATTTCCATATTCTGTGACTTTTTTGTGACTTTATTTGAATAAATTGAATCAAAGGCCAAAATAACAAAACTCTCAGCTGTGTGGTGAAATGTTAAAAATGTCATGTTTTCTCCATCAATAACTCTCCCCCTTTGGAAAATACATTTACTTTAAATGTTTTTTTTTTTAAATATTTTATATTTAGGCTTTTTTGCCTTTATTTATATAGTAACTGGCAGATAGGCTGACAGGAAACAGGGAGAGAAAAAGGGGAATGACCTGCAGCATAGCTCCCTGGCTGGATTCGAACCAGGGACGCTCCGATTACGTGGCATGCGCTCTAACCACTCGACCACCAAGGCACAACATCACTTTTATCTTAATATGTTTGGTTCTGATCCAACATGTAGGGTGCAGATATTATTCAGAATGAAAATGATCTTCCATTACAAATAAGTGTGAGCTGCTTGTCCAGAAATGTGTAATCCTGCAAAAATTCACACCTCATGACGCGGATATGTTCCTGATGTGTTTACTGACCTCACAGATGGTGCAGTAGTGGGCCGGCTCGTCCCTGGTTCTCGGTCTCAGCACCGTTTCCTTGCCGGCTGTCGCCAAGGCCTCCTTCACCCATTGGCACTGCTTCAACGTCCGCAGCAAGCAGTATCTGTGCAGCACCAATAGAGTGTCAGATGAGAAAAATAACATGCAAACATACTGACCATGCTCAGAGTTGAGAGTGAAAGATTCTGTGACTCACTTGATCATCTCAAACAGCTTGTGATCCGACACTTTGATGTTGCGTGCCATGTTCCAGGAGAGGTGCACCATGGGAACCACGGACTTAACGCTCTGGAGCTTATTCCACTCATAACGCTCCACAGCCAGCTTGTACTGGTGGGCTGAAAAAGCAGGATAAGATTGAAGTTTATCAGCACAGTGGAAAAATATACACAACTTTACTTTCAAGGACATCAGCAACATGGTGGTAATAAAAAAAAGAAAAGACATCTTGTAACAGGTGCACTAGTTAATATGAAGTGTATTCCTTCAGTCATACAGACGACTGAAAAATGCATCTGGTGTAGACAGGAAATACAATTATGCTGTAATCAGCAGAGTAATCAGCTAAAAAAGGTCAGTAATCAGCTAAAAAGCATTTCAATAATCATGAAAAAGGTCACCATATTAGAGGCAATTCTTGTTTGACAGGGTTGTGAATTCTGTCTGTTTTTGGTTGTAAATACATGTTGTTCATGTATAAACAAAGATTCACCACAAAGATTCTTGTGTTCACTATAGAATCAATTACTTGTGGTTTAAGAAGAACTTAAATAAAATATATCATAAATGTTCCTGACTACTATTAACATGAACCCCTATTGTAGAATCCCAGGCATACCAGTGAGAGGTCCAACGTTCCAGGCAATGTTGTTGCACCAGCCGATGGCCTGGACCCAGTGGACGGTGCCGGTGTTGAGCCACACCAGGTCGCCTGGACGCTGGATGAAGCGATAGACGGGCACGTCGGCCTCATACAGGTCCTCCAGGTTGGGCCACCACGAGCCCATCAGGAAGTTGATGTTGTTCCTGGTGGCGAGGAAGGGAAAGACATATTGTAAATATGAATGAAGGGAAGAGGAGGTGAGGGGAAGATGAAAGGTATTTTTCCATCTTACTTTTCACAAAAGTTGCTCATCACTCCCCAGTAGGGTTCTGGTACTGCAAACCATTCACAGTCTCCTGGTCCAATGTTGATGTTGACAGCACAGAAGTTATTGTGCTCCTCGTGACCTTTAGAAGGAAACACCGAACCTCTTCACTGCACAAGTCTCACCACAGCTGACCGAATAAATACTAGACTTTACTAATACTTTGTCCCATGAAGTAAATTTGAGTGCACAAACCTGGTATCCTGCTCCCGGGGACCTTCATGTAGAGCTGAACTGTGTTCATGCCCAGGATAGTGTGACCCACATGACTGAGCAGGTTGCCGGCGGATACGACTCGAGCAAAGGCCGGCAGTTTACTGAGCTCCTGGAGTTGCTGTTTCCACCTGTGTTGAGAGCGTGGGCAAGTCAAAGGATCAATGTAGGATCACAGAGCACCGTTTTTAAGCTTGAATTGTCTTGAAAGTTACAGATAAGATCAGATTTCAAGACATGGCAGACAAGATGAAATCTATACTCACTTCCTTTCATCTGACACATCGATGTTGGTTCCAAACTTGATGTGCTTTAAAGTTCCTCTTCTTTTGCGCGCAACACTGAAAAACACACACACACACAAATAATGTACACTCAACTACATATGTTTAATGTGGTCACTACCTTATATGGACAAATGAAGTGATACTGAAAAAAAAAAACATTAACCCATTTTCACATTCAAGTATCAACAAGCAGAAACTGGAGGTCTTGGCAGAAATTATGTCTGAAATGCTAGAAATGAGAATGGATATCGTCTAGCCAAATCAAATTCAATACTGTGCATCTGAAATCTTCTTGGAGCAAAATAATTAAACTTAGGCAACTAAATAAAAACAGGTTTAGAAATATACCTCTCTGCTGATGCTGGCTCTGTGTCCGAGGGCTCCTTGAGTGCCTTTTTCTCATTTTCCTCCTGAAAACAAAAAGAAAACACATTAAGCCAGCAGTATAACTGAACTACAATGAAATGCTTTTTGTGACCTCTCTGAACTGATGCAAAACCTAAATCTTGCATAAATCGAGTCTAGCAGGCATAAAAAGCATGAGTGTTGTGTTACTGGTTGGTAACTGACCCGTAGGGATTCCTGGAAGGAAGCAGCCTGATACTGGGCATATTTGGCAATAGTTGTGTGGGCGCGAGCGCTTTCGCAGCGCCACATTTTCTTGGTGCCGGCTGGGTCCCAGTTCTCATCGGCGGGCTGAGAGAGCTGAGTCCAAACCTCCACCAGGTGCTCTGGGTTAGCTTCTACCAACGTCTTTGTTGAGAACAGACCCAAGTCTGCAGAGAAACAGAGAGAGACAACAACGATTAAAACGTTCGTCTTTTACTGATTGATATCAGCGGAACATTTGGAAGACGACGGCATGCACTGCTGCCTCGCTGCCAAGCAGCTTTCAAAATCTTTCTCTGCAACAGCAACATCATACAGCAAGTGGTGATGTATTCAGGAGCAACTCCTTTCATATCAACATTACTACACTGATTTTAATCTATATTGTGACTCCTGTTGTCAATTCAGTGCAGCCTTGTTTGGTCAACACACTCCATCAAGATCAATGCACGGGGGATGAAAACACCTGTCCTAAACATCTAGTGCTTCCCTTGTTCTGTCGACATGCAGGCCTGTGCGTGCCTGTTGAACAATTTGCTTCTTATCACAATGTTTTTAATGGAAAAGCGATCATCCCACATAAAATTTCCAAAAACAAAATGACCTAATGCAAGTCTCCCCCAACGGCTGTGGAAACTTTCTGGATACCTGTTTGTGACATTCACGTAATTTTTTCAATGTCTGCCAATAGAGATCCAGACCCAGATGTTATAACAGCAGGGAGAGGACTATCAGTACTGCATCACATAAATATCTAGGCATAATAACAGATTCACAACTCACATTAAAAACACAAATTCAAAAAGATATGAATAGAATCAAATTCAACTTGGAAAATTTTAGACACATTAGGAACAATTTTACTACCCAGGCCTCAAAGCCATACATCAAAGCCATAAGTTTCTCACACATGTGCTAGTGTCTCAACAGCTGGAGGCAGACCGGTAGAACCACACTCAGATCAGTAGAAACACTTCATAAGCAGGCTTTTGAAAACATTTAATAAGAAGTCAAATTCTTATCATCACTGTAAAATTTTCACCAATATATAGATATAAGATATTTTACTAGTGATAAAGTATTTTATGGTCTTGGTATTATGCAGCATTACACACTATAAACAAAGCATTTACCCAGTTTGAGTGCTCCAGCCAGTCCTCTGATGACAGTGACAGGGTTGGAGGGGTTTGTGCAGAACTGGTGCAGTGGAGGGAAGAAAGCATCCCTCTTGTTTTCCAGCTGCACCACAGACGAGAAACAGGAAGTTAAAGGTTATCATACAGTGGATGTGTGTTTAATACTGTGACCAGCTGTTTTTAAGAAGTAGAGTAGGGTAAAAGTCTCATCATACTTTCTAATTTTAGCCCGAAAAGGTCAGCATTTAGACAAAGAGTGTCAAAGCAGTATCTTTCCTGCTCGAGGATACTTTGACACATTAACTTCAAACATCTTTCAATCACCTTAAATGAATGTGTGTGTCATACTCACATATATACTGGGTGTGGGAGGGTTGAGCTTGTCTTTGGGCAGGGCTGGTGAGGGTGGAGGGGGCAGCCGAGGCGGGGGGCACTTATCGAGGAGGATACTGCTGTTGGAGAGACCATTCTTCCCCAGGTTTCTGCACACACACAATGCACAACATGTTTTTAGTGATTCGAGCAGAATTAGTGTAAGTAATACGATAAAAATACAGAATATAAAATCAGTCAAGTCGCTAATGACACAGAATTGATACAGCGCTAGTGAATATAATGTTATTATGTGGTGAATAGTATCTGCATGGCAACAAGAGGACCCAGTAGCCTTCGGTGTTGTTTACAGTTACATAATGATTTGCTTTTGATTCTGTAGTTACTCCGCAACTCCACTGGGAGGAGACATCCTCAAAACAAAATGCACACTTACACTGATTCTTCTCTGATTTGCACCATTTTATATACAGAAGAAAGCCTTCAACTTTCTACTGGATTAAATCTCACTAATGTTACTACATGATACATTACAACAAATATGATTCACGCAGCTACAAAAGGAAGTTATTACATTTAATCTCAACTCCTCTGGCTACAATTCTTCTATTTATTGTTAAAATCATTGTGTTACCATCCTGTATGTTATGTTAACTGTTGCATTTCAAAAAGTCAAATGCTGAAGTGTCTCTACACACTGTCAAACTTGGTCCTGTCTCTCACAGAATCCATCAGCACAGCCCCCAGTAGATTTTCAGAGCCAGCTTCAGTGTGCAGGATGTTACAACGTGGCTCAGACAAACTGCCACATGCTGGAAATCCAGCGGTGCTCAAAGCTCTGTTATGACCAGACCATGTGTTATCCTGCTTTTGTCAACACCAGAATTTCCTTCCCAAGATCATCATTCCGGCCAAAAAAAAATTAAACTGGGCAGGTAGAGCGCTGTCTGAGTACATGTGGGGCACGAAAGCACCGTTTCCACCAAAAGTTCCAGGTACTTTGGACCCAGAGGAACTCATTTCAGGGAAACTTTAAAGTCCCTGCAGAACAGTCCTGTTTGCGTTTCCACCGCATCTGAGGAAACAGGTCGGTCATGCAAATAGGAATTAAAAATGATGGCAATATTTAAAGAGACAGTTTTAACACATGAGGAAACAACCACACAGATTTGTCTTGTTCTTTGTATTTACTGCTGCATGAATTCAATGTAATGAATGAATAAAAAGGTGAAATGCAGAGGAGGAGGAGAGAGAGAGAGAGAGACTAAATCATCTGTTGAGTGGTATGGTTATTTCTGTTTTAAAACATAACTACTAAAATAATGTTCATGGGCTTTGCTGTCTTCACTGCCGTGCCCTCTCAATGCCTTACTTCACTTATAAAATGAAATGAAGAAATGTCCTTTACTTGTCCTAAACTGTTAATGAATCTATACGAGAGCGTTTCCTTGTTTTAGGAATGAAGTACCACACAAATTGAAATGCGCTGTGAGCATTTGACCAAGCAGACCCTACACCCTAAGTTCCTGTATTTTTGGAAACCCTTACCCAACCAACAGGGACTCCTTTGGGGGTGAAACCATCCCCCTGGAACTTAATTTAGACCCTGGTCCCTCTATTGGAAAAACAGGTTCTTAGCACCTCAAAGTATTGCTGCGGTCAAAACACGACTCAAGATGTAAAAGATTCCCAAAATGTTCATGTCTAAATTTCATAGTTATCCTTTCATACTTATAAATTTCCTTCTTCTTCTCTGTAGATTTTTAAGACCTGTGTACAAATAACTTTGCGTCTAGCTTTTTTCCTCCATTTGGAATCCTCAGTCAACCAGGCTGGGGGCTGTCAAGCCAGCCATCAGAATACTTGCATTTACCCACTGTGGCCGTTCAGTCCACACTCCGATGTAGATAGTTGATATTCAGCCTATATTCTTTATTTTCCCATAACACATGGTTTCCTAATGCTGTTCAGACAAACTTAACAGTTGGTTATTTGTATATGTGCAATTCAAACATAATGGTGCATTTGGTTGCAGATGTTTTTTTTTTAAATGACTAAAATCAAACTTCCATAAAGCACAGGAACTCAGGAAAGAAAAACACTGCAGCGGCTCAGCCTCACCTGCACGCTTTTAGCACGTCTGTGGAGCTGGGGTAGATGGATATTGAAGATGATGACGACGACGACGAAGAGCTATGTCCATGTGGAGGCGTAGCTTTGAGACTGGTGACGGTGGGCGGCTCAGCCTTCAGTGGGCTTTGAGAGTCCTCAGAGATACCTCCTTTGCCATTACCGTTCACAGCCGGTGCAGTAGAATTGGTAGTGGCGGGACTGTGGGCGCCTGTTTGGGTGTGTTCTGAGGATTTGGGTGACGGTGTAGCCGTGGATATGGCGGAGATGGGCGAGGAGGCGGCCGAGCTGCCCTGCGCGTGGGGGGTGGAGGGCAGGGCAGCCGGGTGGATGTTGTTGATTTTCTTGTGGGGCTCGGACGTGGTGGAAGCTGTGGATGCAGTCCCTTCTGTCTGTCCCTCACCCACCTCAGTGCCCTTCCCCCCCGCCAGCAGGGCAGACAGTCTAGGATTGTCAGCGCTAAGGCTCGGCTTCTCACCGCCTTCTGCCACCTTGCCACCATCCCCCGAGTGGACGTGATTGGCCAGGTTGTCTGCCTGTGCCGTTTTCCCATCAGCTGATGGCAGTGGCGATGGCGCCTTGCCCTCGGAACCCCCGTTACCCAGGGCTGCGGCTGCTGTGGCCAGGGCGGCTGCGGTGTTGCTATCTTTGGTAGCGGATGCACCAGGTGCTGCTCCACCTGAGGTAGAGGAGTGGGGGAGGGAGGGAGGGGATGGGAGGTGGTTGTGAGCCTGCTGCTGTGGCGATGGGGCGTTAGTGGAATGTCCAACCTGATTGTTGGGGTGCAGAGGGGCGATGGAGTTGGGGGTCTGGGGGTGAGAGAGGGATCCCTCACTATTGGAGCCTGTCGTGTGTGGAACAGACCCCTTCTGAAGCCCCTGTGGGAAGAAGAGAGTGACTGTTAAAGAGTACAGGAAGAAAGAATAAACCCAAAGATGCTACTTGTGTGGATTTAAGATGCTGTAACTCGCAGCATGCAGTAGACAGAGATTAGGAATCTTTTAATTTACAGAGGTCTCATGGGAGGGATTTCACAACTTGTTTCATGAAACCTTTTGATGGATTTTCTCAATGGTTTTTGAGAGACTGTTTTTACAACAGAGCCAAGTAGGTCAGTAGGATAAAAAAGAATTATATCTATAACCATTTTTCAGCTGAGCAACAGCAAACTTGCCTGAGGGAGTTGTGATTTTAACGATATGATGATGCTCTGTCACAGACACTGAAAATGAAATGAATTAATAAAGAAAGAATCAGCAGTGAGTGTTGTCTTACCTGAGTGGAGTTTAAGTGCAGGGCCTGGCGCGGCACGGCGTCCTGTGTTAGCGTGCTTGTGCAGGTGTGAGGTAGCAGTGCTGCATCGCCGCTGCCGGCAGGTTGCAGGTAAGGCACGTCTCCGTTGGGTCCTGTGGTCGTGGGCCCTGGCTGATTATTACTACTACTGTTACTGTCACCCACAGGGAGGGAGTCCGAGTGTCCGTGTGGCCCAGGGCCCACAGGCCCGTTGGCCAGTGGTTGAGGCGGGCACAGGGGCCGGTGGGGTCCCAGATGGGGCCGGGTGGGGTGGAGGCTGGGGTTGGGGGAAGGGAGGGAGTTGGTGGTGGGGCCATTGGGGAGAGAGGGGCGCACCTGACCTCCAGAGGCATTCTGTCGCATCTGGAAATGGAAAAGATGACAACCATGTTACACCACAGTTTGACATTCAAATCTGTCAGTGATTTATTGTGTTTGTTTGGTTGGAGAACCGGATGAGTGAGCGCTTTATTTACTTTCACATTCTCACCTGTCAATGCTTCAACACTGTATTTACTCATATTGCACTCTGTGCCAAACCGCACCGTTCTAACGCCTACACTTACCACAACAAACAATGAAAAGGTTTCAGTAGCCAAAGTCAGGTGTAAGTGCTACAGTAAGCTTAATGAGGAGATTTATTCCAACGTCGTGGTGTAAGCATTCAACTACGTAATACAAAAACATAAACATGACATCCATTTGTGCCACAGTCACTGCTGGGCAGACTGATGCATAAATCTTCATGCATACATGTATGTGTAAAAAACACGTATGTTAGCATCTAAAATATTCATGTTCTGTACAGCACAATACATTGATTGTAAATTATTCAAAAGTTTTGACTTTGAATTATTCAAACAGATTTTTCTGTCCAATTATCCATGAGTATGTTTGTGCATCATGTATGAGGACGGCTTCCAAGAGTAAATATATCCTGATCCATCCTAGTGATTGTGACCTATGAAACAGGTCAACACTAGGGAACAGCCTAGTACCATGTGTTCATTTATTTAACCCATATCGTGTGTGCGTGTGTGTCTCTCTCTATAGATTTATACCTGGTGCTGGTGCTGCTGCATCATGGTGAACTGAGCCTCCATCTGCTCCAACATCTGAAGCTGTGGTGGCTTCAGGCTGGCCCGGTTACTCCGCAACTGTTCCAGCAACTGAAGACAGACAGCAACAAAAACCATAAATGGAGTACGATTGGAAGATGAATAACAATATTTTTAAAAATGAGATCTAAGATATTACAAACCTGGAGTTTCTGTGGGGAAAGATACCAGTTGGGGATTGACTGCTGTGCTGGATTACTGGCCCATGAATCACCCTGAAGACAAAAAAATAATACATATGTAAGGTGTAAAAACCAATTTAAATGCATGACAGAAACTTTTCCATGCTCTATGAAGAAAGGTGGCAACCCTTTGGAACATATACTGTAGCTGTCACAATCAGATAGATGCTGCCTTCACAAATCAATCAATCCAAAATCATCTATTAATAAGCACAACAAACTGATAAAAGTGTCTGAGTATCAATAAGTAATTACCTTCGTAGGGCTGGAAGCTCTCCTCCTCTTGGCTGGGCAAGACTGGTCCTCTGCTTGGCCCAGTGAGCCCACGTGAGGGGGCAGAGACTGACCTGAACCGCCCTCTGCACTGTGATTGGGCTTACAAGCCTGGAGGGAGGGGGTTGGCAAGGGGTGCAGGTGAAGGGAAAGCAAAAGGAACGCGAGGAGGAAAAAGGATAGAGGCGTAAATGGAAGGTCAAGGAAGACAGAGAGGGGTTGGGAAAGAGCAAGAGTAAGAAGCAAGCGAGAGAGAGACAAGCGGTAAAAAAAACAATTGAGACGGGACAAAAATGGAGAAAACAAAAATAAGGCGAGAGGGAGCGATCAGAAGGAACAGCAAAGCAGGGGATGGAGAATAAGGAAGACAGAAAAAAAGGAGAGCAGAACTGTGATTCTGTGTGGACACAAACAAGCAGGACATGTAGAGCAAAAACATTCCTGTGTATCTGAAAGTGTTGCTTCGTAGGGTGACAACAACAACAACAAAAACAACAACAGCCCCTGGGGACATTTCTCCTGTTAAGAGGAATACTGATGAAAATTCACAGCTACTGCTTCTTATCAAACACCTGCAGCACTTAATGTTTATGCTGTTAACAACAAATCTTAACAGTATCTAACAGTAATGCACTTTAAAACATAATAAAAAAGGCATTTGCGGCTATTCAAGGGTACAAAAGCATAACTCAACCTTTAAAGCAAAAGGTTACAACACATTCCACACAGTGACAACCTTACCATTATCTCTGAGGGAGCATATGAGCCAGATGTGACTGTCCAGAAATGTAGTCTCATAAAAATATACTGTTGTTTTCAAATACGAGTAGCATTAGCTGGTTTTGTTTGGTTTAGAGGCCTTGAATAATCAGATCGTCTCTCTTATTCAAAACTGTTTCCCAAGAGGATGGAAAGTAGACGCCAGAATATATATAATGTGTTGCAATTCATACAGGTTGCACTACAAACATGAGCAAACATGTTTAATGGGGAAACCAAATAGTCTCCAAATATCATGAAGTCACATCTGACTCATTGAAATCTATCAATCCTAAATGTCCCTGAACATCCTCACACTGGAATAAGCTAAAGTTGATGGATCATCAGATCATCAAGTGAATAATAACAACAATGATCACACAAACTTAGACACAATAGAACTACAGGCATCTACTGTGTGATGAGCATTAAATGAATAAGTGGTAATGAAACACTAGGGGGCGTTGCTGGGGCTTTGTGAGCAGCTGTGGGACATCTAAGGTCAACTACTGAAAAGGGGGGAGGAAGATGAACAGAGCCAATGGGAAGCCTGGATATACTCTACGGCAGCACGACCTCACCGATCACATTAGGTGGAGGGGGGGGGGGGGTGAAGGGGTGGTGGTGGTGGTGGGGGCCGGGTCAGAAAAGGCCAAACGTCAATGAGTGTGAGAATTATAAACACAGCCGCTTGATTAAGTATTAGAGCACTTTAAAATCTCTTCAGAAAGGCAATCTCTCTCCCAGTGGAAACCAAAGTAGATTAAAAGCAAACAACAAGTGTGGTGCAGGTTCAACAAGTTTGTCACCTAAAACTGGATTTGTCAATGAACTGTAAGAGGAGTGGTGGTGGTGGTGGGGGTAATCCTAAATACCACATTAGATTAAAAACAGGATTACTGGAAGGGGAAATTGAGTGGGAAAGAATTACCAAAAGCCTGCACAAGTGCTTTGTTGATTCTTTTTTAATTTTTTAATTTTTTTTTTTGTTTTCCTTGAGTGTGATGGGTGAAGCCGAGTGACTACTGTGCTGTGGAGAAGAAAGGGAGTGCAGGACTGGGTAACACTTGGCTGGACCCCCTCCTCTTTTCAAACAGATGCCATAAAGCAGCCATGTGTGGTCATTTGAAATAAATTACTGACTGCGGAGCAGAAACTGTGTGTTTACAATAAAGTTAAAGCTTCAAAAAGCATTCATGTTGCAGAGGTGTAAAGAATTGTTATTTATGTGAGTGTATTCTTTAAATTGCATGTTGTTGGCTTCTTTAGACATCTGCGTTCTCACACACACACGCACGCAGACAGTGTAGAAGTAGGGGTTAAGCTCAAGTGTTACCCATCAGTATGTACAACAGTGCATGCGGTTGTGACTTGTAGGTAAGTCTGTGTGTACATTAAGATTATGTGTTTGAGTGCCTGTGTGTCTGAGTGTACACTCAGTCAGAGGGAGGGGAGGAGGAGGGAGGGAGGGAGGGTGTAAGTTGCTCTATCTGGTCTCTCACCTGCTGTGGTGCACTGCTCAGGCCTCCCTGCCTGGAGGTTAGCTCAGCTGGGATTGGTAGACTCCATGCCTCCTCAATAAGAGGGAGCATTTTACTTTTACTCTGTAGGCTACTGAGCTGGGGATTACTCAACTGAGCCTAGGGGAATGGAAAACGACGTGAAAAAACAAAAAAAGAATAAAACACAAGCCTTTTTTTGTTTAAAAAAAAAAAAAGATGACCTCAAAACAAGGAAATGATCAGCAATGGTAAAATAGGTAGAGGTTAATTATACGCCTTTCATTTCTTTTGGCTGACGAATGACACTCAGCAACAATAATCTCAAACACAGTCAGTCAAACACAGTTCATTAAAACAAGCCGCTGTGCTTGTCTTAATGCCATGACATTATGCTAACATAACTGGTGAAAATGTAACATTCCTTCATGCATATGTAAAGGAAAATGACATCATTGCTTTTAGAAAAAGCTCAGACAAAATATAGATGAATAAATAAACAGATATGGGGATAATAAGGAGATGTAGGGATTTTTAGAACCCCAGATATTAAATCTATGAAAGAAAAAGTGTGACTTTGAGCCAGCTAGCATTAGCTTCGTGATTCAAAATTTTTCAAAAGGGATAAATAACCATTAAAATAGGGAAAATGATTCCCATTATTTCTAATGGGTCCTGCAAAGTGAATTTTTCCTCTTCCCCTTAAATTATATGTTGCACTGCATACACAACAGAGACTTAAGCTTAAAAGAAGGTTCCAGTTAGCACAAAAAACCTACCAGCTAACAGATGGGAGGTGTAAAGCCCTGAGACAAAAAACAAAACAAAAAACACCATGGCTACTCCTCCCTGGATTCTTTACCATTGAGGAGCCTTAATTCAATTTCTCAGTTTTTTTCTCCCCAGTAAGGTTTCAGGATCTCTGGGTTCAAAAGTTTCCTTTGTGCCTAATGATGGTCAAATCACATCCCAGTGCTCTAATATATGACACAGTAGTGGCTTCACGGGGTTGCTAACATAGAACAGCAAAAGAAAGGAGACCGCAATGATGGCAGTGCAGAGAAAGCTCATCTACTCCTCTCTGTGTCCTGGTGGAAGGGAATTTAAGCTTCAGTGGGTTCAAATAAAAGATGAAGGAGCCAGCCATCACTGATCAGTGCTTTTTCACCCATTCTTGATGCCAGTTTTATGTGATATGATGAAATAGGAAAATTCTGTTTTTGTCTGCCAAGTAGTCAATGTTAAAGTTTTTTGACATTTTTTTCAATGCCTATATTTTGTGGCACTCACTGCATGTCCTCTATGTTAAACCCCACGATCCACATGATGCACCAAACAGCTTTTGTGTGAATTATTTGAATAAATCAAGCCCAGAGTAGCATGACAGAAATAGCAGCCAGTAGTTTCAATTAGGCATCTCCCAAACTGATGTGTCAATATCCTCTATGTAAATCCTGACACCTTTGTTTATTTGTTTGTTTGTTCAGATGTGCCAGCTGTCAATTATGCCCAACTGAGCTCTGGTAAAACACAGCGCTGTGAAAAATAAATAAACCGCAGCCAGCAGCTTCAATTAATGATACAACAGTGTATGTGAGAGAGTGATTTGAGCAGCCTTTAAGTAAAATGTTTCTCTATAAACAAATTATGACCAGACACTAAGCAAAGTGTTAACAAGTGTGATACAGGCTCTATTTAGTCCTAATAGACAAATGTCCACCATTTTAACTGTGGGCAAAGAAAACATCATGGGGACATCCCTTCTTTTAAGTAATGACATCCATGCTGGCAGTGTGTGGCTGGAGTGAAATGACAGTAAGTTCACTTTGCTTCTATTACAGCCAAATTATGCAGATGTACCAGACCTGCATTTGAACTTCTTTATATTGTATATTCTTCTCATATGAGTTTATATAATTGAGGTTGCATCCACACAGCCATATCAGGGGCAGATCCTGCTTCAAATTCCTCTCTCCACCCACCTGCAGGCATTTGATGCGGTGGGTTAGCGCGGTGGTGTTGGTGCAGCCCTTGCTGCGTGTGGCGTTGATGTAGCACTTGATGGCGTCGTGCGGCTGGTTGCAGGACTCATACAGTGTTCCCAGATCCATCCAGGCAGCCGCGTGGCTATGGTCCAGCTGAACGGCGCAGATATAGGCCTGCAGGGCATCCATAGGCTGGTTCTGCTGCTGGTACAACACCCTGCAGGGAGGGGGAGAGGGGAGACAGCATGGGGTCCACAGGAGAAAGATGTGAAAGTAGGAAGAACAAAGAGGGAGGGATGAGGAGGGGACAGGAAAATGAAGTGATAATGGCAATGAGGATGGAGAGAAAGGATGAATTAATAGTGTTTTGTCATGCAAAGATTTCAGAAATAAATGGATAATTTATAAATAAGTGATTAAAGCAAGGATGAAATTGGGAGATTGAGAGTGAGGTAGATTGATAGATTTAGAAAATAATTGAAATGAGAAGATTAGGATTTAGATTACTCCAAATTCAGAAACATAACAATGACAATAATAACTTCCATTCATGTCTTTGGAATGGACGATTGTTCAATGAAGGCTGCAGTTCATTTTCTGCTGAACAGATCAAACTGAGTCTTACCCTATAGAGCACCAGGTATCTGCACTGGCCTCTGATTTGTCTATGGATTGCCGGTAGGAGATGAAGGCGTCCTGGACCTTCCCAATACTAGAGTAGCACCTGCAGGAAACACAGACTGTCAGGGTGGTGCTACAGACATAGAAAATACAATAATCCAAGTACAGAAAACTTCTTTCTAATTGGTAAGTAGCTGTGAAGCCTGATCCTATTCCAATAATTTGAACAGAAGGCTTGAAGAGGATCTGAACAGGTCATCTTCATCCGCAGATTGAATAGATAACATATTCCTGTGCTGCAAAAATAGTGCTGTAATAAAGCAAATTCAACTTGTATAACAAATTCTGTCAAACGTTCCCAATTACTCAATGACAAAGTGAGAATTCAAGGTCCAATAAACAGATTTTATTTGAGTTAGGTTTTTTCACTCATAACAGACAAACTAACTGTGATAGAGCGGTTATTCTTTCTAAGAAATTATTCTTTTCACCAATTATGTGCTTAGCCAAGTTTTCATGACCAATTTCACAAGCACTGTGAATGTGCCTGGTTAGATTGCTAGGTATTGCCAAATCTGTATCAAAACTGTCAAATATTTGTGTGAAAAGAATTACCTTTGTACCATTTCAGATACGCTCAAGTACAAACCAGATAACAGAAAAGTAGACTATAAATACTTTGAGATAACAAACCATCCTCTGATGGTGTGCAGCGTACCTGCCAAGGAAGTACCAGGACTGTCCAGAGTTGGGGTCGGCCTCCAGAGATTTCTGCAGACACTGGATGGCATAGCTGTCCCTGTTGGCTCTGTCTCCGAGCTGTTCCACTGTGTGATGCATCCAGCCTGGAAATGCCATATTAATCATTGACTGTAATGCAACAATTGTATCGCTCAAACAAAGAAAAACAAATTCACCTGGCTCATTTTGGATTTTTTAGGATAAGTTAACACATTATGCAAATGTGCCAGAATATGAATTACAGCATTGCATTATCTTTATCTTTTAACTAAATGTGCAACCAATACTTTTGTGGAAGAGAAGCTAGGGTGAGTTTTCTCAGTTTCATAGGAAAAGACAGTTCACCTAAAATATTTAAATTGATTGATATGGTTGTATAAAGACAAAGTATGTTATTTATGAAACAAGCATTTGGCTTCATTGGATTAGATACATAAAACTACTCATCAATCAATCTTATTTTAAATAATTTTGCATGGCCATGAGCAGGTGAGTCTTACCTAGCTGCTGCAGGGTAGTGGCCTTCACCTGTGCAGGAAGATCCTCCGTCTGCAAAAGGCTTTCATAGGCCTCCTTGGCAGCCCGGTATCTCTTCTGGATAAGAGAAGCAGTGGAGGGGCAGTGGAGAGTGAAAGAACGGGGAGGGAGTGTACCGTGGGGAGAGGAAAAGTGACAAAGCACAAATTAAAAAGCTGTTCATAACACATTGGATTGAGATTTAATTCATGACTTTTGCCAGGTTGTCCATGTTTCCAATGAACAGCATAATCAAACTGGAATGCCAAAGTAATTATCTTGATTGACCTCATCGCTCCTCTAAATTGAGTCACTTTCTCATCTAAAGATCTACTGCATGCAATATAAGCCTGAGACTCCCACTGCGGCGCCGTGTTCTGACATAGCACATAAACACATTAGTCGTGAAGCACTGCTACTGCCAGAGCTGGCGAAAGCTATTGTACCTCTCTACTGAAACCGACATAAAGAGAGAGAGAGAGAGAGAGAGAGAGACCACCAGCATACAAAAGAAGGGGAGACAGACTTTCTTGTTTCCGTGGCAACCCCGCCGATCGGCTGAGAGTAATCTATCCCCTACTGCACGCCACCCACTCACGCACCCTGCTCCCTCCTCAATTTGTCAGCACCTGGTTCAAAATTAAAGGAAAAAAAAAAAATAGGGCTTTCCCTGGCATTCTCATGCCCTGTGATATTACAAGCGTAGCTGGGTTACGAGTTACTGCCTTAGTAATGAACCTTCAACACGCAGCGCTTATTCTCACATTCACCAAATGAAGGAAACAAAACAAATGTGTCCTTGGGAGGAGTCACAACTGAAGGACTGGTTAAATAAAAGAACAAGAGAGCACTTACCTGAATCTCATATAAATGAGCAATGTGGAACTGAACTGTGAAAGGAGAGGAAAAAGAAATATATTAGATAAAAGGTTATTTGGCTTTTAAAAAGGGTTCCCAGCCCTCCTCAGAGTTAGTCCTCATCATAGTCTTTTCAAGGCTTTGAAAAAAGTAGTGCTGCGTTGTCAATAAATGGGTGTTAGAAACCCAAGGTTGCCTGTCTACGCTGAGTGTAACAGATCAGATAGGTAGCTGTGCTCCTGGCGGCACCTTCCTTTGTCTGGAGCGCTGCAGTGTCTGATCTAAGCTGCCTGAGTGACTCTCAGCAGATGGAGGGAGAGAGGGAGGGAGGGAGGGAAAGAGAGACAGAGAGAGAGTGAGAGTGAGAGAGAGAGTGAGAGAGAGAGAGACAGAGAGAGGGAGAGAGAGAGAGAGAGAGGGGAAGAAAGACGGGGGCTGCCCTTGCTATATATATGTGTGTGAGTGAGAACAGGAATGAGGGGGACACAATGAGGCAAAGGCAAACAGTGAGAGGCTGGGCAAAAAAATGGATATTGCTGTCTCCAAGGTAACAGGTACCAGGGCGGGAGAGATGAGATGGCAGCGGCATATCAAATATTCTACCCAGACTGAACCTCAGCAACTGACCATAAACACTTCATACAGGAGACAGAGAACACAATAATGTTTCAGTTTCTCTGCTGCTGTTTATTTATTTATGTTCATGGGCAGATGAGATGCATTTCTAGAAGTGAAAATCAGACTGCAATTTTTAGGAACCTTATATTCATATATAACTAATACTCTTGTGTTTCTGTAATCTATTATTATTACATTATAAACATCCTGAAAGCATTTAATACATATTTTTAGGTAATTCGAGTCATTTCTTAAACACAAGACAAACGAAAGAAACACTAAATAAATGAAGAAATAAGGGTGTAGCTTACTTTCAGCTTTGGACAAAGTGCAGGGGTTGGAGTCAATCAAAGCCAGCTGAAAATGCTGCGAGAGAACATCAGTAGAAAATCAGTAAAGACACCAAAAGAATGACCAATATACCTCTACAGTGTTTCAGCTACCATCATGCCTGAATTTTTAGCAGCAGAGCGATCCCCTGTGCATAATTCTGCTTTATTTATCGCCAGCTGCCAGGAGCCATTGAGTCACTCGATGGCATTGTCACAGCGGGAGCCCCGTTTTCTGTTTAACTGTGCTCATTCATGGCGGTGAGCTTATCTTGATGCATAAAGCTTGTTGATACTAACACAGCATTTCCTGCTTGTGCTTCATAATAAATGCGTTTCATTGTGAAGCCACTTCTGGAAATATTAACAATACCAGCCAAATTATGCATTGCTCTCATTTGTACGATAAGATTTGAACAGAGGTTACTATTTCTTTACATTTCAGCCTGTCAGAGAAAATGATATCAAACACCACATTTTCTGAGGAAAATGTAATGTGTGTGTTTGTGTGTGTGTGTGTGTGTAACTTGCCTTTAGGCTTGACTCATAGTCTGTGTTGACCTTGAACATAAGACCCAAGCGCAGGTGGATCTCCTTGGCCCGGGAGAACCCTGGGTCAATGTACAGCACCTCCTGGAATGCTTTGATCGCCCTGCAGGAGGAACGGATAAAATAATGAATAGAAGGAGAGAGAGAGAGAGAGAGAGGATGGCATCAACAAGAAAGAATGAAAACATACAAAAAAGACTGAATAGTTGGACTAGGTTGAGATCAGATTTGTTTAATAAATCAGTGCCAGTCCTTAATGAACTCCAACTATAAAGCCAACCATGTTTTCTTCTTTGTTCTGGGCCAAATGAACCAAACAAACAGATGTGAATGCAACCTAAGCTGCAGCACTGTTGGTCACTCAGTGCTCATTCAAGTCACATTGTGCGTGCCACCTTGAACTGAATACTAAAGACGTTCCTGCCACAGTGTCTGACAAAGTATCCCATTTGTTATTAACTTATTTTGCTGAGCTTGCTCAGCAGTCAGATAGCAGCTGAATCAACTGATGCTGCAGCAGAAAGCTCGCCCGAGCAAGCTTTATTTGCTTTTTCTTGACAGAGAGACCGAAATGCTTTAATGCTTCACATGCTACGAGAAACCTAACTGGCAAGCAAGAAATTTAACAATGTTCTTGGCGTTCTCATAATACTGGATGTGCGTGCTCCTCTTGAAATCAATTTCTGACTGTGTTCTGTGGCCACTGAGAACAACAGCTGTATTTGTCAAAGCTTGCGTTTGACTCTTTATCTGTCCAGACGTTTAAAGTGAGCTAATTTTTATTGGCAACTCAGCCAGAACGGACTCTTCCCTGGTTGTGGTGTTACCATGGAAACTACACAGGACAGCAGCAAAAGCAGTTTCTCAGTTGGCACCAACACACACAGACATATATACAAATTACAACTGAGCCATGTAATACTGGTCTCGCGTTCAAAGATGCTCATCTATGAATAGGCGTTCTCTCTTGAATGGACCTGTCTTTCTACTATGCTTTATTTGCCGAGCGTAAAGTATGTTCAGCTGCATTAGCACCAGGATTGCTTTAACATCTGCAACAGACAAAGTCATTTGTTTCAGCATTTCTGTCTCAAAATCAACAACTGGTTGACTCTCCTCCAACTCCGGGTGGAAATGTGTCTTTTATTGTTTGTTTTGATTGCAGAAACATTTAGTCTCTGCATGCTGTGTGGCTTTTATTCCTCCTCTACTTCATAAAATCAAAATCTGTCCCTAAAAATGTATGATGCTGTTGTTTGCTGAATGCTACAAACAAAGTTGGGTATTTACATTATTTACAATTGATTTAAGCAAAAAACAAAACAAAAATCCTAACTGTACCTGTTCATACTGTGAATAGAACTGATGGATAAAACAGTTGGTACTCACCACTGAAAGGCATTATAGTGGAAGTAGACCATTCCCAGGCCATACAGAAAGGCAGCATTCTGGGTGGGATGAAGAGAGATGTAAAGTCATCATGACAAACTATTAAAATAAAAACACACTTTCAAGTCTACCTGCTTTGCTCTACAAATGCGCCTACAGGAAGATTAGCATGTGCTACATCTTTTAATCGTTGAGGCACAACAAGAGTGCTGACAGGAAATCAAACTGATGTAAAAAGACCAACAAATGAAGCAGAAATTTCACAGTCTTAACATGACTAACAGGCGTACAGCATGCACTGTTTGAAGACAGAAAACCTGTTGTAAAGCCCATCACAAGTTTCCAGCTTTGGAAATACTAGTTAAAATAACAGCAGCATAAACCATATATCTGCTAATGTGCAATAAATACATCATGTTTTATTAATACTTAACTATATGCTCTACATTTGGTGAAGTTGACAAAAAATTCCATGTAGAAAAATATAGTTTTATACACTGGTTGGTGAGTCAATCTTCATCATGGCATGTCTCTGACACTGTATGTGTACTTGTAAACAGGGGCTGCACATGTTTACATAACCTTGTAGCTACTTGGTACAGCTCAATGATGTGAAACTTCTAGTATTCACTCTCACCACAAAGTGAATACCTGACAGGAGAGAAGCTCAAAATGACTGTGACATGAAACCTGCTGAAACCGCACCTTATACCAGTATCTTACCCTTCTACACGCTTTGTGCGTTTGTGTGAGTGAATGACACCTTGAGTGTGTGGGAAAGAAAACCAACGTTGTGTATTATGTGTGTGTGATTGACAGGATGTAAGAATATCAATGACTGAAAGAGAAAACAGACGTGTGTGTGTTTGTGTGTGTGTGTGTGTGTGTGTGCGTGTGTGCGTGTGTAATTCTTACCTTCCAGTAGTCTGACTGTAAACTGTAGTACCTCTGGTATGCCGATAATGCTGTAATTAAAAGGAGAGGAAAGCAGAGATTGAATTTGTGTCACCACAACTCTGGGAAAAGAGGGAAAGAGTGTGAGGCAGTGAGCAGTTGTGTTGAACTGGAATGGAGCCAACAGTCTGTCTGTTGAGGCTGTCTTCAAGTGGCAATAAAACTTTAAACTTAACAAATATCAAAGTCTTTAGTTGAGTATGAATGGTTCATTTTAGGGTGAGGGTAAATATTCAAACTAAATTTCAAATATATTGAAGATTCCCAGAAAAATTGTAAAATGTAATTGGCTATTGTGATAATTGAATTATTATCACAGAACACCTGACACAAAGGATGATTGTGCAAACCTCTGAAGTGCAGGAGGACAGCTCACTCACCTTTTGGGTAATCCTCCAACAGGAGGTTGAAGTGGCCTAACTGGCAGAATAACTCAGGCTCCACTTTGCCCTCGGCCTTAAGGATGAGCGAATCATAGCAGCGAACAGCCTGAGGAGGACACAAAAACAAACAGGCTCAGCGCACTGTGTGTGTGTGCCAGAACGTTCATGTCTGTTATGCAAAGTAAAGAAACATAAGGGAGCGTGTGTGTGTGTGTGCGTGTGTGTGTGCACGCGGGGGTTGGGGTGTTTAAGAGAGAAACTGAGAACCAGAAAGCGAGACAAAAAAAATAGAGTAATGTCACACTGAACTTTTGAAAGTCACAGCATGGCTGACGTCAGCTACCTATTTCTGGCCAAGCCGACTCAAATTCTTTTCAGCAGATAAATATCAGGCCCAGACTAACTTACTGGAATGAAGTTAAGTGTAGATAAGGACTTTTGTGCTCAAGGGCTTTTTTCTTCAACTCTTATTACAGATCTTCATGCCTTGATAAAGAGATAGAACAGTATCTGCTGCCTGTGAGCTGGAAGCACCCTACAAGATCGATGGTGTTTAAGGGCAATGCTGGTGTTTCTAAACTTGATGTTTTTCCAGTTTACTAACAAGCAACGTGCATGAAACCAGTGTGCAACGTTTGTGGGGAGGTTGAAAACTGGTTTGTAACCGGTGTGCAACCTCCCCACAAACATTTAACCAAGGACAATGCTAGTGCATGCACTGAGCATCAACACAGGCAGGTCACATCAGTTATCAACACTGACACGCTACATATGTCAGAAGTCAATTTATGTTTCTGCACCATGGCAAACAAGCCAAAGAGTAAGATCACATTCAAGATAACTCAGCTGGTCCCTAAAGCTGAGTGCTGTTTCTGCCAGTCATACTTTCTCATTATTTATCACCTTTAACCTTCAAACCAGACAGAACAGACCTCTAGTTTGTCCTGGATGAGTACAGTGCTGTCATTGCCTAGATTGAGACACCTTTATTTGACAATTGATAGATGATGGGGGAGAGAGGGGATAGTGACATGCAGCAAAGGTCCTCCAAACCGGGGTCCGCTGCGTATGTGGCATGCGCACTTAATCTCTCGACCACCCACACGCCCAATGTAGCTGTGTTTTAAAGTGTGAAGTGTCTATATTAAAGTCAAGTTCCACTCAAAACAACTATTCACTATTTGACACAAATCCATCTGTCAGAGAGCAGTCCTCTTTATTATCACTGAGGATTTAGGGTTATAATTTCAACAGGTTTACAATGTCAGTTCAAATAAATGATACACATTCTCAGCTACAGCTTATACACACAGTTAATTCCACTTCATAAACATGAACTGTCCCTAAAGCTGGATTTATACTGGACGCAGATACGTACTACACCATGTAGGTTTGATTTGTAGGCGACAATCAGATTTCACCTTGCGATATCACCGCAGCAACACCAGTTGTGGTGAGCAGGGCATGTGTTAGTGAAAAGTTGCACATACACTTTTTGTAGTTCATCACCCTGAAAGCCACATCCCTGATGTATAGTTTCAGTATATCTTTGAAAAAGAAAAAAACACTATGCTAAATTCATACCCCTAAATATGATACAATTAAATAAAGACAGACAGACCAAATCATTTATCCATCAAGTGAGAATCCCTAAACAAAATTGTTTGTGATGAAACACACCAAATTTAAAAGAAAACCCTGAAATATTCCTTTATCTGATAAAGCAATATCAGATATGTTCAATAACTCCATACGACTTATTGCAGTTTGAATGATTGGTATAAAGGGCTCTGCTGACACAGCATTTTAGTGAGGACTGTCTTACTTACAGTTGACTGCAAGAACTCACTTTCATCACATTTCTCTACCTGTGCAAATGTCCCCTTTACATTTTGCTAAACATTTAGAAATAAATTCCTTAGTCATTTGATAATGTTAGAGAGGAGGAATGCAATATGATATTGGGATTGGAAGATATTGATATTGGAAGCAGTAAGACACTGACCATGATGCCTTCATCACGTTGCCATAATTTCCACACCATGTTAGCATGATTTCATCAAGCATGCATTTGCACACTGTGAGAAAATACTCAGCTATATTGCTGTATCAGTTTTTCTCTTGGCTAACTCCCTACTACAAACTATTTCTACACTATCTTGAAAGGAATGCCTAGCCAACGCTGTGCTGAGGTGTCATGGTGCATCTAAAAGGAGATCTAGATTTACTTTAAAAATGTGTTCTTCCTTTTCGATACACACTAAAATAAATAATAAAAAACACTCATCAGCATTTGCACTTCCTGATAAAGCTTAGAAGTCAGGTAAACAAGTAATAAGCTAGCTGATACAACTTTTACAACAAGATGATATCAACATGTCATCAATCAGAGATTCTAAAATCATCCATTTAATATCTCTGCATGTATAAGCCCAATGTAGATAATATTGCCAATCATCACTATGAAGATGGACCATTTATTTGCCATGTGTTTAATTCACCGGATCTGCCAGAAACAGACATCTGGTGATTTTTTTTAATCCTTGATAGAAGATCTTAACCACATTGGCCACCCAGGCTCCACTATCCCAGTAAACGAGCTCCATTTGTACTACATTACAGCTCCTTTGCTTTAACATGCCGAACTATTGATCTGCAAACACCTGCAAAAAAATATGAAAATGCTCAACATAGGAAGCACTGCTAAAGTCGGTGAGTAAAGTTAAATTTTAGACTGTGTCCTTAGACATATTCTTTACCATCAGATAAACTACTTGGCAGACACTAAACATTTTACATAACCTACAACAAATACGATGAGCTCTGAAATAGATCTTTGTATAATGAGGCGGTAATAATTACCATAGAGCCTGTACAGGTCACTTAAAGTGAAACTAATGTTTACAGTTTCATGCTATAATCGTCTAAGTGAACAGACAACACTGACTTTCTGAGAACTGCCTTGCTAATTCAACTTTGAAGCATCTTGTGTCTCTAGCAGACAGCTTCTCTTTCCTGCATTCATGCTAATGAGTCACACTGTATATTAAGTGGCTCTATGCTCCTAGTACTATTTAAGTTATACTTTATTTTGTCCTCTAAACATGACCCATCTCAACTTTTCAGCAGCGGTCAGCCATAGTGGAGTCGTCCAGCCAGTGCCTGAGTGAAGGGCAAGGCAAGAGTAGTCTGAATACCTAACATGCACGTCTTTTGCTTTGACCTCCGTGACCCAGATGACACCCATGCTTACACAGGGACGTCACACAACTGAGGGGCTGAAGACGCCAGTTATTCAATCACTAACATGAGGTTCAAACCTAGGACTGTTCTCACTGTGTCACATAAAAAAGGGTGATATGGGAGTAAATAAAAGGTTGCTGTTTGGACTTGTGTATGAATCAGTTAAGCGTTTCCTCCAGGTGATTCACAAGATACACTTGCACAAGATTTCTATGGAGCCGATAAGAATAAAATTTGGCACCAAAGGTTCCAAAATCTTTTGAGACCGATAATAAACTGCACAGCTGAGTTAAACATACAATGACATTTCTGTTGTCTGAGACTTTGAGGGGGATGAGATTGGACGAGTGATCGAGTCTACTGGAGTATTTTCTTTTTTACAGAGTTACTGGCAGAATGGTGTCAAAATACTCACGAATGCAGAGACCGCAGTAGAGACACTTCAAACAATAACTCAACTAAAAAAAACATCATGCTGAGCACACCCAGTTGAAAGTTTATCTTCCGCCTCATTATTGTCATGTTTCGTCATTGCCACCTAGTTACGGGTGATACAGTGACCTAGTTCTGTCAGAAGTGCTGAAACCACGTTTATCTGCATGCAGAGCAACAGTGCGGCACCACAGCTGACAGGTTAGCCACTCAAAACTAATAAGCTATGAGCAGAAACTGGAAATATATAAATTGCATCAAACCTTGAACATTGTAGTAGATGTTGGCACAATGAGAGTTGATGCTTTTGACCGTTTTTAATTATTTGCCTTTCGTGAACTGAATCTCTCACACTGGAGTCAAACGTAAATCAGTTTAATTGCTCATGAGGCCACATTTTTGTTCATTTCCTTTTTTCCCCCCACATGAGCCATTCACCGGTGACAGTATGAGAAAACTAGAAAGTGCCACCAATCTAACGTATCTAGCATTTAATGAAGCCAAGAAAAAACAACAACTTCCAATATGTGTTAAACTGTCCTCTGTATTATTAGATGGTGTGGTATTAGCATGCTGTTTTCTGCTGCTCACTATGGATACAAGAGAAGTCAAAATATCTCCTTTCCAGGAGCCCCCATCTTGCTTGTGTGACGTCATTTGGAGCCAGAGTCTGTGCAGTAATGTCAGACGGTGGGATGATGGCCCACAGGACACCCCACCAGCCATCAGATGCAGTTTGACAGTGGCTGTCACACAGATCAATCATGTCACACCCCTTTTTAAATCGTCAAACAACCAGTTTATAACAAACCTTTAAGATAAATGAGCACTTGGACAAACACATTAGCATGATAAGAACTACCTACAAAGATAGAAACCATCTTTGGAAAACAAAATTTTGACATGAACTTTGATATTTTAGTTTGGCTCGTGTCTCTTCTGCTAACATGGAGGGGGCGGGATGTATGACCTATACTGAAGCCAAACACTGAGGAGCGATCAAGATGTTTTGGCTCAACTTTTGGGGAGCTGTCATTATGACATCTGTCTTTATGTACATTACAGTCAATATCCAACATATTCCTCTCTCAGTACCCAGACTCTTGGTATTAACTGATTCAATACCAGCCCTCTCTTTTCTTTCACACTGTGTGGACTCATTACAACTTTTCATCAACGTGGAAGTTAATCTGAAGCTATAACAAGATTTTAGGTCTCATCCGGTTGCATTAATCACCGATATCAAACCAATATTCAGTACTGATGCTTGATGTAATGATGAGGGTCTTGATTGACATATCTGTATGTCATGTAATGGTAAATGGACTGTACTTATACAGCGCCTTTCTAGTCTTTACGACCACTCAAAGCGCTTTACATTACAACTCATTCACCCATTCATACACTGATGGCAGGGGCTACCACGCAGGGTGCCAACCTGCACATCAGGAGGAAGTTAACCATTCATTCTCATTCATACACCGTTGGCACAGCAGTGCCCAAGGACACATCGACATGCGGACTGGAGGAGCTGGGACCGCCAATCTTCCAATTGGAGGACGACCACTCTACCTCCTGAGCCACAGCCACCCCGTCATGTTCAGTGTACACATGCGGGTTTTACAATCCAATCTGGCTTTTATTAGCGGTTAGTGAATCAGGTATAAAAAAATCAAAAGCCATGTTTGCGATATATCGCAAGGGCGTCACTGTGTTACCGCAAAACAAATCCAGACTAGTGGGACTGTAACAGGAAAGCCTGTAAACAGACGCCAGGTATGGAGCAAGATGAGGCTTATGACAACAGTTTTTTCTTCAACTTCCTCCATGTTGTCCTCACTCTGAACAATTGCAATCGCCATCACAACCTCGTAGGATAAAACACAAGCAACTCAAGCTGACCAATCATAGCTCATGTTGTCCCCATGTTATTTCTGTGTCCACTATAACCCTTACATTATTAAATCCCTTTTAAGTGTGAACAAGTTCTGCATTACATCCAAGGGTTTTTAACGTACATGTCTTAAAATACACACCACTAAGACCAAACCAATTCCATATCGAAACTGATCAAGCAGTCAGATTTTTTGACAGCTTCACTGTTTCAACAAAACAGGGAGGAAACTTTTCATGCCACAGTCCCCCAAAAAGTGTACAATGATGTTCAGCAAATCATGGGTTAAACCACTGCATCAGCATTCACATTCAAATCCTACAAGGGCCAAATGCAAGGAAGATGTTGATAGACTTTTCTTAATTTGAAAAATCAGGAAGAGCACAGTGTGATTTGAAGCCAAGCACACTTATTGCACAGCACGTTTTCCATATTCTCTTAACAACGATGGTGTATCCGTGCTGTCTGCAGCTAGATGAGGAGTTGCACTTCCTAGGTATCCCACACCACCTAGCGAGCAGATTCGTGGATGGCCCTCTCAAACCATGGGCTGTCAAAAAAAACATCTTCACCACATCATGCACAGTTTTAGACGCATAAAGAAAAGAGAGCTTTGCTCTTTGTGTTAGGCAAAGGTAGACTGCTCGTGTGTAACATGTAGCTTACTGGTCCGAGAGCACATGCAGAGACAAACAGGGGTAATGAAAACTGTAAACAAAGGACCCTGACACCACTTAAGTCGGCGAGTGAAACAGATCTATGCAAACAGCCAAGACCAGGGAGGTAACTAAAGATACACCTTGGCAACACAGAAACGATCCGGAGCAACACATTCATATCAAATCGGTTTTTATAGATATCGGTGTCACTCCGCCATGTCCCGCCATCTTGGACAGGCAGCCAGCCATTAACGTTACTTGTAACGCTTGTCAACTCGTTCACAGTGACTTCTAAACCAAAAACACGAGCACAACAGTCAGTGGAGAAATGCAATGTAAAAACAACAGTGTACTAGCCCAATGCAAATGCTACTGATTGGAGCTAACCCAATACTAAAATAACGTGGGTCGGGCTACAACGTTAACGTTACTTCCAACATTGTTGTAGCCAGACAGGGGTGCGTGTGTGTTTGTGCTTGAGTCTAATGTGCAATTAAACAATCTCACAACGACATCAAACTTTCCTCATTAAAAAGTGCAATGTTTTCAGCAGTCAAAAACCATGACGACGTTGTGTGTTGTTGGTGGTGCAAAAGCAAGGTATACAAGGATACGCTGTTGGGGGAATAGCTACTCAGCTAACAGGGAAGGGCGGCTGCCAAAACAAATTCACTTTAACCAAAGCTAGCTACATCCAGGGGAGCCATAGCTAAGAGTTAGTCGGCTCCCCTGGCTAGCGACGCCGCGTAGCCGCAGGTGCAGGGTCGCTGTTCATCGGATGAGAGTAGCTAACTAGCTAAGGCTAGCTGGCTTGGCTAAAAAGAGGGGCTGCGGCTAGCTGGCCTTTTGCGGGTGGGCCACTTCAAAAATGCACTAATTCACTGCTGTACATGATAGTTGAGAGGCTGGAGTAAAGTCCCAGGGAGGAAGGTGTGTGCTTGGTTTGTTAAATACATCCAGTTTAGATTTGCTACCTTCATCAACAGGGCCTTCGTTCTGGCGCCATCTTCATGAAGCTTCTGAAATCCAAACAGTGAGCTGCAAGCAAGAAGACAACATAGGCGGCTCAGTATCACTTGCAAGAGCGGCTCAGGAGACATTTTTTCGACACGCAAGGAAAAGAAAACAATTTAATTTCAAAGTGTGCGTTCGTGTGAGTGCACGGGGTTGCTATTCCGACCTGTCAATCCCGACCAAACTGTCCCTCTCCTGGGCTGTCAGTGTCGGAAAGTCCTCCTCTGTTTCACTCGCTTTTCCCGCCGCCATTTTCTTTTCCTCATCACCACCACCAGCAGCAGCAGAAGCCGAGCCGAGACTCCGAGCAGCAGCGCAGGCAGCGACGGCGACAGACACACCGCACGATTGCATGGAAAATCGCGACGCGGGGACAAAGGGTTTGCTCCGCCAAATCAAAGAGAGGAAACCGAAGAAAACAAAACGATCAAAAACTTTTTTTCCCAGGCTGAAAAGATGCGATTCGATATAGTAAATCCTTTCAGAGGGGGTGGGGGGTACAGAAGCGCTCTCCGGGGTAGCTCCTCAAACGTCACATTTTTTCCACCACAAAAGTGATATTGTGCTGTTACTTGAATGCGACTGACTGAGTACAATATCCAAGATGTGAGTATATCACAATAAAACGCGAAGATAAAGTTATTATAATTGTGTCACCCAAGCGAACCCACGCGCCGCTCTAACCACGCCCTCTCCTCCTCCTTCAGCCAATATGAGCGCCCACATCCCCCCACGTGACATCCCTGCTATATCATTCTTTTTTATCTTATATCTTCACATTTTCTCTGCAAAACCTCTCATGTTTTACACCACGGTTTTGACTGGAAGCAAAAAATGCATAATTAGATATACAGTCAGACCATGCAAGAACGGTCAAATGCAAGTTTCCATACGATGAAAAATTATAATTTTATATCCAAGTAATGAGTATTGACACTGGAGTGGTTAAAACATTACTGTAAGGCATCATTTGTTCAAGGGCTTTCACACAACGCAGCCTTTTATTTCACTCCCTTATATATTCTCTCATAGGGAGGAAAAAAAAGTTGCAATATTTTAATGATAAAGTTGTTATATTGCTGAGCCTAATCAAGCGATATGAAAGCAGTTTGACTGACGTGGCACAGCATCATCATGTAGGCGTGTTTTCGTATTGTCAACATCCTGGTGACATAGCTAGTTTCTCCAAAATGGCGACGGTGGATGATATTGAAGGTTAGTGGTAATATTTGTTAGGAAAAAAACGGCGTTATCTCCTAATTAATACTGTAATGAAGAAGGTTTTCTACTAACGATAATTAATTCGCTATTAATGATGGTCTTGCATTCGTTGCGGGTTAAAGTCGGAAGAGGAAATCCTAATTTGAATGATGTTTTCTCGGTAGCCATTTGACGCTAGCCAGCTAACTAACGTGAGCTGTCCAAGTAATATAGATGGTACCTATGGTACCTGAACGTCTTTTAACAGTTTGTTTAACAGATTTAAAGAGTCGCAGTCACATGTTTTGGGTTGGAATAGTCAAAAATAGGGTCATTTGAAATATGTAAGTGATTGTGCATCATCATGAGTGTTAGGGAGGCAGATATGGGGTGATGTATAATCCAATGTACTTCTGTTGACGTTATTCTTTATAGGAGGCCAGGAAGACCCAGAGAGTGAAGATGAGGTGTATGAGGTCGTGGACCTGACAGAATATGCCCGGAGGCATCAGTGGTGGAGCAGGGTGTTTGGGAACAACTCTGGCCCGATTGCTGAGAAGTATTCAGTCGCCACCCAGCTCATGATGGGAGGGGTGACAGGATGGTAAGCCCGGGGATTCATCTGCTATCTGCTTATGGGTTGCATAAATCACAGGTTGAGTCACTGTCCACTTTGCTCTTTTTACAAACTCCCTGTCAGCCATGACTGGGGAGAGCAGAAACTAAATATGCAGTTATGCGACGACAAACATAATCACCTGACGCTGACAACTTCATCATCATTAGGGGACGGTTAGGAATTTGAAAATGCCAGCTATGTTAGAATAAATTGATGTTACATGAATACCAATAGCAGGGCCATCTGTACAGGAGCTTATCAGTATATCGGTGCTGAACACTAAGGAACCGATACAAATTACTAATTTCGTGCATATGATGTGTAATTAAGTAGTTCCGTAGCATTTGTCTGTGCTGCTTGTTGCAAGTCCATTTGATATTGCTTGTTGTTTATTGAACAATCCTCTCACCCTCTCAACACATGCAGGTGTGCTGGTTACCTCTTCCAGAGAGTGGGGAAGATAGCTGCTACTGCTGTTGGTGGAGGGTTCCTTCTTTTACAGGCAAGAGAACCATAAAACTGTGTTCATGTGGCCATTTTAATCAATAATATACTACGCTTAGAATTTAAATAAATAAATTGACAACTGAAGATGCCAGCTGCACAGCATTTTTTGCACATAGCCTTGTATCTCTATTATTTTACAAAAACAGATTTCCACACAGAAGTAAGAGATTTTCTATTGTTACCTTTTTTTATACACTTAGAAATCTAATGTCAACTTATTGTCAGCCTGAGATGAGAATAATGATGTATCAGTTGGGTTCATCAAGATCAGGGCATCATTAGAGACGTACCCTGAATACTTGCATCATGTATTTGATCAGACCTCATCCTTCCATCTATCCTCATCAGCAGTTAGTACTCAAAGAAACTGAAATTGCTGGAACCAGGCAGATGCAAGGATATCAATGCTTACACCTGCGTGCAGTACAGAGGGGTTATATTGTCGACTTTAATCTCGACACGCTGAGATTAAAGTCGGCATGATATTTCAACTTTATTCTCGACATTTCAAGTTTAATGTCGAAATGCTGACTTTAAAGTTGTCATGTCGAGTTTAATCTCGTAGCGGGAAAAAAAAAGTTTCCTCATGTCGCCCTTATACTGTCGTACCAGACAGTGATGCAATGCAGCAATGGGAAAAAAATTATATCCAGAAAATGATGCAATGCCCCAGTAAAATGCAACAAAATGTAACTTAGATATATAGCTTTTTCACAGGGCAGTTTTCATTGGATTATTGTGCTAAAAGTGGCAATCCGAGACAAAAGCAAATAAAATACATTTTGTTACATTTTAAAATACGTTTTGTGTGCTTGAAGCAATCCCAAGTAATACTAACCCCCTTTTCTTACGCAGGTCGCCAATCACAGCGGCTACGTGCAGGTGGACTGGAAGAAGGTGGAGAAGGATGTGAACAAAGCAAAGAAACACTTAAAGAAGAAAGCAAACAAAGCAGCCCCCGAAATAAACACATTCATTGAGGAGGTAAAGGTATCTGTAACAAAGCTTGCTCTATTCTTCCTTGCTTTTGCATATCTCTAATTGTGTACTTAGTTACACATACTTCCTGGCATGTAATTAATTTAATCTTTCAGCATGCTTTCTTTTTTGATGCCCTGGCTTATTGTCTCATCTGCAAACCAGCAATGCCCTCTAGTGTACTGTTGCCCATATTGCACCTAATGAGCTGTGACACAGCAACCTCAAGAGAGATGATAAATAAATACATATAAAGAACAGTATGGATGTTTGTGGTGTACATTTTCTCATTATACAGTATGTAAATCTTTTACAAGTAAGCCACTTTGTTAGAGTCAGCTGATTTTAACAATAACATTCAATCATTTACCACCCGTTCATTAGCTTGATGTTGGTTTTAAGCATTTATTGACCCATTCTCCATATTTGCTCTTCCCTCCTCTACAGGCCACAGACTTTATAAAGAGGAACATAGTCTTATCCAGTGGCTTCGTCGGTGGCTTCTTCCTTGGTTTGGCCTCTTAAAAGCTGCTGCACATGCTGCAGCCTCCACTTACTGTGAATCGCATCACTACATAAGTCACTTTTCCTCGCCATTGTTTACCTCCCAGCCTCAAGTTTGCATCGATCGACCTTCTAATGAACTGAACAAGGGGGGAGGGGGGTTTATGTTGAACATTAGAGCATGATCTGTTGTGACAGTTGTGTTAACTGCTGTTCTACTCCTCCCTGTTGTTTATTACACCTGTCGTAGCTAATTTTCTCCTGTAAGGAAGGGCGAACACACACTCTGAATCAATAGAAAATTTGGGGTGCTTGGATTGTACTGTAAAGAATCTTCTGTGGGACCATCACAGATCTTAATCAGACTGCTGAATATGTCAAGCTGCCACACACTAGCACCAATTCCTTTTTTTTGCTGTTTCAAAATGAGATTGTCCATCCACTCATTTATTTGCCTGGTAGAGACTGATCTCAAATTGCTATGATGTGCAGCCGCCAATGTAAATATATAGCCGGCCCCCTTTCAGAGCTGTAAATACACACACACACATACATGTGAATAAATATGAAAAAAAAACAAACATGGATGGCAGCAGAGTGTGAAGTTGACAGCGTCCCCCAGTCTAGTGGTTAGAGGTATTTTTATGTAACTGAAGTTTATGAGGCTTACGTGCCATTTGAGCATGTAAGAAAACACAATTCAGCTTTTAAAATTTGTCACACTGGCTGGGGGATGAACAAAAAAAATTATTTTCCACTCTGAACAGGAGTTCTTATTGATATACAACACATCATGAGCATAAATCACAACTAAATGTTCAATCTGGGAATGTTCTCTACTTTACACTGGCCGCAGAGTATATTAAATACAGATGTGTTCTTTTAATTCTCATAATTGTCAGCTCCACAATACCATTTAATGACAGGATGAGGATCTGCTGTAACACTAATTACCACCATCACTAAGCTAGACACCAAAAGAGACACCAGACCTGTCATTAAAGAGTGTAATGGAGCAGTGATTGTGACTCCTACGCCCTCGCTATTGTCATTGTGCATTTAGTAGTGTGAGTGTAGCAATAACACAACAGCGATACTGCATTGTAGTGCGTCATCACATCATCTAGATATAAACTCTACACATAGATGTCCAATTATGTTCACAAGTTGCTTATGTTATTTCTCGCCTTATTCTACCAGTGCAATGTTTCAGATGGACTTTTTTTTTTTTTAAGCGCATGTTACAAAAGTGTTGTTTTGTATGCTCATGTTTCCCTCATTGTTTATATTTAATATTATTTTGATAACCTCATGTGAGCTGTATGAATTTTTGTTGGGTTTCTCTTTATAAAGTTGCCTAATTTTGTTTTGAGTAAGAATAAAGTAAGATTTTAAAAAATGACAATGTGTAATGTCTGATTTGTAAGAATGAATTTTAGAGATTTAAAAAAAAAAAAAAAAAAAAAATCATATATAGAATCAAATTATTTCTGCACTTGAAGATAATGTACACAATCTTAAGCATAGGGCAAATTTGACACATACACATTCATACAGACAGAAGTTACACTATAGAAGGGAATTTTATATTTTTTAGAAATACAGACACATACATTCACACACACATACATACATACAAGAAATATGGCCCACAGCTGCTTGAAGGGGTTCGTTTGTCATGTGTTTTTAGATTGGATTTCCCCACTCCTGTCATTTTATGATACACCAGCGAAACTTAACCACCACACTGGATGCTGTTTTGCTTTTATTATAACTATAAATGAAAAATATATAAACACACATGAATATATACAGTATAGTTTACAAGAAGGGGAGTGAGGGTGAAACCTGCACGTTTGACAACACAGCAGACTAATAGGAACATAATTAGAAACTGAGTCACATTAATGGCCTCAAGTTCTCACCAATTTAACTGATGTAAAAGTGCTTCACAAGGACAAAAACATGACAAAGCAAAAGCAAACATGCAGACAAATTCCTCAACACAGGAGAAATTAAGATAAAGAGAAAAAAAAAGGAGACAAGTTTAGTAATCTGCAATATGAATCTGCATGTCCAGTCTTTAAATGAATACTGCTGTTGCAATATAGTATACAGTGTTCTTCTTTTTTTCCCCCCAGTCACACTCAGATGGGCATTTTGAGAAGGGCACACTCTGTCAATAGTGTCAGGGTGGTGATCATGTATTTGCTGTTTGAAATCTGAAATGAAAGGAAATAATTATTAGTACACTTACAAACCTCGTGTGTGTGTTGCTTAAAATGGTTTCTGTGAGATGGTACCTTGATTCGACCGTTGCTCTTGGCTGAGCCCAGTGCTGTGGACACCTGGTTAAGGCTTCCTGCAGATAGATCCAGCCTGAAGTGTCTGTAGAAGTGGCTCTTCAGCTGCTGCATGAAACTCATCACCTCCTCAATATCAACAATAGTCTCATCTTTCGCGTCCTCTCCTCCCTCGTTCTCCTCCTGGTGAGCCTTTCTCACACTGCTCCACAGCTCCCAGGCGTCTTGGGGGTTAACTGTGTAGGTGATCTGCAGTGGTGGCACAGCTGGAAGAGTCCAAATCATTTTGAGGTGCTGGATGTTGGACTCCATGTGGCAGTTTGTCCATAACGCCACCAGCCACCTCAGGCTCGTATCGCTGATCTCCAACGGGCCAAAGTAGCAGTCAAAGGTCTTCTGGAACCAGGATTTGACCAAACAGGTGAGACCCTCTGGCCCACTGCTGCCAAAGAGCGGCAGACAGATAAAGTCTTTTAGCAGTGAGCGGATGTAGTCGGGGTTGCCGTTGATACAAGTGAGGTAGCCTCTCCACACAGACTTCAGTGGCTCGTCCTGCCTGGCAAACATAGGATTTGAATGGATCTGTGGTGAGAAGACAATACATGTTAGTTAGTCACACACACACACAAAAAAAAATACATACTCAATACATGTCACTGACTGAACGGTTTCTTGTAGCTGACTGGATTGAGATGCATCTGCTGTACAAATACCAAGTCCATGTTTTTATCCAAATGATATCTGAAGGATTTTTTAAATGATGCTACTACATGTTTAGTCTATTTTGTTCCTGAAATACAGTGCTGCTTGAAAGTTTGTGAACACTTTACAATCTTTCCTATATCAGCATAAATATGACCTGAAACATGATTAGATTTCTACACAACTCTTAAAACTAGATAAAGTGAACCTAATTAAACAAATGAGATAAAAAACATTCAATGTATTCATTTATTTATTGAGGAAAAGTATTACATCATCTATCTTTCCTATTTGTGTGAGGCAAAAAGTACCCTTGCTTTCAGTAAGTGGTGTGATCATCTTTCCTATCTTGACATTTTCCTGTAGAATTTGCTGGTACAACTCAAAACTCAAAATACTGTTGCCAGTTGCCTGTTGTGTTTCACAGTTGAGATGAGGCTCTCATGTGGGAATGCAGTGTTTGCTCATTGCCAAACAAAATGCTTCTCAAGTTTGATTTTGGTCTCATGCGTCCACACCACATTTTTCTAGTTGCCTTCTGGCTTATCTGTGTGGTCTTAAGCAAACCATAGACAGCAGCAGTGGTCTTTCAGTTGTGGCTTTCTATTTGTAACTATTACCCACACACTATAGACGTTCAGTGTTCTCCTGATGTTGGACTCATGAACATTGACTGTAACCACTGCAATAAAAGGCCTTTAGTTTCCTAGATGTTAGCCTGGAGTCCCTTGTGACCTCCCAGACTATTACATGCGTTGCTCTTGATGTGATATTTGTTGTCCAACCACTCCTGGGGAAGGTAACACTGGTGTTGGATATCTTCCATTTCTACAGTCTGCCTGATGGTGGTGTCAAAATGGTTTTGTAACCTTTTCCAGCCTGATGAGTATATATAGCAACTTCTCTTCTAAGGTTGTTAGAAATCTCCTTCATTCAACCCATGACACACTTCCACCAACCTGTGTTATGAAGCTCAGAGAAGAACTCAAGAACCAGATTTCTCTTCTTTAAACAAATCAGGGCTTCCTAGACTCACACTTGAGCACCTTCAATCCTTCAAGATTCAATTATTTCAAGCTAATTCAGTTAGTTATCTAATCTTAAATCAATGCATCACAGTTTGTATAAGAAGTGTATTTTGTCTCATGTGAATGTGACATATGGAAATCTGTACCATACAGCTAAACAACTGAGAATGGCTTTCCTTTGCCTCTACAGATCCTACGCTTACCTGTATGAGGATGGTCTCAGCATCGTGGTCTGTCTCGACCATCCCCTGCACCACGGAGAAGGAGACTCTGTAGCTGTGCGATCCATCCACCTCCACAGCCAAACCTTGCTGCTTCTCTGCAGCGATAAATGCAGAGAGCTGTCTGGAGTAGCTCTTCAGCTGGGTGTGTCTGAACTGGTAGAGAGGAGTAACGTAGGACAGCTGCCACTCTGTTTTCGTCAGTAAGTCTAGATGCTTAGGGTTCACCTTCTCCTTTAACAATAAAAAAGGAAAGGAGAGTATTGAGATGACCATTCTGTGTTTCACTCATCAGAAATGAAAATGTAGCCAGTGATTATGTGCGTTTCATAAAATAATAACTGACAAACATGTAAAGCAATGGCCTGGGGTGACTCACTGTGATATCGTGTGACTTTGGAGCTCTTCTGCTGGCGTTGAGCCTCTGTGCTGTCAACGCCGGGGTGAAGCCAAGACGTGAAGTAGCACCCAAGCAGCTGCGGTAAGACTGCCGGTAGCTCTTACTTTTGCTCCTCCTCTGGACTACAACACTGTTGAGGGGAGTCCTCGTCACACTGGACACCATACACAGATCACCACATCAGCTTCCTCTGATGTTTATCATGCAAGTAAGTAATACAGGTAGGCACTGCATTGCTATCTGTAGAACCTGCAGCCTAATTGTGGTTCAATATAGGGTATATGTGCTATTGCTATGATCAAGAATTCTTACACTATGAAATTACAAACTCTTACAGAAGAATATTTGATGCTCATAAAATAAGTGGTGATACTTAAGGTCCTCCTCCACTCAAAAATGTGCAACATGTCAAACACCAATTTAATGATTAAAGTCAGAGTATTATAATATTTTAAACCGTCTGAAGACATTTTTTTTAGATCTACAGTTTCCACGTAAATGAATGTTTCTTCCAGAACAGCAGGAGCACAACACACAGAGACCACAGCCCTGCTTTGTTATGATGATATGACCTGTTAGCAATAGCATAGCTCGAGGAAACACTGTCCAAATACGGTACGTGCACTTATCACATTTGGAAAGAAAATAACTACAAATGTAAAGCGAAACGTTAGATGAATGCGCCAATTTTCTCAGTAGAAGTGATCATAGAGTACTTTCTGCACACATTTTGTAGGGAAACTACTGCATTAATACGAGAAACATGTACACATCGTTTAGGTAATGTTACAGCAGAAAGCGGCATGTTTCGGGGCTGCTACACGAGTAATACAATTATGATGTTTTAGTTGTCGCGAAACACAACACTAACATATTTCAAGGTGATTTTTTTTGCAATGAAACATAAAGTTGTACCTGCTTTGGTGTCGCTCCATGTCTGCGTTATCGACCGTAGCAGACTGAAACCGGAAATAGATTTGAATATCGCGCTTTCTCCTTATATAGTCTATGGCTTTCCCAGAAGTCTGCGCGGTTAGTATCGACCAATCACATGAATCCAAACAGAACAAGGATTTTTTTTTTTAACTCACATTGTTTTAAGTAAAGAAAATATAAAACAGGGGCAATTCTAGGATTAGACCTTTCCTAATGAGAATATGACATACAATGCCCGGCTGCACGTGTTCAAACCCCTCTGCTAAACTACTAATTTGACTGGATAACGTAAATGACAACAAGAAAAATTAATACATAGTAGAGTGGTCTACTATAGTGTATGATACAATTGGTTAAGAATAAACAATCACAGATTTCTACAGAGAGGACCCTAAAATAGTTAATGAACCTTGAGGGAAAGACAATATTAATAACAGAACTATCCAAAGTACATTAGACTTAAATGTACTTAGTCTAATGGTTTAAATAAAAACATCTCTGACAGACAGGCTCACAATTATTTATTTATTTGTAGGGGTGCTGAGATCAAATTTAGGGGTGCGTGAGCGCCTTTGAAAGGGTCTAAAATCACCACAGATATAAAACATGAGAATTGTGAGAAACACAAGAAAACAAGGACAAATACAAACTGAAATAAGGAGATAGAATGGTATGAACAGGCTTTGAAAAATGCAATCTATTGTTCTGATTCCTGCAGCTTCAGAAAGGAAATGAATGAAGAAATGTATGGCAGAAAAGTTTTAGATCGTATAAATGTACATTCATAAACTGTGTAGACTATTTGTGTGTAGTTGTAATAATAATAAATAAACTTTATTCTTTCAAAACCGAAGGTGCTCAAGGTAAACATTGAATTCCTTCACTCAAGAATGTGATTTCCTTCTTGTTCCTACAGTTGAATGTTTGAGCTTCATTGTGCAGAATGTGCAGAAAACACTAGAAGGTTGCTTTTCACATTCATCTGCTGAAGGTGGAAATTTTTTCTGTCCCTATTGAAATTGAATCTTAAGGGGCAGAGGGGTAAAGAGGATCTGTAACATCACAACAAGTTTGGTAGCCAGTCCTGGTCTGGTATATGTTGAAATTTGAAGCCTCCATTGCACAGACAGTAAGAATGGACTTTACATTGAAGTAGGACACATCATTTGTCTCGCAGTTAAACATCCTCAAATAAATAGATGTATATTTTCATATTTATAGTTTCTGGAGGAATAGATATCATCATTTATTTTTGGAAAAACCATATCAGACACAAATTATGATTCAAAGTAAAATATTTTACATAGCTAAATCTTAAAACATGTCTTGTGCTTTGGTCAAAGTTTAGGTTAGGGTAAAGGTTAGGGTAAGGGTTTGGGTTGGGCATATGGTGATATGACTGAAGTTAGAGTAAGTCTGCTTGGATTTAATATAAGTCAATGTTGTTTTAAGTGACAAAAACAATATTGTGTGTGTGTGTGTGTGTGAGAGAGAGAGAGAGAGAGAGAGAGAGAGAGAGAGAGAGAGAGAGAGAGAGAGAGAGAGAGAGAGAGAGAGAGAGAGAGAGTTTCACTAGCCAGTTTCACATACAACCACCAAAACCATTCCCCTCCCTGTTGCCATGGAAACTGTGCTATTTTCTTTATTTCTCCCCATCTATGGTGCTTCCCCACTTTTTCCTCTTCTTTAGTTTATCTCCTTCTTGCCATATTATCTCCTCTTTTGTTTCTCCCACTTGCCATTACCTTACAATTGTGTGAGGCCCACTGTGTTCGTGTTTTTACATGTGTATGTCTTGCAAAAATACCTGTGCATTGAATGACTGGGTTTTCAATAGCACATACACTCCCATATATACAGTATGATGACCACATCAACAGCCAATCAGGTTACCAGTAGCTGCTGGTGGGCATTAACCAATGGGGGAAGCTTGCAGATGATGTGTGAGCAGAAGGGATACAGCACCATGGAAACTGCAGAGGGTACCATGAGAGAACAGCGCACTCTAGTGGCACAAAATGTCTTTATTTACCCCCTTCTGCATGGCTCAGTTCACATCTCTGCTTGGGAGAAGTTTTGCCATGAGGAACGTATTTGTTGTCCAGCTAAAAGTTCTCTTTATGTGCGTTTTTGTCTCTAATTGGTATTAATTTCTCCAAAAGCTCAATATTATTTAATTCAATTGATAGCTTCTGTCATTTTCTAGTGTATGTTTGTTTGCATGGAGTGGAAAAGTTGAATTTCCCAAATGAAAAAGAAAATATTTTTGGTTATAACCTACTTGATGAATACTGAATAATGATACTGAATATTTATTGTGTAGAAGGCTGCTGAATATGGTGGAGTAACACTCACACATTTAACAAACAGATTTTTATTCATTACGTGTAAATATAATTGATGACGTAGGACTATTGCACCATTATAAAGTGGTGTTGTTTAAACCTATAGTCTGTGTCAGAACTTCACATTCATTTGTTCCAGTCTTTCCTCGTGCTGTGTTAAAATGTATTGGCATTCAGATGATGCTCAAAATGGGAGGATTATGATTCCCATCAACACCTCTAGGGGGCATCACCAACACATCTCAGGGTTTGTCTTCCCACACCTGAGGAAACTGCACCTGTGTCCCCGCACCTGCTCCAGAGGAAATCCTGCACCTGCAGAAAGATTATATGACAGTAAATGGACTTAATCCTAACATTATTGCACATTAAGTGTCTCTAACACCTTCCTCTGGGGCCTTTTGCCAAAACGTTACCCATTTGATAAGACAGTGCTTGATGATTATACAAATTCCTGTGGGTTCAGAATCATAACACACCTGTGCCACTGTCCAAGAGCTTCAAATAAATTCAATAATACAGACACTAAGCTGTCCTTAATTTTACTGAGGAACCTCCCTGAGGACCCATGGGAATTTGGGAATCATTGAATAGAAAATGCAATCTTCCATCTTCATGTTATATGTGGATAAAAAGGTTTATTCATATCACAATAGCCTATATGACAGTCGATATATGAGAACCGAGAAAATTTAGAGTGGTATAAACTGCATGTTAAAAGGATGGAGATAAGAACGAGAAAGGCTGACGTAAGGTGATGGGGTTTGGACAGTTTGCGCCTGCGCGGGATAGACTGGATGCAACCGTTGGAAGAGATTAGGAAACTGCGCCTAAATCGGACCCCCACTCTACGCCATCTTGGCTCGAGTGTCGCCGAAAGCGCGGTTTTCTGAGCCCCCATTACACGGTGCCATTTCGGCTCGGACTGGACCAGTTTCTTGGATGACAGAGGGAGGAGCCTGGGGTTTCTGGAAGTCGGAGGAACAGCCAGTCAAAGCCAGCCAGCCAGCCAGCATCTGAACTGGAAGCAACGGTGGACGAAGGGGTCGGCTGTGTTGGGGTATAATTTCAATAATTCACAAGCGTAGACGATGTATGCAACGGGGCGGTCGTCGATATGAACGTGAAGGTGTTTCGTTTGGGCTCGGGAAGCTGAAGCATACCGCAGCTCGGTCACATTACATTACGTTTTTTCCGTTGGGATAAGCTATCTGTGATACACTGGGTGTGCACAGCGCCAATAACGGAGCGAGCCAACCGGTTATACCATCGACAGCTAGCTCGTAATAACCCCGCTAGCCAACCATTTTCCAGAGCTTGCGGTGAAGGGAGCATCTCGGTCGGTGCGGTGAAGTGTCCGCGGATGCTGCTGAGGGATACCACTACTACCTGGCGATATCCGGCGGTAACATGCAGACCTGAGGCATGCGAGGAGGGGTTTTATTTCTGCAAACGAGCGAGGAAATCTCCACGCCCTGGGGTCTGGTCTGTGGTTACTATTTAGCTAGCTCGCTGGCTAGCCGGGAGAGCAGGAGAGCAGCTCGGGAGAAGGTGGGGCCGCGGAGTGACAGCCTCAGCTAATGTGGCTAGCCGGCTAACTTGGACTCTTCGAGTGGCCGCTGGTGTTCCTGCTTTTAATTACCAAGAGCCGTGCACAGTAGTATCTCCCATTCATCCTTCAAAAAACCCGTGGTGTGGGAGGAATATCTTGTCTAGAGCATCCTCGTTTACCTGTACACCATGGCGGACGACGACGTGCTGTTTGAGGATGTCTACGAGCTGTGTGAGGTGATTGGAAAGTAAGTAGTGTTTTTTATAACCTGTCCACCCTCTCAAGCCTTGTTTTTGCGTGTTCAAACATTTGTCACCTCCATTTGCTCACACTCAAGCCCAGCTGCAAGTGGCGTCGCTAATTGGCAGGGATGGTGTGTATTTTCATGTGTGGGCCTGCAGGTTTTTTCAAGGGGAAAGTTTGCAGGGTGGGTGAGGTGAGGTCACTTTTTTAGTGCAGTGGTCTTTCACATAACATGAAGATTGAGTACAAACTTTTTGGATTAAAGGTTGAGAATGTAGAGCACTCTTGTCCCTCCACTTTGTTTCAATGTACTGCATAGTTGGAAATAAGGCAAGTTTATGCCACAAATCTCTACTAATGTTCTACTGATGCTATTTTTCTATGGTTGGCAAAGGAATTAATTCTTAATTTGTGATGACAGACTATCAGCAGGGATTTAAAAACCTGGAGTATGTGAAATCATCACCTGGCTGCACAGTTGAAGAGAGTAGACATGTTTTTCAGTTCTCCTAAACTTTGTTTTACATTAGCCATACCTATATACAGTCACAGGCAGACTGGTTAGCTGGTTAAACACTCAGTGGGTGTCAAAAAAAACAGGAGACTGGCAGATGCACATTGAAAACATTCAAGACTTCAAAGTGCCATTAAAATTGCCACAGTATGCATGTCACTTACTGTGTGGCGGCTCCTTCACTCTTCCTGGAAGTGAGGCGTGAAGGCTGACAGGCCCATCACAGCCCTGGGCTACCACCGGTCAGTCCCCTCCCCCCTGCAAGCTCTACTTACTGGAGGTCTGAGGGTCCATTAAGTTTGTGCTAGGGGAAAGAGGCACACTCTCTCTAGACCCCCAGGCTCCGTTCTTTATCCTGAGATTTCCCGTTGCCTTGGTTACTAATTGATGGTTGGTCCAGGACCACTACCTTGGAGTCCCAGTAACGGATACAATGAGCCACTGGCAGAAGAGGTGCAGTAACAATGCATTTCATCTGCTGATTTTTATGGTTGTATTTGACAGAACAATAAGGGAAGTAAATACAGGAAAGTGGAAAGATTTCTTGTAACCAGCCTTATGTGAATGATAGATTCCACATTTTACTTTCCTGATTTTGACTCTTTTTTTTGTATCTTTTTTTCTTGATAAATTGTTTTATCATCTTAGCTCTCAGATAAGCAAAGTTTGATTCCAGCTGCTCTTTTTAGTGGCAATTATCAATCTGTATGGTAACACCTGAATGAACAGCATGGAGTACCAAAGTGGAAGATGAGTTAGTAACCTCCACTCATTTGGTAGCCAAAAGCAAACACTGAGACATACAGTATTTGCAACACCTTCCAGTCCCACCTTTCACTTAGGACAGTAGAGGAGTAATACATGAGATGGGAGCAGTCTGGAGAATATCTTAAGCTTTAGTAAAGAAGCAGGATGCCACATTTATGTCACTGAAAAGACCAGAAAATCCCTCTTATCCTGCCAGTTCTTTTGTGAAACACAGTTGATGGATCAAGTGTGTTGAGTCCGGGTGTCTTGGGATGTGTTGCAGGAAGAAGGAGGGGATCATTTTTCCTCAGTGCTGAGGTGGGAGGGGAGGGGAAGAGAGGCTGAGGCAGATCAATGGAGACAAGTGGAGTTGGGGAATGGGATGGCCCTGAGGCTAAGGATATAAATAATGCCAGCGGACATTGACTGCAGCACTCTGCCATCTCCTACTTTTGTTTGTTTGTTCAGCACCACTGTAGGTAGTGGACAACATGGCAGACAGCTGAAAGCTGAAGATTTTGATTAATAAAAAAGTGAAATTGAAAATGCTTAATAGCCACAGGAAGCCATCAACAGTATCCTTTCTGGGTAGAAGATATTCCTGCTCCTGCTCTTCCTTTGCCGAAGTATGTTTTTGAACAGGAGACAGGTCATTTAGTCATGTTAGGGGATAGCCAGATATATCTCCACACCAAGATGATAGATGGCTGGATGTAATTTAGCCATTAGGTGGGTTAAATTGACTCGTAATGAAGGTCTCTTCCTCTTACTGCAGTTTGCCATGTCCTTATCCTTTGTATGAAATCTGAATATGTGAGTATGAATCTGAGACGCATCAGAAATATCCAACCAATATGAAAGTTTTGTAGGTTAAAGTGTCAAAAATCTGACCTTGATGAAGGCTTCTTCTACACTCTGAACAGAGCGCACTAATTGAAATGTGCTAGAGTGGGTGACATTAACTAATCCTAATAAGTTTGTTGTAATTAGTTTGTCCTTTACCTCCTGCCATAAGAATGTAACAGTTGTCATGGTGACTGTCTCACATTATTGGATGATCTCGTGCCGTTCTAGACCCGCGTGTCTCTTGCTGACCTTTGACCTCAGCTCCATTCAAACATGTACATAAACCCTATTATCCAGCCTGTCCCTCCCTTAGACTTCTATTGTTGTACAGAGGAGTTGTCTATTATTGTCCCTGATCGGCTTGTGTCGGAGAGAAGCGGCCAGGCTGGGTGGGATTGAGAGCACTGTGTTGCCATCAGTGTTCAGTAATCATCTCTCCTAAACTGGGATCGTAAGGAGAGGCATGTTCACAGTGATTTCTACTGAAAGACGGTTAGTAAGTTCATTTGGAGAAAGTTTTTTGTGTTTGTGGGAAATTATTGGCTTATTATTAACATTTTTGCTCTGATGTTATTTTCCTGATGTGGCTTTGATATAGTGTAGGTATGTCTTTTTTTTAGATTGCATTGAAGCGCCGTGTGAATACATATGAAAGCGCCAATATAAGCTACTACTCCACTTGTTTCAGTGCAGCACAGAACTCAAAGCGTAAGAAGTATTTGAACTTTCGAAAGTTGGACCCTGGATTCATCAGGTCTTATAGTTGCATGGCAACAGCAAGAACTGCATATGTCTGTGCAGCGTTGCAATAAAGAGACACACGGGGCCGTGTTTGATTTTTACAGCCTATGCATGTAAATGTTCACTCAGCTCCCCTGTGGTTACACTAGCCTTATTTCAGCAGAGGAAGATCAGACAGGTCAGGTGTCATTTGGACTTCTGACTGGATTAACTGCAGTGAAAGATGACACGGGCTATTGAACAGGCGTAAGTAGGTGGTGCAGGCCTCGCTCATTATGTGCTCATTGTTTGTAGTTTAGGTAGTAAATACATGACATATGACACAACGCAGTAACCACAGGTCTTTTCTTTTCTTTTCAGCTCTAGTTTAACTGTTAGCAAAGCAATGAAGCAACTCTGTGTGTAATTATTGTGTTTGAATGGGATTTAGGTTGTTGAGAAGCACTATTGGAGTCACAGCGTGCTTTATTTCAGCCCTGGGGGTGCTCATTAAAGCCAAGGATATTGGGATGTGTGACTCTCTCTAAACCACTGAAGTAATCAGTAATCAGTCCTCTGGCTTTTTCTGGGTTGGTTATTTAAATTGCTTGGACAACACTTAAATGTTAAATTTCTCATTGATTTTTTTTTTAGCTTGGAGAGGTCTAATGACAGTTTCTCCCCAAACAGATGCAACCTTTAGTACACAAATCCTTTCCAAAATGCTTTTCTGCAGGTTTTTTCGGTCACTAATAGCGTTTGCTGTAGCTTATCTTAACTTTAAGCAGTTAAATAACAACTATAATTATACTTTATCAGCTATTTTCAGTAGCTTCAAACTGGTTTAATTAGTAGCTTGACATATTTGCTCATTTTGGTGACTGATTTGTCTGATGTGTGTCAACATGTGACGAGAAGAGAATATCTATGTGTCTATATTCGTCAAGTTATTTCAAGCCAGCTTAAATTTTCAGATGTTAGTGTGAAAATATCAGCAAACGGTGTTAAATGCAAATCATAACTTGCAACTGAAAATTATAAGATTTCATTTGCAGTTATGTAAAGAGTCAAGCACTAAATAAATACCCACATTAGATAAGCTAGGGCTGAGGAATGTTTGGCATTTACTGCTTATTAAATCACATAAACTATGAATGGATTATTAAAACAGTATATTTAACTAGCCACAAACCACAGGGATAGAGCATAGTTTAGCGTAGTTTATTGGGGCACACCGTGAGGCCATATTTGGTGGTTTTGCCATTTTAGATTGTACATAAAGAGGTCTCGCTACTAATCTGTTTCCTCGTATATGTAAAAGGGGGGTTTAGGACTATCATTCAGCAGGAAAACCCCGGGTTGAAGCCCCCGCATTGGCAAACATCCACAGCTGAGGTGTCCTCAAGCAATACACTGAATTCTTGCTGGGATCAATAAAGCATCACTGTCATATTCCCATCTGTTTTAATGGAGGATAGACGGTATCAGGAGAGTCATTTTTGCATCATTAAAAAGTCATGTAAGTCTTCTCAGGATATCTTCAGCTTGAAAAGTGATATGTGGTGCTGTGTAACATATAGACAGTTGTTTATTATATAAGAAAGGCAGTCGTCATTGATTTCCTTCAGCGTTTCCCCTAGAATTTTTTGTAGCAGCGGTGCTGTGTGTCGGTAACCTGGCAACACTAGGGGGGTCCGGGGGTATGCTCCCCTGGAAGAAAAATTTGAAGAATAATAGAGCTGCAATTAATGAATATTTTGATAACCGATTAATCAGTCAATTATTTTTCCGATGAATCGGATAAAAAATATATTTTAAATTTCCACCCCTCCATTCAAAAACAAAAATATTATTTCAAATTGACAATGCAAAGAAGTGCCCAAACAACATGTCGCTGCTTGGACGTCCCTGAGCTGTTTAAGTAATATTAAATTATAAATAATTTAACAAAATAACATACACATGTATGCTACACAAAAATAGGTATTTTCTGTAAATAAAAGATAAATAATAATGGTTTATTTTTCTAGTAACCAGTTTTACTTTTTCCATCAAACTATGTAGGGCTGCAACTAACGACTATTTTTGTAGTCGACTAATCTATAATCTAATTTTTCGATTAGTCACCGATTATCGATTATTTATTTGCTACGTTTCCCGCTTTTAACACAGTTGGCTATTAAGAGGATTTCATTGAAAACCAGTGTATATTTATGTGTATTGAGCTTTGTGACAAATATTAAAAGCAATGTGTCCACTATTGATGCATATAATAGTATTCACTTAGTGAAGAGATGGACAGAATGTCTGGCAACATAATAACAGCTGATGCATTTTATTACATCAATGTTAACAAAATTAACTTTGAGTAAACATACTCAAACATACTTTCAAACTCATACTTTTTTGAGTAGAAAAATAAATGCTTAAATAAGCCTGAACTTATTTACTGAAAATAAAGTGCAACGGCCTTTCCTTGATAGAAAATAAAATGCAGGAGTCTTTCAAGTATATGGTAATATGACTTTGTAAACAAGCCTTAAGAAAAAAAGAGAGTAATAATTTAACTTAAAGTGCCATTCCTGTGTCCAGTTTTTGAGTAGAAAAATAAATGCTTAAATAAGACTTATTGCAATACACAACCAAAAATACAGTGCAGTCCTCAATAGAAAATAAAATGTCTTTCAGGCCATGAATTCTTTAAAAAAAAAAAAAAAAAGGAATAATTTAACTTAAAGTCCCATTTCTGTGTCCAGTCCAGGAAAAATATGTAGGCTAAACAAAATGAATTTAGACCTTGTTGCAATGCATAAAAGTCAACATGTCAACATGTTCTGGGTCGAGACTAGCTCTCTTCTTAGAGACGATGTTACCCGCTGCTGAGAAGAGGCGCTCAGAAGGTGTGGACGTAGCAGGTATGCATAGCATTGATTTGGCCAAGACTGACAGAGTAGGATATTTATTCTCGTTGAGCTTCCACCAGGACAAAGGGCACTGCCTCTTTGAGATGGGTGGCTCAGCAAAGTACATCAGCACCTATCATAGATAGAGAAAGAGATATAAATGAAATTAGCATGATGAATTAATCAGATATGCTGCAATTGATGTTTACCACTAAAGCAAGATCATGAACTTACCTCGTTGGTCACTAGTTGGTCATGTGATTGTTGGTGATCGCTGTCATCACTGTCAGAATCACACCCAAGCAGTGAATCAAGGGCTGATTTTGGTGCATTGGTCGTGGATGTGCATGAAACATCATCTGACGATGTAGACTGCGACTGGTTCTCTGCAGATGTCTGTATAGCTAGGGCTTGAAGTTTATTCTGCACACAGAACTTCTCCTCTGGTGTCAGAAATTTTAGTTTGCGGAATCTTGGGTCGAGCGCAGTTGCCATGATTAAGTTGCTTGGCTCATCGTCTGTGACCATGAGTAGATCAGAGCAGTACTCTGTCAGCTCTAATGAGGCAGCAGTCTGGAAAGCCTGCACTGGCACTGCATCATAGGCAACACTGGTGGACTTCTTTAGCCCTTGGTACAGAGGTGGCAAGGTCGAAATTGTCACATAGCTTTCCCCACTCAAATACACAGTGGCACATTCAAATGCCTCGAGAGCTTTTGCAAGTTCTTCCAAGAGGGCCCACTGATCAGGTTTAAGGTCCAGGTACCTTTTGCCTGCCTGTGTTGTTGTTGGATCGGACAGAGTGGCTGTTACAGGCCATCTTTGTTCAAGCAGACGTGTAATCATATAATACGTACTGTTCCATCTAGTGGTGATGTCCTGGATAAGACGGTGGTCAGGAGTCCCCATCTGTTTCTGCTTCACCTTTAGTGCGCTGGTAGCCATTTCACTTTTTTTAAAGTGCTCCACAAGAGCCCTTGCTGCTCCAAGTGCATTGCTGATTTGGGTCTGCTTTAAAGAGTGGTTGACTACCAGCTGCAGGGTGTGACCTGCACATCGGACAGACAGCCATCCATGTCTGTCTTTTAAAATGTTGGCAGCCAGCACAATGTTACGGGCATTATCATGGACAATCCCAATAATCCTGGAGGGATGGAGTTCAAATTTCTCCAAACTCTGCTCAATCCAACCAGCAATATTAACACCAGTGTGCCGATCCTCAAGGGGCATTGTAGTGAGGCAGAAGTTTCTGAAGGTCCAGTCATCACTTAAAAAATGGCAGGTAATGCCAAGGTATGCTTCTGTGGCAACACTAGTCCATGCATCGGCTGTCAGGGCAATTTTTCCATTTGCTGATCTGAGAATGTCTTTAATTTGGTCAACAGAAGTTCCATACTTTCCCTCCATTAATTTGGTAAAATGTGTCCTTGATGGCAATGCATAATCAGGATGGATTGTCAGAAACATTTTCCTAAACCCTTCACCCTCCACCATGGATATGGGCCTCATGTCAAGCACCAGCATGTTAAGGACGCTCTCAGTCAGAATTCTGGATAGCTCAGGGGTGCAGATGCCTCTTCGCAGAACAAAGTCATCCACACGCCTTTGCTTGGAAGATCTAAAAGAGCAAAAATAGAATAACATTAAAGTTAGGCATAGTCATTAAGGATATGACTCCATAATTAAACATTTACTGACCTAAAACTGATTATTTATACTCTTGTTTATCTACCACGCACGCTATTAAGAAGAGCAAAGTAACGTTAACCTTACATAGGCGAGGTGACGGTATGAGTTTACAATAACGTTAAAACAATATGTTTGCATAGAGACATTCAGGCTATAGTAGAGAGAGTTAAAGCTAAGTAACCTGTGATAATAGTTCACTCTTCTTCGTTTGCACGTAGGTCTATGTTTGCCAGATATCTAAAAAAAAGACGCATATTTTTTTCAAATGGGGCTTAACCGGAGGTTTCAGTCACTGAAAATGACGTTAACGTTACTTCAGACAAAAGGTAAACACAGTTTTAGCACCATAACATGACGACGGTCGTCGTTGTTGGCTTTGGCTATCCTAGCACGTGCAAACGAAGTTAACATCATCTTTTAAGAGAGGAGCCTTAATGTAGTATTGTTACTTTATATTAAAAGAAAGGTAACGTTAGGCTAAAAAAAGACAACTACTTACCCATCCGGAACTTTGGATGCTAAAACTCCTGGATGTCTTCGTTTGAGATGTTCATGCATAGTCGTTGTACTGCCGTGGTAAGCCAACTCTGTGTTGCAGATAGTGCACTTGACGTGTTTATTTGGTTTATTTTCCCGAAAATACTCCCAAACTTTGGACATTCTCGGTCTCACGTTAACATCACTGTGTACTTCTGCCGCTGTTTCAGCCATTGTTGCTACTGCTATCTACTTCATTCATTGCTATTGAACTTCTTCAGTGTTTCGTTCAATATGGACGCGGATTGTACAAAGATGCTATCGCCCCCTATGTTTCCGGTGGTGCATTGCAATTTTACATGTGGCTTAAAATAATATACGACTAGACGACCACAAAATTTCTGGTCGACCACCCTTCATAGTCGACTTATCGTTGCAGCCCTAAAACTATGTGAGATCTGACCGTGAGATCTGAGCAGGTAGAAGCTGATAGTTCACTAACTATAACCAGGGAGCACACTGCAACATGTTAATGATCCACAGTGACATTATATCATTGATATGACGCGCAAAAGCCATAGAAAACCCATCGTTTTTTGTGCACACGTTCAGTCACTCTAGTGCGCGCTCTTGCTTGCTCGCTCCAGATTTCGGGAGGTTATGTCTCATTTGCGGGCGTTAAGGAGCCGCTATCAATATGCTGGAGACTCCCGGAACGTCCAGGAGAGTTGGGTTGTCTGCTTTTGTCCTCCCCCTACCTCAGTAGCTTATGAAGGGAGGGGGCAGGCTGTGTTATGAAGCCTAGCCTACACCGAAGCCAAAAGTGAAGTTATATAGTTACTAGCTGCTAGCAACTTCTAATGAAATCGAGCAAGTGATCAACATAGTTAACGTCACGTTACTTTAAGCACAATCATTTTTGCAGCGGCGCTGAGAATCCAACAGCGGTGGTGCGCCGCTGCTGAATGTACATAGGGGAAACACTGTCCTTTATTATATTCTTGGCTTTTTGATAAAATTCTCTCTCTGTGTACAGTATATGCCCGCACACACAGTAGATCAATAGTTGTGAATGGACAATGTCAATTTGAAGCTTTCTTTCAGGCAGCAAGGCCAGACTCTTCAGGGGAGGTTTAAACAAACCTGGATCCTCCTCTGGCGTATGTGGCAAAAGAAAAAGGATTTTCTACCAAAGCTGCGGAACATCCTGAGGGTATCTCTGCTCTAAATTTTAGCTTGCAACCCGAATACTAATTTCCCCTCGCTAAAATTTAAAGGGTTGTTTAATTCATATGAGGAAGCGCTCTGGATTAGTGTCGCTCAGACATTCACAGAGCACAGTTGAACAGTGTTGAACTTTGTTGAACTTGTTTAATTAACAGCTTTTTAAGTTGAGCTCAGTTTGGGCAGCGGGTCAAACGGCACTTACCCTGCACGCCTTCTGCCGGAGTCAAATACATCTGGAGAATGAATAGACGACCACTGATACTGTCAGTGCTTTTTATCCATTAACTCAGCTATTTTAAAGCTGTTTGAAATGACTAGCATCAGTGGCAAAATATAAAAAAATTCGTACAGATTAAACAAACAATCAGTTAAATGTGCTCCCGTCCATTTGGGCCTGCTGATTATTTTGTGAAAATCACTGTTAATTCCACTGTGTAATGTGTGGTAATCATAATTGTGTGTGTGTGTGTTTGTGTGTTTGTGTGTGTTAGTAGTGAGGTGGGTTCCAGCCTAGATGATAAGATGCAGGACCCAGGAACAACCAACCTGAGAAACTCAAATAGATTGTATTCCTGTGTCCAGCAGCTGAACAAACAATTCTTCCCCTCTCCAAATTTTTTGGGGACAGACTAACAAAGTGAGTTCTGCTGGCTCCCAGCTACAGCTTAAGAGCTGCTTTAAGCAAAGATGGTTTCTCTCTCTTGAGAACAATCCTGGTGGTGTTGAGTCTGCAGCTACAGATGTGTCCTGTCCTTGCTCGGGAAGAGAGAAAAAACAGAGACCAGAGAGGAGATTTGGCTCATGTTCAGCATGATAGTTTAAAAAAAAAAAAAGGCACCTAACATGCAGTGTTTGATTTGCATGGAGCAGAGAGCAGAAATGAGCCAAGGAGCAGTCTGTAAAGATTGCCACTCGGGGCTAATGTTTGATGACTGCTGCCATCGGATGTGAGCCATGTGTGGGCGTTTTGTACGAGCCCACTCAGCACAGCTGCGGTGATGTCAGTATGGCATGCGGCTCTCCGCTTCCTCACACTCAGGCACACACACACACACACACACACACACACACAAAATCTCTTACACTTACTCGCTCTCTAAAATGACTGTATAATAGATAGTGTACATGGCTGAATGGTCATTTAATTATTTTTTTTAATGTCAGATGATGACATGAATTGCATTTCAATTTATTACATTAAATAGCGGCCACCCCCCCCCCCACCCCCACTTGCCATACACCACTGTTGTAGACCCCATTTGTGAATCGATTCTCAGTGGAGCTCTTTTGAATTGACAGCCAAGATTACAAATGGGGTGGATGCATAAAATTTGGCAGATTCCCCAACTCTGCCTCCTTGTTTTATGGTGTTAATGAGTTTTATTGACACACATTAGATTAGTGCCAAGATGGCTGTGCTCTTGTGGCATCTTTAGTATCCCTGGGGCTGCAGCTTCTGACTTAACTCTCCCCAAAACCTCCACCAGCCAAACCCAGATCTGAAACCATCAGCACCCCCACACCTTTGAGGCCCCTTTTTCTAATGGGAAACACAGCTGCCACAGCATATCACACCACACCAGGGGGCGGGCAAAGGTCAGCTGGGGTTGTCAGATCATCACTAGAATTCCTGTGGACTCTTAGAGGGAGAGTGTCGTGTTTTTACAGTTTTCCGGGCCACAGCGGGCACACGCTGCCTGCTCTGTTTGTACGGGTTAATTATTACAGCAGATGTGAGGAGCAGCTCAGTACGCAGCTCATCTGAATGGTTTTCACTGTTGGGTTGACACTGACATTGTTAGGCAGGTTCGTTGGCTAATTTCATTTAAAACAAAGAGTGTTAATGGCCATCGTGTCTGTGTGAATATATATTTGTGTGTCTGCAGTAGCATTGGTTCCGCCTCTGAGGATTGTAGACTTCAGGAGCTGTGGAAACAGCTGTAACACGGCAGTGTGTGTAAAACTCTCAGTGGGCATAGGAGACAGAGAATGTACAAATGTTTCAGCTTTTAGTGTCTGTTCCTGCCACTTTGTTACTGATTTAATCAGTAAACTCTAATGTTTGGTGCTTTGGCATAATGAGAAAAAAAAAGATTGTATACATCTGCCAGACTGATGAAATACAAGTACAAATACAATGTGTACATGTGAAGAGGGCCTCTGTGTAGTGAGGTCCAGGCTTGTGTACAACAAAGCAGTGTGTCATTTCATTAGTAGGGTTGTAGTGGTTCATCTAATAACTGTTTAATTTAGACAGAAAATGAATTAATGACAATGTCTGAGTGGTACTTGTCCTATATTAAGTGAAAAACATAATTAACATTAGATATATATTCTATTCTGTCTCCAGTGTTCAAGATCTGAGTTTCCCTTAAGTCCAAAACTTGTTTTTATAATTTAAAATGTTTAAATTTCTCACAGGTATTGTTTTTGTGATATTTGGGAGTACGTTGTGGCTTTCTAGTAATTTTGTATATTTCATTGCTTTTGTTTAATATGTGAGGATCTGTGTGGGTGGGGTTACCTGTGGAGTCATTCGGTCAGGCAAGCATGAAGTGGAGCCACACAGTTTTTTGACCTCTTTACCTCCTTTTTTCTCATCTTGGATTAATGTTTGTCCCGCTGCTTCACTTTTGAAGTAAGCAGTTGAACCGAATCAAGAGGATTCTGTTCAGTTTTTTGTGCATATATTATGAATGTGGTTAAAAATGGTGAAAAATGTAAATTTCCACTTTTTTTTTTTTTTACAGAGCTACTTGTCTTATTTCAAAACACACCTTAGACACAGGACGTGAAAACATTCTTTATAGCTTCCATATGTCAGCCACAATGCAGTCATATAAGGAAGCCCAACCTCACAAATATCTGCTACCTCCTTTTTTTTAGACCAGAAATAAACCTTGCCTGAGTAGGTCTCCCTAGCTCAGGTCTTTATAATGAAGCCTTTTATTTTAGCTTTTACAGCTGTGCTGCACACCGCTGCTCTATAATTCCCACTGGCACGGGCATGGAGGCTATGATGCGTGGCCAACCACCCACTGTAAATCCAAAATATCCAGAAACTTAACTATGTCTGCCCATTGCACTAGGCTGGTGTGTGTATATAATCATGAGTATGTGTTTTCTGGTTGGAGGCTATGTGCGCTGACTGAACTTTTTTGAATTGGACAAATTATGTATACACACAAGGGAGATGTCTGTGATTAACTCTCTGTGTGTGTGTGTGTGTGTGTGTTGCAGGGGTCCCTTCAGCGTGGTGAGACGATGCATCAACAGGGACACGGGCCAGCAGTTTGCGGTGAAGATCGTGGACGTGGCCAGCTTCACCTCCAGCCCTGGCCTCAGCACAGAAGGTGAGGGAACTCGGCAGACACGAGTTTTTGAACTGTGGCTGCGTTTAAATCTTGTGCTGTCATGCACTCTGAGCACCAGATGGGTGGGGTTTACAGAATCAGGACAAGAGGATAGCGTCACAGTATGGTGCCGATTACAGAGAATTAGACATTTAAATGGACTTATTTACACCTTTCACAAGTAACTAACCTGCAAAGCTTTTTCTGTGCTGTACTGTAAACTCCACCCGCCTGGTGCTCCTTGTGGGTTAAAACAAACGTTGGGTATAATCTGCAAATATTACTTGGCTCTGATATGAAACAGCCAGGGCCACACAGTGTGTAGAGTGGCATTCTCACAGACAAATAAATGAGGCATAATGTGGCACATGCTGCACACAGATGAATATGTTGGAACTGCATGTGTTTGCTGGTTTGTGTGTTGGTGTTTCTGTGTCTGTATTGGTTAGGTTGTGTCAGTGGTATTTATGAGCGGTCTCACCATGTGGTTTTGTACGTTGTCATATTGAGGTCTGTGTGTGTGTGTGTTTGTCTATCTACGAGGGAGAAAGGGAGGGATGGAGACAAAGATCATAGGTGTGTGTGTGTGTTTGTGCATTGGTGCTAGTGTTGGCGTTCACTGTGTGCCATCTGTGAGGCCCCAGTCAGAGATTAGCCTAGCAGCCAATAACAGCAAGACAAGGAAATGACCCAAGAGAGGAGAGACATTAAAAAGTGGATATTTACAATGGTGTTTCCAAAACCAGAGAATAATTTTGGACATAAGTGTGATATCATGATGCTTAGACCAAATTTAATTACCTGAAAATGTGACCTACCCATGAAATTATGTTTTTCTTTCCTTTGAAATTTGGAGTAGGTTGGAATGATGCTGCTGGTGGGGCTAGTTGCATCAGTAATGGTAATACTGTAGTTTCCCCACAGTTTATAGGATGACAAACAGTATTCAGAGGGCTGTCTTCAATTAGGTAATGGGCAGTGGTTATGTTTGTTCTGGAAACATCCCATTGATGGAAATAAATACTCAGGATGTCAACAATAATATGTGTAATTCTTTGTCATACTGTGATAATCACAGGTCAGGTCACAGGATTTACGGTTGGTCTGTTTCCCATTTTTGTCTCTTTATCAGAACATGAAGGCAGGGCTTTAATGTCTACTTGATGAGTGTTATTACTCTAGATATTAGGCCTGCACGATTAATCGAATTTTCATCGTCATTGCGATGTGAACGTTCGCGATGAACCCATCGCAAAAGCTGGTCTGTAATGCGATAAATTGGCCACGCACACTTTTTTTTTTTTTTCGTGGCGTCCAAAACATTTTGCCTTGTAACAGTAGACCAATAAAATTGATGAGTAGTTCACAGAGGTCCAATGAAATTGTGTGATAAATCAAGCACGCTTTATTATTGTAAATCAGTCATTTGTACTGACTCTCATCAACATGGAAAATACTCGAAGAAAATCATATGATGCGGCTGTTACGTACTTTATTATTTTTTCACTTTGCTTCATGGTTGATACACGTTGTCGTCCGACTCGTTCATAGGAGAGAACGGGAGAGTTCGCTCAGTAGGTTTTAATTCAAAGCAAGACGTACAATGACAGGTGCCAACGAGGTAGATTACTCCAGTAAAAGTAAGACTTAGTTTAATGACTTAGAAGTCGCCAAATTACTTACTTTAACGAATTTCGTTAGTTTATATAATGCAGATTTGTAAAATATTACTTTTATGAGGGTCACAGTCACAGACTGTAGAAACTTAGCATTTGATAATTGTGATAGCAGCGGTGCAGCAGATGTATTGAAGTCCATGCAGCACGCTGTATGCAAACTAATATTAAGCATATATCCTATTCATTACAATGTCCATGGACATAAATTGAGTTCTTTTGCCTTAATAATGATAAAATAATACACAATAAATGCGTGATGGCTGTCAGGCATCGCCAGACCAACCATAGCTAATATCTCATATTACAACGTGGGACACCTGAGGCTTAAAATCCGGCGCGGCTTGTACAAGTACAAAATTGATTTTCTTTCTAAAATTAGAGCATGCGGCTTTTAATCAGGTGCGCTCTGTAGTCCGGAATTTGCGGTAATTACAATCAGCTATTCAGTGTTTTAGAGTACCTAAAAGCAGGGAATCTTTTAAAGCTGAAAATCTGAAAGAGACAGGAACTGTATGCAAACTTTAAATATTTTCTTATTTATCGCAAGTCATATCGTCATCGCAATATTGAACAGTGTGATCGCACATTTTGCTGATATCGTGCAGGCCTACTAGATATTATGGACAGCAATGTATTCACTCAGAAAAGGCTGTGTGGAATACTCAACTTAAACTAACAAAATAACACTACTTTATGTCCTCCTCTGCATCCAAAATCATTAGAATTGTGTAATTTAGCTATGGAAGTAGGTTAATACTTTAAAACCAACAGGTTCCTGGCACCAACCTCCCAAGGAGACAGTGGTCTACGCTAAATCGTTTCAGGACTGGACATGGCCCCTGCTTGGCCAGCCTTCACAAATGGGGCAGTAGCCCAAGCCCACTGTGTGCTTGTGGAGAGGAGCAGACTATGGAGCACATCATAGAAGTTTGTCCTCTCCAAAGACTGAAAGGAGGATTAGTCACCCTCCATACAGCAGACCAGGAGGCAACTGCTTGGCTAAATTTTTTTATCATCCATTAATTGAACAACATTTAATAGCCAACACCCTTTTCTGTTTGTGGAATTTCCTCTCAGTAAGTACCTTATGCAGCTAATGCCAAAAACTAGGTATCTCTAGTTCCTGAAAACTCTTCTTTTAAAACACTCAGATAATCAACTTTAAAGTGTTAACAGGTCAACAAAACCAACACTAATTAATCCAGGAAATTACATTCCAGAGGCCCATTAACTCACTCGGGAAAGAAGACAAAGCAAACAAAATCTGGTTGAATCCCAGACGAGCCTCCATTTGTTACAAGTCGGCTCTTTCTTCCAACAAAAGAAGAAAAATATCACCTTGAGGGGTTTTATTTGGCCAAAAATAAAAACTAACTGAAACAATGAGCAAAACATGGTAATCAGTACTATCGGTAGTGGTTGAAATGTGTGGATGAATGTATAATGGTGGGTGTGTGAAAGCAAGAGTGAAAAAATAAGGAAAAACAATGAGCTAGTCTGTCGAGTGCAGCATGGTGAGAAAGAGTGAGAGAGAACCAGAGCAGAACCGGCAGCCATTTTAAGGGCAGGTGTGCCAAGCTGCACAGGTGTGCCTAATCACCTAACGAGCCTGCCTCCAGCTACCCTGCAACATAACACAAAACACTAAAACAGAGGGGAAACCCAGGATTTTCACGATTGATTATTATTTTTAATTTTGTCAAAAAAAATATAAAGGTGCTGAAAAATACTTTCACAAGATTCAAGAGGTAATGTCTTGAAATCGCTTTTTTTGTCCAACCAACAGCCCAAAGATGAAATGGAGAAAGCAGCAACTCTAGTCACTTATACTTTACTGGCCAGTAGCTATATAGGATATTATTAAAAACATAAATGGCATTTAAATGCAGCATCTCAAAAGCTTAATTTTTGTCTGTCGTCCATGTTAAGTTCTTGTTAAGTATTAAGTTTATATTAAGTATTAAGTAAATATTCATGTGCATCTAAATGAAACCTGAAAGGGTGAAACGCAGTAAATGCTTCACCTGAATTTAGAAGACAGTATCATTTTTGACACAATACATTTTTTTTACACTTCTAAAAAGTCACAAGAGAAGAAATAAGCAAGTAGACACCAAAATGGCGAGTTAGAGATTTGGGGTGCTGCAGGATTTGCAGAGCGGTTTCCTGAGACCACATACCTGAGCTTATTAAGAAAGACTCTGCATCAGCATGAACGTGGGAGGAAAAGGAAAAAAAACCCGACAGAGCTGCAAGCTGGGCCGAGTTACAAGCTGAGTAACAAACATTTGTAGTTATGTGTAAATGTGTGTGTGGGTGTGTGAGCATATGAGGGAAGAAGATGAACAAAAGATTAATGGCTTAATTAAGAGTTTGAGAGTACTGAGTAAAAGCAGAATGAATGAAGACTCTGCATTTGCAGAATTTAATAAGAATGAATGAAAAGAGTGAAGTGATTAGCACTTCCAATCAACTTTATTGATTTTAAGGAGAAATACGATAGAACAATCTGCAGTATTATTAAGATGATGTATTGTGAGTTAAGATAATGAACACATCATTATCCCAGACCCACTAACTGTAATGCATTTTTTGACTTGACAGTGTTTTCATGATATATACATCAGATATAGAGAAGGTTAATGTGTTAAAAAACCCCCATCTAATTGTTATTAGTTTGACTGATATTGCAATAGCGATATGATTTGTGATATTAGAGGGAATGATTTCTGTGGGGATCTGTAGAACAGGCCAGGACATCTCTGCAGCACCACCATATTTGATTTAAATGTTACTTGTCTTTAACGAATATATATATATTGATAATTGCAGCAGGCCGTAGTCCAAACTCTATAAAATGTTGATGAATTGTTCAGGCCAGAGGGACTTCTTTTCAGTAAAGCTATCCTATAACAAACTGAGTGAAATGATTCAACATTGCATCACAAGCCTAGTCGAGTTTGGACCTGCTGTGTATAAGTGATTTAGAGCAGGCTCAGTGAACGGCATTGGTTTCATTCAGACAGTTCCAGGCCTTTCTGGCTCTCTCCCTCTGTGTGAGCGCTTTCCTCGTCGCTGTGCGGACACTGGGCAGCATTGTTAAGTTGGAGAATAGACACTTGATGAGACAGGACGGGGACGAGCCTAAAGACGAGAGAAATAATTAAAGCAAAGGGGACAGGAGAATGGGGGCTCTGTAGTAGGGACACAGCGTCATTTCTCTGTGTTGCATAATGATACTGGTCTGTCACAATGCGCACACACACACACACACAAAGATCAGTAGACTTGCAGATGGGTAGTGGAGTGTGTAAATGAGATTTTTATGGAGTGAGGAGCTTCAACAACAGCACATTATGTCTGTCAGCCTGCTCCAGCAGACTGTGTCTCTGTGTTACTGCTCGTCTCACCAGTTGTTGGTCATTCGATTCAATATTGTCTGTTTCCTTTCTCTTGAAAGACAGAAGACAGTGTGATCCTCTTTGCAGTATTTTCCATTCACTATTGTTTTCTGTATCAGGCCATTTAAAAGACGAGGCATGCCACAAAGTCTTGTAATTGAAATGGATTGTGGTGATGATGAGAGGAAGGAGGTTGATGAGAGCAAGCCAGATGTGCATTTGAATGTGTAGTGGCGTCACATCTGGCGTGTCATGTCTGTCTGTCCGATAATAGCTTGTTAGTTTGCTCATTTGTCAGCCCAACTTGTGAAAACTCACCATGCCCCCTCTGTGACTATGAAGGAGGGTTTCCCTGTTTGTAAATGTGGTGTTCTTTAACTCCCTCTGCTGGTGGAGTTGAAGTGTAGCAGGGGTTGAGGTGTGAGAGAATGAGGTGGCGTGCCAGGCTTGTCTTTTTTTCGTTCCTAATCTCCTTAAATCATCACCGAGGCGCAAGAAAAACCCACCAACCACACATGAACCTCTCAGCAGAGGAGCTGGAAGGAACATCAGGGAGCTTTCTTACCCAAAGGTCATCTGATGTGTTTTAAATGTCGTTTACTTCACGTTTATTTGGTGCATCCTCATCATGGCGCTTTCTATAATTCAGTAAAAAATATAAGTTAAAATAATGTCATTTTGAGTGTTAAAGCCCCCAAACAAATTCTGCTTTGACTGTATTTGTTATGGGTATGATAACACTATAGCTAACTGTGTCACAGCATCGTCTTCAGTTACTTTACGTATTATGTTTGAGGAAATAGCCCAAAGTCATATATGTCTCTCACTGCATATGTGCCTACATTAAATCATTTAAAAGTACAAATATTCCTTTTAGGAGATGAAGAGCAAAACATTCAAACTTGAGGTGTTGTTTTAAAAATAAATAAGTACAAAAAGGATCTTCATCACAGTGGAAACAGTGAAAACAAATAGCTTAAATCTGGCACTCTAAGTAGACACCACAGCGGAAATAAACTATTTTTTCTAAAATATCTAGAAAAAATATACATTACTATCACAGTGTGTTCGTGCCCTGTTATAAACATAAACACTGAGAAAATTGATGATGAGTCAGGTTTTGGCCAGTGTGCAATGGAAAAATGATGACTTAAGAGTTTGTAAGTTTGTTTCTTTATCCACTCAGGAAGTAAAGGCTGGCTAAGCACGTGTGACCACAGTTGTTCTTAATACATTAAGTTTGTGAAATAATTGGTTCACTGATCATCACAAACCATGAATTTAAGAGGTAGGATTTTTCTAGTTGAATGTTTATAATAATGCTAAACAAAACCTCAACACTATCACTAACATGGAAAGATGGTATGTAACTTGAATTATTATAATTAAAACTGAATTAAATCTGGCCTCACAACCTGTAGCAGAGCTGTAATTACACTGGAGTGAAATACAGATTGTTGGATATGAACAGTGTCTCACCATACTTTGTCTAATTTCTGTCTGCCAGATCTGAAGCGAGAGGCCAGTATCTGCCACATGCTGAAACACCCCCACATTGTGGAGCTGCTGGAGACCTACAGCTCTGATGGCATGCTCTACATGGTCTTTGAATTGTAAGTCTGTGCACACTTTGTGTGCTGTAATGACATGCGCATTTCACACAGTTTTTGTCTTAGGTGTATTATGTGTTGTCCACATCAGTGCAGCCATTTTTTTATCCACCAACACAGCTGCAGTTCAGCTCTACACTTGACAATATACTATTTCTAGCTCATACATAGTTTTTTTTTTCAGAGCGTAAAGCGATACATAGTGTGGCCAACACGCCCAGCTACTACCCTATTTTAGTGGTGATACGGTTTTAGGCGTGTCTACATAAATAAATGTGTGATAAAAGCTAATTGAGGTAACACACAGTTTGCCTGCAAAATATCAAGTATTAGTGGTATATTTGCAAATGTTGAGATGCAAAAGAATGCATGCAATAAATGTTTGTTATACTGTTTATTGCCCATTTTTTGAACATTTTGCCCGATTTGTTTTAGTCTGAGGAACACACCTGCGAGACTTCTTAGAATCGGCAAGCAGTTCTCTACTTCTACCTAGGCTTTTGTTCAAAATATAATTTTCAACTTGCTTCATTTGTTTCCTCTGTGTGGATTTAATGTTTTACATCTCAATCCCAGATCCTGTGAAAGCTTCACTTGGGATTGTACCTGTTGGAAAGTGTTATAATGAAAATATGGTGCCTCTGTGTTTATGCCAGTGACAGAAGGTCATGAAGTTGCTCCCTGTAGTGATGTAGTTTTTATGCACTCTGTTTTGAACACTATTCTGAGAGTTCATCTGCTTTTTTATAAACTAATATCTGTAAATTTGACTACCAGCCTGATCTCTTCTTCCTCTCCCTCTCACCGTCACTTAGTATGGATGGAGCCGACCTGTGTTTTGAAATTGTGAAGAGAGCTGACGCTGGGTTTGTGTATAGCGAAGCAGTGGCCAGGTAGGACATTTTAAAATATGAATAAAACTTAAAATAAACAATTTGTGGATGCCCTAAATGATCCTCACCTTGTCTGTTTCTATTTTCTGCCCATCTAGTCACTACATGAGGCAGATTCTGGAGGCACTTCGATACTGTCACGACAACAATGTGATTCACCGTGATGTAAAGGTGAGACTGAGTCACTGAAACATATGAAATGACACCAGAGGGAAGGCGATAAGGCCTTATCATAACAAGAATATTACATATGCTTCAAACCCCACATAAAAGACAGTTATCTGTAATATCTGTAATGGGGAGATAAACATAACACTGCTAACCACTGCTATCTATGTGCACTGTTTATATCAAGTCAATTTTATCATGTGGCTTTTAGCACAAATATGTTTTAAATCTAACTAGCTCAGAGCCCCACTAGTTTGCAAAGCAAAGCCTCAGCAAACCCTCATTCTTGCTAAGTTATATTGCGTGTCAAATGCTGGTCTGGATTTGTTAGTTCTTATAGTCAGATTAGCTTCAACCAGTGAGTCCAGCAGGATTAGCCATCTCACACAGCCAGCAAACACCATTAGGCCAGATGGAGCAGTCCTGAACCAGGCCCTTGATCCACACACTAGCCATTTGACACAGTCCCCAAAGGGATCAACACAGCCTTGTTTGCAGTGTAACACAAATAAGTGTGTGTTGGTGGGTCAATCCTGGGTAACACATAGCTGCACTTCACTACTGTTGTGTTTGTATTATCTGGCTTGAAGTGCAAGATTTGGTGGGTTTTGTGGACAATTTAAAAATAATCAAGTAGATTATCAGCCCAAGTGTGTTAAACTGGATATTATACTGTGGCTATCTTTGCACTTATTGTTTTGTCCAGTGTATATGGTGTCTAAGCAGACTGAGAAGAACCATTTCCCTCCAGACAGACAGGATCATGCTAAGGCTGCAAATTGATTTTTGGTAGGGCTTCTTTCAAACAAAAAGGCCAAAACATTTCAATAAATGCAGTGTGTTTACTATTTTTTGTAAACCTTTACATCTCAGAATTGTTAGAATAAGCACCCTCTCTGATGGGAAATACATGTCATGTATTTTTAGAAAGACCGCAGTTGTCACTGACGTGCATCTCCTCAGTTGTCATGTTTGTCTGACCACATTGTTAGTTTCTAGAAGGCACAGATGTTTAGAAGCTAACACAGTGAGAAAAGCTCAGTAGTGAAAAAACGTTTTTATTTTTTGACTTTACATAGATGATTTACATAGATGTAGCCAACCATATCAACTTATGTTAGAAATGCCAGATGTTCACCCCCCCACCCTCACTTTTCAGCATTACATTATTTTAAATCAGACAAACTTTGTGATCATGTTCAGCCAGTAGGGGGTAGTGTGGTCATTCCTGTGCGGCGCAGGGTTGTGTTGATGACATAAACACTGGATCTGGGGGTGCCTGAGGGGGTATTTAGTTCAGCGTTTGGTAAAATCATCGGCACAGATGTCCGTCGGAACTCCGTCGTCGAGCTGTTAGTTGTTGCATCGAGGCGTGTGCCAAATTGAAGTCCGATTGCATGGAGGGCGGTTTTGCGCACCGAGCCAGATAACAGAAAGTACATGACAGGATCCAAACAGCTATTGAAGGCTGAGAATAACAGCATCACCTCATTGGTTCGGTCCACCAACTGCAAGTAGTCACAAGATGACGTTTCACTAAGCTGGGAGAAGATGTAGATCGGCCGAAAGGCGTGATAAGGCCCGAAGCAGATGGTGAACAGAAAGAGGACAAAGAAGGACTTTTTGGCGGTTCGTTGATATCGTTGTGCATTTGGAAAGTCTGGCTTGTCCCTTGAGACCGTCAACAACTGGGAAGCAATCTTGGCATAGGAGATGACGAGAATGAGGAAGACCAGCCAGAACAGTAGCACCAGCATGCCGTTGAAGTAGGCTTTCCCTTTGGCGGAAAGCCGCTTCTTGAACTCGAAGCATTTGTTGCCGTCCTCTTTGTCCTCTGCCATGGCGATCATTGGTACCACTGCAAGCAGTGACAGACTCCACAAAGTGGCGCATGCCACCCAACTCCACGGCCGGTAACACCCCCACAGCCTAATCCTCATGCCTCTCCGTGCTCGGCCTTTCCCCTTTAATCTCAAGTATCTGTCCAAGCTGATGAACCCTAGTAATGTAATACTGATGTACATGTTCATATAAAATAGATTCCCCACCAGCTTACAAGCAGCAGGCCCCAGTACCCACTTGTTCCCATTAAGATGATAGAAGACTCTGAAGGGCAGACATGCCAGGAGGACCAGATCAGCCACAGCACAGTTGATGAGGAACACTCTTACAGAGTTCTGGCTCGTGTGAAGGCACAGGAAGACCCACAGGGCGAAGATGTTCCCCACCAGACCAAAGATGAAGAACAAGGAGTAGAGGACTATCAGGGGCACACGGAGGGCCACGTCATCAAACGAACATGTTTGATTTTGGGAAGCCACAGAGGAGGTGGAAGAGAAGGAGAAAGGAGAGGAGGAAGGGGGGAGAGAGGTGGCTGAGATAGAGGACGACATAGAAATGGGGAGGGATGAAGTAAATATAGGAGGAGAGGAGTTAGATGTCAGTGAGGCTGAAAGAGTGAAGGGGAAAAAAGAGGAGACGGTAGTCATTGTGTAGGAGTGACGTCTTCTGGGCTTTTAATCATTGAACTCTGAGAAAGACAAAACAAACACACAGTTAGTTCAGTGTTTTTCTGACCAAATACAAGAACAAGCAGGTCATAAACAGCCAAAATTAAAGGCACAAAAAAAGTGCCCTCACTGGTAAACTGCAGTTGCATATGTTAATGAGTAATTCACAGACAGGTGAGTAATATGTGGGTTGCAGTTTTAAAGGTTGTAGTGTGTAGTGGAAATTCTCATAGTTCATAGGATGTCATCAAAAGGTACAACCCCCTGAAAAGATCAGTTCCTTAAACAGAGTATTAAATATGACAGAAAATGTACACATGTCCCTGTGAAGGTCACTTCTGTTGTCTATAGGTCATAGACTTTTTTTTAAGTGTGGGAGCTGGAGCCGCAACCAATTGAAAGTTTCATGCCGATTTAACACTTAAATTCAAATTCCACAGTATTATAATGGAGCTTAAGAGTGTGTATGCACATGCACGCAAGCTCATACACGGACACTCATGCAGTCACTCTGACTGCTCCACACAGATGTTTGGATTAAGGCAGAACACTCACCCTCAATAGTCCCACTGCATGAGATTCAGCACAGCTGTAGTTTTAGTGTGGGAATGTGCAGAGAGGTGTGATAGCCTGATGGTCCACAGTGTGTTTTCCTCCATCAAATTCACATGCAGGAAGCAGTTTGTTCAAAAATGACCTGTCAGATCGAATGAAACCTCAGTTACATTCATGATAAAATATGATAAAGCTGTAGTCCTTGTTCTTCTTTTCTTCTCTAGATTCACCTTTCTCTTCACTCGCTGAATGTCATAAATCCTGCAGATTTTTCTTTATTCACATCCTTTTGACAGTCGTCCTCTTCAGCTCTCTCTTCTCACTCTTGCCTTCAGTGTTTTGTCTGTATTGGTCCTTGTCCACTCTCTCGTCAAAAGAAAGCCTTTGCTTACCCTCTGCTCCCTCTCTCTCACTCTCTTAGACGACTGTTTAGTCAGCTTGCTCTGCCTCTTTCTCTCTCTTGCACTCTCTCTCTCTTGCGCGCTCTCGCTCTCTCATCTTATCTGCCGCGCCCCTCTATTACAAGAAGAACTGTGAAGACAGGAAGTTAGACCACTACCACCAAAGGTTACATTTATACACAGTTCAGCCCTACACTCTGCAGAATAAAATGACTAAAATTGGCAAGACCACTTAATGTTGATAGTATTGCGTCAACATTTAACTAAAGTGCTCATTTGTATTTTAAACTGCATATTAAAAAGTAAAGTATTAAAGTTCATTGTATAGTATATAGTTAGAATAGAAAATGCAAAGCATAGACTTTGAAAGATGAAATTTTATATTTTTGCAAATTAAGTATTAAAATGCATTAAGAGGCTGTTTGTCTTGTTTTGTTCCAAACATGATGCTTATTCATTAATACTTACACTCAGTTCTGTGAGGAAATGGAAAAAAAAAAGCCATCAGGAGAAGGGGGTGCAGACCCTGCAAGCTCATCAAATAGGATGTGGTAATATGAGCTCAGTAGTTTTCACATTTCTGTGTGTGTAAATTATTTTATATGAGCTACACTTAATAAGTTTAACAATAATGATATTATGTTATCAGTTTTATTAGTGTTCCATGTGGGGTTGTGAGACTGGAGTGAGGGAAGGATTCAGATATATATATATATATATATAAATATTAATTCTGTCCAAGGAGGACTTAAGTGTGAATATAGTGCTGCTGAGATATTCTCAATTAAGTGCAAACATATGATGTACTGTGGAGTACATATCTGCTGTTGGTCCATTTCTCCTCCCTCTCATCTGTCAGTTATTTTCCAGCCTATGTTCTGTTGTGTGAAGTTTCTATTAAAAAAAGTAAATGTATAAACCGAACAGTTTTACTGCAGTGCCATTAATGCAAGAGATGGTAACTTAAAAACAATTATTCTCTATTGTACACAGCATCACAAAGTTCATGTCAGTTGCAGATAAATTTAACATAATTGCTTACTGTAAGAATCTGATTTAACACAGATGTTTAAAAAATAGTTGTGGTGGTAACTGAGCGAGCTGAGCTTGTCATTCTGAAACCATGTGAATAAAGCATTTTGCACCTTTGCACAGAAGGAGCAAAGCAGTGCTCTGCACACTTATCAGAAAGTGCAAAGACATGTTTTCCTCCCTGTTAGAATAAATAGAATGTCCATAACATTTTGTGGTTGATACTTAGTTAGTCCTGCAGGGCATGTCCCTCATATGAACTGTTGTAATGCAGGGACCATAAATCCACTGTTTGACCTGTCTCTTTTATTCCTCTGTAGCCCCACTGTGTGCTGCTGGCCTCAAAGGAGAACTCTGCTCCAGTCAAGCTTGGAGGTTTTGGAGTGGCAATACAGCTGGGAGAGTCTGGCCTTGTTGCTGGAGGTACAGTAGGACAGTGTTTTTCCTCTGCATCTCCACACACACACACACACACACACACACACACACACACACACACACACACACACACACACACACACACACACACACACACACACACACACACACACACACACACACACACACACACTCACTCAAGTGACGTGCGGTGAAGTTCATGTCTGGTGAGGCACTGACTTCATCACAATCAGATTTACAAACATATGAACCCTACAGATTAGCTTATTCACCATTTGATTGGCAGCAGTTAACAGGTTATGTTTAAAATCTCATATCAGCTTTCTTTACACATACAAACTGTAGCACACAAAAAAACACATTTAATTTAAAAAAAGTTATTATGGTCTTACCTTTACTTATAAATGAAGTCCATGCGGCGCTCCTTCTGAACAAAAGCATCGATAACTTGTTTGTAGAAGTTGCTCACTGTAGTTGTAGCTTACGGTCACTTATTCTGCAGCTAATGAGTCGTAGAATCACTGGGATCAGGAGGCCGGAGAACTGCGTGCCTCACTTCGTGACTTTTTGCAGCCGTTTTATGCTGCTCAGCACACGAAACACGCTACAAACACTGTACATTATATCATCAGCTAAACTATGGAAATTTAGTTCATATAGTAAAAGTGTTTGAACATGTTAATAGCGACATACAGAGAGACAGCTGTACAGCTGTACTGTCTCACTGCATAGCATGCCAGCGCAGTAAGCCGAGTCATTGCGCAATCCATGGTGAGGCTCGTCTTGCTGCTGCCTCACTGCGCGTCTCTTTTCAGTGTTTGATCAGTACATGTGAAAATTCAGCGATTTTGAATTAAAAATAATCCGAAACTGGTAAAGTTAGATAGAAAATAACGTTATAATGCAAATCACTGGACAAATATAACCATTTATTATTTTTTTCATTTTTAAGTCTTTTTCCATGATAACAGGTGAGGCACGGCCTCACCTGCCTCCCCTGACCGCACGTCACTGACACACACACACACACACACACACACACACAGAAACTAGTCACAGGCTAGAGATGAATAGATTATCACGATGATTTATTGATTATATATTTATTAGGGCTGTCAAAGTTAACGCAAATTAATTTTAACGCCATTATTTATTTTTACGTGCAATTAACGCACGCACGTACGTTATGTTTGACCCTTGTTCTGGCCTGTAGTTTGGGAATAAGGAAGCGATGAAGCAGGAACATTTTGGATATCAAGCAGAAATGGATAAAGAAAAGAGTCTTAGTAGCTGATACAGAGAGACCTCCTCCTGCTCAACAAAGGTGTGTGTGTGTGTCTGTGTGTGTATGAGTGAGAGTGAGAGTGAGTGGTAACAGGGTAAGTGAATGTAACTAGTTCCTAATTGATATCATGACTGGCAGCAGATTTTTTGAGCATGCCGTATTTCATTGTTCTGGATTTTTTCACAAATAATAAACATGCATTTGCAGAAAACACTGCCATGTTAATAAAAGTTTTAAAAAACTTTTAAAATTCTTTTAAAGTACATTTGGAAAAAGTAAAAAATGTGTGATTAATTTGCTATTAGAGAGTTAACCCATGACAATCATGCGATTAATTGCAATAAAATACTTTAATCGATTGACAGCTCTAATATTTATAAATTATAAAATGATGAATTATTAATCATTCATATATCATAGTAATTTAGGATTAAAAATGAGTTTGCTTTCTCAATTACAGATTCCACCCTTTGTATTTTATGGTCTGTGGCTCTGCCTAAGGAATAAGTGTTAAGAGAAATAGTGTGACTGGTAAGAAGAAGAACAGTATGTAAGGCAGCAGTGTGACCACACTTCCTCTGTGGGTTTCCTTCAGATGCCCTAGTTTGTTCCTCTCAGTCCACACATGCAAATGAAGTGAAACGGAGAAAGTAAGTTGCTGGAAGTGCTGAATAGACAAGTCAACTGATTTGATTAATGACAGAAAATTAACTTGTAACAATTCTGAAAATCAATTAATTGTAAAAGTAATGAATCGGGTAAAAACGCAAAACACTTGCTTTTTTTGCTTCTCAGACATAAGTATTTGTTGCTGTCCTATGTCAAGCATTCATTTTTCACAAATTTCTAATATTTTCCATACTGAAATTGTATTTATTTAATCATGCGTAAGTGATGCACCTGACAAATAAAATGGGTAATAAATATAAAATAAAATGTCTAAAAATGAACTAATGTAAAAACAACATACACTGAAGTCTTACAAATTATATGAAATACATCCTGTTTCTGAGGAAGCAGCCAAACAAATTGTCAGCTGTGGTCACAAAAGAACTTCTAACTCATTCTGCGGTACATCTCTGCAACCTTAACTACTCACTCTTCACACGGTTTAGACTCCAGAAAACACCTTTACACTGTGACCTTTTAAACTGAAAAATAGGTTGAACCTTTTTTTAACGGGGTTTTTCGTTGATGAATCAGGTTGAACTAATAATAGAAGCACCCATGTAAATATACTTCTTAACCCTGTCATTTACAGTAATACAAATATACAGTGTCAAACAAGGCACCGTCCACAAAAAAGCTTTCTACTCATCTCAAAAGACTTAAGTTTTCCAAGGGAAACCAACCTGGACTGTGCTTAAACAAAGCATTAACATTTTCTCATCAGTTTAATTTCACATCAGAATGAATTCCCAGATATTAGTATTAGTGTTGGATTGTTAACTGTTACACAGTTGCTGTCTATGTTTCATGCTTTCTAGTTTTCTAACCTGCCTGCTCTCTTTTCAGGTCGAGTCGGTACTCCACACTTCATGGCTCCAGAAGTAGTCAAGAGGGAGCCGTACGGGAAACCTGTGGACGTGTGGGGATGTGGAGTCATTCTCTTCATCCTCCTTTCTGGCTGTCTGCCTTTCTATGGTACCAAGGAGCGCCTGTTTGAGGCCATCATTAAGGGGAAATACAAGGTAAGAGCTGATTGACGTAACAGCATCATTCTCTGTAAGTCAGCCTTCAGCTGAAGCTTAGCACAATAGGGAGCTCGTCTTTGTCACTGTACTGCAATGTGCGTCAAATACAAGGTTGAGCTCCTGTGCTACAGAGAACTGAACTGAACGCACTCTCTGGCGTCAGTAATGGATCCTTGAGGCCAAGGTTATTGTATAAAGGATCCATATACACCATATATCTTCCTTTTCCTATCATGTTTATGCCTATTGACAGTCAGAAATGATTTGATACAGCTCTAATTAAGTCATTCCTGTTGTGAGGGTTTTACCATTGCCTCTACTGTACATGGCAAGCGAGTGTATTAAATGTGTTGAATACTTCTCGCCTTTTACAAAAGTCAGTCAGAGTTTATCCATAAACCGGCAGTGTCAGCAAAAGATTCTGAGATGAAAGCGCAAAGTTTCTATTGCCGTCTGAGAGAATGAATTTCCTGCTGCATTGTGGTAGATGTGTTTGTGTGAGATGAGACCGTCTTTTAGTCAAACTTTTTGTTTTGTGGTCGTTAACCAGCTGCACTGATGGTGTGATATTTTGTGTTGACACTGAATACACACCCATGTAGAAACACAATGGAAAATACTGTTAATATTCTTCTTATCTCTCCTTTACTGTGGTACACTGTGTAAAGTGGGTTTAGATATGTGAGCGACAAACAAATCATAGATTACATCTGTACATCTGAGATGGTTTTGAGATCCATGTAATGAATTAGTGATATGGCCGCTAAAGAGCCACACATAACAACAGCTGATTTGGCTGTTGAAGAACCTCGCTGGTGCAACACAATCTGTGAAACTGCATGGCTTCTTTCCCATTAGTTTAATTGACAGGTGTAATGACTTAGATGAGCAGGCGGGGAAATTATATGAAAATGTCAGGTTTAGGGCAAGTCTTCATCTGTTTATGGCTAATTGTGGAAGTGGAAGTGGAAATGAAGCTTGTGCACGTGCACTCTGTTTCACAATAACTGAGAAACAGAACACATACACACAGCTTTATCAATCTGACAAAAACAACACGCATGTTTATTTCTGTCTTTGTGTGTACAGATAGTTTAAGTCACGAATCTACAGTGTTTTATGCATGTGGTCCCTGGTGACCATGGCAACAACAACTACAGTGGTGCCTGTGCTCGGCTACATCCTTCTGACAAAGTCTGTTTGTGCACGTGTGTGTGTGTCCGTGTACCTGTCCAGATGAACCCAAGGCAGTGGGCCCACATCTCAGAGAGCGCCAAAGACCTGGTGAGACGCATGCTGATGTTGGACCCCGCTGAGAGAATCACTGTTTACGAGGCCCTCAACCACCCCTGGCTGAAGGCAAGATCACACACACACACATACAAACACACACTACTGTGAGTGATAAATATGAGCTTCTTGAAGATAAGTGAATTATATAACTAATACGAAATAGAGGCTGGAAATCTCGCTGTCAAATTGAGCAGATTATTGTGACTAAACTTCTAATTTCAAGTGTATGTCAGTGTGATTTAGGTATTTGGTGTTTTGATTAGATAAGTTTGGCAACTCAGAGTCACCTTTCAACCACCTACTTGACTCAAAACACTTTGTTTTGCTTCTTCTTCTGGACCACAGCAATGCTTTCACATCCGTTCCATGACTGCTCTAATGTATGTCTCCATTTGTACTAATGCAGCTATCTGTCTGTCTGTCTGTCTGTCTGTGTATGTGAAGGAGAGGGACCGGTACGCCTACAAGATCCACCTGCCAGAAACGGTGGAACAGCTGAGGAAGTTCAATTCCAGGAGGAAGCTGAAGGTCAGCACTGTGTTGAGAGAACACATGTTACAGAATCCACCACTCAAATTTTAGATATAAATTGTTTCACACTCCACTCTGTGCAGCTGCTCCTGATGACCTAGATTCATATCTTGTTTGTCTTTTTTTTTTTTCCTTTCTCAACTGGCCTGTCTTCATCAGGCCTCGTATACAAAAACATAAAAAAGAAACACTTCACAACATGAGGCTCTGTTCAGACTTTGTGTAATATATGTACTCTGTATCCCAGGGTGCAGTGTTGGCTGCTGTTTCAAGCCACAAGTTCAATTCCTACTATGGCGACCCCCCTGAGGAGCTACACGACTTTTCAGATGACCCCACCTCCTCAGGTACATCACATAACACAACACTATCGTGCTTTATGAGGGTTTCTTTCTTCACACATTTAAAACAGAGATGCAGGTATGATTTAATTGTTCCTCCACTTGTGAAATATCTATCAATGTCATTTAAGGTCAGAAATGAAGTGTACCAACATGCATCAAATCACACTGTGTGAACCCTCACTTTCTAGTTCAGTTTCTATTCTCGTGATTTCTATTCTAGTGTTTAATATAATCTCCAGCTGTCCATATTGAACTTCCTCAATGTAGACAGTTGTTTCTCAACAGCACTTCCCTGTCTGAGCTTTAGACTTTCACTTCCTTTCATTAGAGGACTGCAGGCTGTACCTGTCAGTACTTATTAGCATATCGGAACCATTTTAATCATTGTAATACATAATGGTAAATGAGCAGTGTATTACATAATCACCTGATGAATCAAACTGAGCTCGTCACCTTTTCTGCTCGGTTTCCTGCACAGCCACAGCAGCTAGATAAACCCCCACCTCTGTCCATATTTGCTGATGCATGCAGTTTGCTGCAGTCATGTTTCCTGGTGACTGCTTTATTTCTGCAGTCGCAGGGCTCTAGACATGTTGTCGGTCATTGACTTGTGTAGTATAGTAGATAGTTGCAGCAGCTTGCCAGCTTATTTATAGACTTTGCTGCTTTTGCTGACTTTTTTCTCTCCTGCTGCTCTTTCCTTTATTTCCCCTCTGCTTGTCCTCCTGCTTCCTCTCACTGCCTGTCTCTTTGTTCTCTCCCTTTCTTTTTCTTCTCTCTCTTTGTGAAGTGTTAAACTCTACATCTGTAGTTGCTGTAAACTTTCTCTAATCTCAGCCTCTCTTTCTTTGGTGTTTTTCTTCTGCTGTGCTGTCTCTAGGACTGCTAGCCGCTGAAAGTACGTATCCCCCTCCCTACACATAGAATTTCATGTGACATTATCCTGACATCATCACTCGCTTTTTAGTTACATTTTCAAACATTAGCTAGTATTGAATGATGTGGGTCCACCAAAATGGCTTCCTCTGTGTCTTCTCTCCTATCCCATTGGTTTGTATGAGGTGTGTTAGCGTGTGTTTATTCATGCTTCCTTATGACCTGTAAAGATGAGACTCTGTTTACATGCATCTTTACTATTCCAATCACAGGATGCTCTGTAGACACAGATTAGCAAAACATTCTTATTGTTGCTTGCATGCTTAAATGCCTCTCTGGTCTGACCTAGAATGGGATTTTCCTTTATGATCAGGTTTCTTCTTCAGCTGATTTATACACCTGATATCGTATATTGTTCATAAAAGTAGTGTATCTTACATGATACAGGAGCTTGGGATGTTAATGATTCATTTATAATTTAACCTAAAGGGCAGCACATAGCATTTGTAGGCTGCAAAGTTGGTTCAGACTTTGTGCTTTAATGTTACAATTGCATCAATTGTTCAATATTAACAAATACAGGAGTAGTGATTTTAAGTGACAATGTTATTTGTGTAAATTATTTCTGCATGCATTTTTTATTTCCTAAAAATCAGTTGATTAAGGAAATTATTAGCAATTTCTATCTAGTCATTGTATGTGTGATGCATGTAAACAGACTTATAACAAAGTTTTCCTAAAGTTAAAAGCTTCTCTTTAGACATTTCTTATTAACTGAGCAAACCTGCTTTTTTGTCCAATTTAATGAAATGGTTGGCTTAATAAATAATTTGGAATGTTTATTATTATTAGTATTCATAAGATCAGGTAACATCCTGCATATTAGTATGTCATGTGACCTAGCAACAGTACATTTTATTGGTTAGCTTGAGGGTTTAAAATGTGTCACTGGGTCAAAGCTGTAGTAAACTGGCCATCATCATCTAAACATGTCACCTATTTGTATATCTAGCAACTGACCTGATTTACAGTAGACTTTAAAAACTGTATACATACCATAGAGTACATATGTTGTGGGAAGACTTAAGAGATGAACTTAACATTTTAGATTTTCTTTTCCTTTGCATATTTTTCCTCCTTTGCATTTTTTCTTGGGTGTACTGCTCTTCAACAGTCATTCACACTGTGACTTTCTGAAGTAACTTTCCTCTGATATTGTATTGATGCCATTACGCTGTTTCTCTGGTTTTGCTGCATGTGTGGGCGATGCAGCAGGTACTTGGGGTTAATAGTTCTGAGTATTTGTGCGTGGTATTGATGTTGTGACGTCTGTCTTTTTGTGATTTTTTTTTTTTTTGTTGTTGTTGGTGTTAGTCATTTCCTTCTTTGCATTTCTCTTGTTTTGCCTGTTTGTGGATGTGTAACATTTAGTGTGTCATGTTCAGTGCTTGCATTTTGTGTAGTGTTGAATGTTTGCGAGGACTGCTTGGTGTAATTTTTATGTATATTTGTGTGTGTGTGTTATTCAGTCTATCTGCGTCTATAACTTGTTTGTGTGTGTGTGTGTGTGTGTGCGCGCGCAGGGGCAGTATCACAGGTTTTGGACAGTCTAGAGGAGATTCATGCGTTGACGGACTGCAGTGAGAAAGACATGGATTTCCTCCATAGTGTCTTCCAAGATCAGCACCTTCACACTCTGTTAGATGTGAGTAAACCAGATATTTCCTATGTAATACCAAAAATGCCCACTGGGTGTCACGTCAAGCCCAGAATCAGTTATCTAGGTTAGTCCAATATGTACCATCTATTGTTCAGGTTTTACTTTCAACAAGTAAAATTGTCAAGATGTTCCACAGTTAATTAATAAAGACGCCTAATTTGATGTTTTTTACTATTTTGATGTTCCAGCTTTATGACAAAATCAACACCAGGTCGTCTCCTCAGATCAGAAATCCTCCTAGTGATGGAGTGCAGAGAGCAAAAGAGGTGAGAGAATTGCTGTTAACATTCACAAAAAAATCACGTTCAACAGTCTTAAAATGTTAATTTGTAGTCCTAGTCAGTGATTGAGTTTAACAGGCTGGTCCTAAACACTGATTGATGCTTACTCAAAAAGCTTAGTGGGCAAATCAAGTAAATAATGAACAGATATTGAGACACTGTTGTCAGTGTTATTTATTATGAACATTGCTGAGATTGTCACCTCCCTTATCCTGCCTTTTCTCCTCAACAGGTACTGGAAACCATCTCTTGTTACCCAGAGAACATGGAGGCCAAGGAGCTCAGGAGGATCCTTACTCAGCCGCACTTCATGGTAAGATGTTAAAAAACAACAACAAAAAACACACAAGGCAACATGCACATTATTTCCACAGATTTTTTTATTGGTCTGTGCATGTAAAGCACACTGACTGGTGTGTGAGAATACAGCCCACAGTGTCAGAAGCAGGGACCTTTTGACAATCCACATAACTCCCTTGGCCACAAAGCTGCTTAGCACCTGAGCTATAGCAGCAGAAAGAGCTGATGAGCTTCATCCTGCTGTGGACACAGTAGCTGGTGACTGTAATGGCTGAAACAGACCTGAAAGTAGAAGAACAGTCAGGGTGGATATTGTTGAAAGACATGGAAACTGAGGCAGAATGACTCTATGGTGGATTTCATGTTACGGTGTAACATTGTCAGAGTCTGTTAATGTCTCACCTGAAGGAGTGCAGCTTGTTTTGAGGCTGCATTTTTCATCTCAGTAAGTGTTTCTGGATACAATGGTGTAATAGCTAACATGTGAATTGTATTTACTGTGCGTTAATAGTTTTGTAGATACACTCTTTTTGAATAACTGTGACTTAGCTAAATTTAGTACAGGTTTATGTAGCTCAGTTACAAGAGGTGTTTCCCTCTGCTCATTCAGTCTCTGACACTTACTGGAGCTGTCACGCCTTAGCTGTGGTTCAATCCAATTAGCCTGTCTTGCTCTCTGACCTGAGCGGCTTCTCTTCTCCTGCCAGAGGCAATTTAACAGCACTGTTAGCAGAAAGGCAGCACATGGGAAGAAACATGTCAATTTGTTTTCCTTTTGTAGTGGATGATTTCATTTGTGAGGCAGTGACGCAAGTCCATGTTTTGTTGGCTATGATCATTAGCAGCTCATTACTTTAGTATGCAATCATTGAGTGTGCACAAAGTCAAACACTTGTTAGAATCCATTGTTGATGCCTTTGTAAACATTTGTTGTTCTTCTCAGCCACAGTAATGTTCAGCATCAGTCAAAAGCCTTTTAATGCCAGCTGTTTCAAGTCTCAATTACTGTCATCATCCGTGAACACGCTGTTGCTTCAATGAACAGATGTGAGCTTTTGGCAAAGGCAGCTACTAGATGTGTTAGTAAAACCTTTGTTAGTGGTCAAAGATGATTAGTTTAAGGCACACTCTTTCCAAAGCCAGCCACTCACACATGGTTGTCACTAGGATTTGGTCGTATGTATTTTTTTTATCTACTAGTTATTCACATAAATATTTTCCCCTCCAGTTTTTCATGACCAATTTGGGATTAATGGCAGTGAATGTTCAGCCACAAGTCTGATAGTGTTTCCTCCATATTTGTGCCATACAGTTGATTCCCACTCAGATGTATTCATGACTGTTTGTGTACATCCAGGCTCTGCTGCAGACCCACGATGTTGTGGCCCACGAGGTATACAGCGATGAGGCGCTGAGGGTGACGCCCCCACCCACTTCTCCATACCTGAACGGAGACTCCCCAGACAGCACCAACGGAGACATGGACCTGGAGAACGTCACCAGGGTTCGCCTGGTCCAGTTCCAGAAGAACACTGACGAGCCCATGGTGTGTAGACAGAAAACACACTCGCATACCATACTCTTTTTTGATTGTAGATTAATTTACATGCTTACATCTAAGCAAAGTTTATATCTGAACCTAAAAATGTTAAAGTTTAGATGTAGACAGATTTTTGATGTGTTTCTTAGAGGAATGTATGACTAATGTTTTATTAACTTTCTTCAGCCACTTCCTCTTCCAGTTTACCCTCTGATCCCCTGTCTGTCTCCTCCAGGGCATTACTCTGAAAATGAATGAGCTCAACCACTGTATTGTGGCTCGAATCATGCATGGTGGAATGATTCATCGACAAGGTACACATCCATATAAGAACACTATTATGCAAGTTTACAGCACTCATGCAAAACTCAGCCATTCATCTTGTCAATCTGACAAGATTGTCACGCTGGAAATGATTAACTACAGAGTTTATAAAGAAGTTGGGGCAATAATTGTTGGATCAGAGTTATTCTCATACTCTCTGGTAATTGAAATCATAATGAAATGTAAATCTTCCTTACATTAGCTGAGCTCCCGCTGGAGCCATCTCAGTAACCCCAGGGGTTTTCTGGGCTCGGCTTTGTGAAGCGCTGATGTTTGAACACCCAAGAGCCTCATTTGTAGCCTTTATTAATGAATGATTTCTCTGCTTCAGGGACTCTGCATGTAGGAGATGAGATCAGAGAGATTAATGGCATCAGTGTTGCCAATCAGACAGTAGAGCAGCTTCAAAAGATGCTGGTAAGTCACACAGATTTTTATTCTTTACATTTAGACTGTGCCTTTAGCATGTAGTTCTGTATACTATGTATTATTTCCATATAGTGAAATGTGTGAGATGTCAAAGTCATGGTAGAAAACAAAGAAAGAGGAAAAAAACAGCAGTGGTGCAACCAATTTTGATTTGAGTAACAATGAATAACATTGTTCAATACTTTATATAAATATAGATCATTGTTATCCAAAGTCCAAGCTGCAGCCTAAAGATATTCAGTTTAGTATAACAGAAGACTGAAGAAGCTAATTGATGAAGAGTTGCAGCTCCAGTACTGAACCAGCAGGGCTTTGGCCTCATCAGTTTTGTTTTTATCTTGCTATAATACTATTATTGCCATTATAAACTCATGTGTACCATTCATTTTTTCCTTGTCCCTACAGAGGGAGATGAGGGGGAGCATCACCTTCAAAATTGTACCCTGTTACCGGTCCCAGTCCATGTCTTGTGAGGTACAGAACCACAAACAAACACTTATGTGCTACATGTTGCGTACTCTGCAGAGGGGGGTAAAATTTATTCTGTACTTTGTATTACAGAAAGAGTCACCGGATTTGTCCCGACAGTCACCTGCAAACGGTCATGCCAGTGTTACTAGCTCCATCCTGGTATGTTTGTTCCTCCGTTTTAAATGTCACACACTCTTTTACCAATATAGCAGCAGACTAGTAAAAGAAAAACGGTGCCAGACACATTAAGTATGTTGTAACACATAGCTCATTACACAGATAAGTTAGTAGTATATGGGGTGATCTGGTGTATCAGGGCTCAAGTTTCACATCTTGGTTTTAAAGCTGCACCAGTCATGTAGTTTCCCTGCAAATAACAACTATGAAAATAATTTTAAAAATGGGCAAAATGTTCATTTCTGTGGGGAAAAAAAAAACTAAACACATTTTACTGTAATCTGTACTAGGACCTGCCATCGACGATTCAGCCCAAAGGCCGTCAGGTGAGACTTCCTCCTTCTTTACACCATTATTTCAAGCCTCCACTTCAATCGTCTTCTCCTTTCTTTGCTTCACAAACTGCTACTGATTTGACAAACTAACACTCACCCCAACAAGTCCAAATCTGCATGTATGTGCTGATGTGTATGTATTCAATAGCACTCGTTATTCCATTCCCATTACGTCTATTTTGTTTACATCAAATGCTGCTCTCCAGCGTTAGGGCTTAGCTTCAGTCATTCCTACACGGCTGTAAATATGAGCTGAACTCTAAAACACAATATTGTAGTCTAATACAGCTTATTTCCTCACTACAATATATTGAAAAGTAATTTTAAGATAAAAAATGGGTAGTACCCCAGTTTGTCCTGGTCACAATGTGTCCCTCAGTATTTTAGTTGTGTTGATCATGCAGCAACGTCTCACACACACATACATTCACATATATACAAATTGTGTAATATCAGATTCAGGTACAATTGTGGGTCCCTCATCACACCTCCTTTGTTTTATGCCCCACAACATTTTCTACTGCATGATATATGTGTAAGTGTGTGTGTGTGTGTGTGATGCTCTCAACCCCATAGATCTCCAGACCTGCTATCAAGGACAAATTGTCCCTCAAGGTAAGATGTCTTAAGTGGACCCTTGTAGAAGTAGATCCCAACTCCTCCTCCCACCCCCATCGCAAAGATCATAGTGGTGTCTAGATCCCATGCTAGCTGTCAAGGCTTAGTCTTCATATTCGGTTCGTCAGTGGACATAAACGCCGTCAATAAATCAGACTCCCCCCGCAGGCAGACAAGTGGTAACATGCTTTGTTGGATCATTTGTTGTTCATCTTTCCAAATGTCTGCGTCCTTTCTTGCTTCGGCTTATAGAGGCTTGATTTTTCCTGTGATGTCTTTCAAATGCTGAGCGTCATTAGCATTTTAGTAGCCAGTCTACTTTCATATGGGCAGCTTGACCAATCACATTGTTTCCCATATATTCTCCTATGATGGCAGCAGTATTCTTTGCCACTGTGTCAGCACCTAACAACAATTGCTGTCCCACTGCTCTTCCCCACAGATTTATGTACGTGCTCAGTTTGAGTATGACCCGGCGAAAGATGACCTCATCCCATGTAAGGAGGCAGGCATTCGCTTCAGGGTGGGCGACATCATCCAGATCATCTCCAAGGACGACCACAACTGGTGGCAGGGAAAGCTGGAGAATACCAAGAATGGGACAGCAGGCCTCATCCCCTCACCTGAGCTACAGGAGTGGTGAGTACAACACCTGACAAAGAACAAAAACAATGTGTTCTGTGCTGTGCTACTGGGTGGAACCTACTGTTGAGTGACAAGTTATTTTCTGTTGTTGAATTTGTAATTTAAATAACATGTTGTTTACTACATCTGTTCCTTGACTTCCTAATGTTCTCTGCAGTGGTTAAAGCACTTTTATTATAGGAAAACAGGATTAATTAATTGATAATGCAGCTTACGTGCACTCTACTATTATTTGCATGCCTATGGTACTGTTTTTTTTACGCAAAACTACTAGAGCAGCCCGCCCCGTAGTATGTTTCAGATTTTTGTTGTTAATGTATAGTCAGTCATGTAATCAATAGTTGATTAATCATTAATTTATAAAAGTACAGTAGATGTTTTTACATACTGGCATGACCTATATAAAGAATGTAAGTAAACACCCGGTTACACTGCTAAAATTACAGTACACTTTGTTTCAGTGTTCATCAAAATGACAGCAGGGTAAAGCAGTCTAACATACCTGTAACATTACACCTTTTATCTCACAGAACAGTAAGAGGCACCACCTAGTGATACAAACCCAGAGTACATTTTCTGAAAGTCAGACCGCACACCCGTCAGCTGCTGAATTATTGGAAAAGAGAAAAACAAGTCATGAGAACGCTTATGTTTAATATAGTATATTATATCTTGAATCACAGACAAGTGTATGTATTCTTTTCAGGCGTGTGGCATGCATAGCGATGGAGAAGACCAAACAGGAACAACAGGCCAGTTGTACCTGGTTTGGCAAAAAGAAGAAACAGTACAAAGACAAGTACTTGGCCAAGCACAATGCAGGTAAGCCCTCACACACTACCTTTTAATTCTGTGTATACATAGAATTATTGTTATTATTATGTTATTAACAGCAGATGCTAATCCACTCCAGACATTTAATTTGATAGCTGATATATAGTAGCACACTGAGTAGAATAATATTACAATATCAACTGCAATTGACCCTAATTAATAATCAAATTACTCTACCATTTGAAAATGTGATGTGTTGATTTAAGTGGTTAGGGTTAAATAATCACACTGTTGTACAGTCAAATGCCCTTTCTAACACCCAGTATGTGTAATCTGCTGCACGTGTGTTGCATTCTCCCTCTGACAGACCTCTCCTACTGCTGTCTTAATTTTGCGTTCAGTAACTAACAGTGTTGTAACAGCTTTTGATGTCAACTATGTTTTTGGTTCACTTTGTCTTCTTTTATGGTGTCTTTTTATTAACCCTTCCGCTCCCACCCTCTGTCCATATTTCATGCTGTCTCTTACCCAATGATATGGCTGCATGTAAGTAACACCAGACAGCTGGCGTACAGCTTCTGTGTTTTTCTTCCTCCTCTCTGCTTTTATACCTTGTCGTCTTCCTAATGTCTCCTTGACTTGGAATCAATTGCTCTGTTAGTTTCAGTGTAATTCATACTGTTGAGATGCTAGTCAGCTGAGCTTGGTTGTGTTTTTCTGTCTGATCAAGGTTAGTGCAAATAAGCAAGTTTTAATGCTTTCTCAAGGCAGTTGACCTTCATTAGGTCTGCTCAGTGCTCATTTGGCGCAGCAGTCGGTTTACATTATGGCATCATTTGAATAATTCTAAATCTCAAAAACCTGTCTGATTTGCATTGCTTTTCTCCCCACTGATTCTCTATTTATACATTGCGATACACCAACAATTCACATTTCCATTTACAGCCTGCTAACCAAATGCTTCTCTGCTCCACAGTGTTTGATCAACTAGACCTGGTAACGTATGAAGAAGTGGTCAGACTGCCGTCCTTCAAGAGGAAAACACTTGTTTTGCTGGGTGAGTAAAGCGGAGGCTGAGAGAGCGAGAGCTCAGGTCGCCAAGAAACAATATTACACCAACTTTGCAACAAGGGCTGATCCCCGATACACTATGTAAAACTTCCTTTTGCACATCAAATCAATCAATTAGAGCACATTTCAGGAGGCCAAAACCTAAAATAACTTGATAACTTTGAATATTAACACAATAACATTTGCCATGAATTCTGATTAATAAAATTACAACAGTGACTGAGAATAGAAAAAAGAACAGAGTATAAAGATGTAGCCAGGATTTGGTATTTAAACAAGCTGTCCAAATCCAGTATCTCACCAGAAGAAAATGGAGGACTGACCGATTTAGAGGATTGATTCCTTTACCATTATACTAGTGAACAAACCTTTATAACAGAAACCAAGACATAAGTGCAAATGCTTCTTAATGATGAAGACACCTCACTTAAGCTCAAGTCACATCCTACACATCAATACAAGGCTGAACCAGTAGTGACTCTCAGAGTGGGAGGAGAAAAAGTTGTGCTGCACAATTAATCTAATCACAATATCAGCCTGTGCCATTATATAACTGCAAGAGACTTCAGCACACAATTTAATTGATTCCCGCAAATCCAACACTTATAATGCGGGAAATTCCCGCACACATTTACAGCGATGTATATTAATGTTCAACCAATGTCTGCAGCGGTGCTTACTGCAGAATGACTGCAGTCGGCTGTGTCCGACTGTCTGACTTCTACCGCGAACACACCTGTAGCTCTCGATACCTTCCGCTAGCATAACACAGACAAGCTAACAGTGATATTAAGTTTAAGGAAACAAACACAGACTGCTAGTTAAAACATAAATCTACATCATCTGAGGCAGAACCTGCTCAGAAAAACAGCGCCATGTTAGTGCGTCTGTCAAGCCTTGGGCTTGACAGACGCATTGGCTGCATGGGATCATATCCCAATATTTTCCACATACTGGCATTATGATTTTTTCACCAAATCGTGCAGCCCTAACAGAAAATCATGTCCTAGCAAACATTTATGGACTAACAAAGGTACACCACACACCCATTTGTCTCTAAGATAGTTATATTTGTCAGTCAACTCAATACTTTGCCAGATTATGAAGAATAATGGAGATTTTAAAGACTCCTGTTGCAAAAACCTTTTGACCATAAGTGTATGATTTACCAGCATTCATATGAAGGAAGAGGTGAAGGTCAGTAACTTCAGCTTGTGAGACAGAACCAACCTTAAACTGGATCAAATCATTCAACTGCTAGACACAACTTAGTTCATGTAAAAGGGATTTTTATGAGCAAATCAAAGCCGTAGGATCACCACACCACCTTACAGTTGTTCAGTGGTGAACTGTGGACCTGGACCCTGGGCCTTCAATAGGACCACATGTAGCAATACAAAATTAAACATAGCAATACAAAGAATAGCAAGAGCCTTGTCACATGGATGTTCGGCATATTAAAGGTTTCTTTGCCCTAACTGGCTTCACGACACACAAAAGGTGATTCATTCAAAGCTGGCTATCGTGACATTGCTTATTTAGAAAAACTAAATGAAACAAATCACACATTCATTTACTTCATATGTTCGGCTGGAATGAAAGTCAAATGTCTAGAATAATCATTAGCTACTTTTCAACAACTAAAGATGGATCCAATACTAATCCAATATTTTTTGTGTTTGTTTGAGCTTAGACACAATTGAATTTCAATGTAGATTTAATATTTCTGCCAAAAGTATAAAACAAACACCTCCTGAGGTGAAATGGGAAAAGGCACAAGCTCATTACTGCTCCATGGAATAAATTGCAGCTCAACATCATGTCACTACAATATGCAAAATGGATCTACACAAAATTCAGGAACTCTGCTTTGCTCGAAGCAGTGCATCATCTATTTTAACATGGACCCCAGGAAGAGTAGCTGTTGCCTGGGTAACAGCTAATGGGGATCCAAATAAACTAAACTAAACTAACAGTAATAACCATGAATAAGGAGGCAGAATGAACACTGGGAACACTCCATATCAGCTGTCTGAAGACCACACCAAAACTACACACAGCTTCACTGCGTGGACAGCCAGACAAACATCATGGGGGCCATCCACATTTAACACCGGAGATCGTGCTCACTGTCTTGCTCTATATACAACTATACGTGCCGAAAAGTTTAATTCTACATTAAACTAGGTGTTGTGTCTGTTACTGGATTGATTAACCTGTACTTCTCTTCTTTCATTCAGGTGCACATGGAGTTGGCAGGAGGCACATCAAGAACACACTCATTACCAAACATCCTGACCGCTTTGCCTACCCAATCCCTCGTAAGGAGGCACACACTACTACCATAACAACTGCACAAGAGTAACAAACAGTGTGACTTCACAGTAAAACACACAACACGCATTAACCTACCAACATACTCCCCCAACTGCTAATAAACTTTGTGATTTTCAGATGTGAGTAATCAGCATGTAAACTTGTCTGCAAATGACTATCTTCAATGCCACTGCTAGCAAAACACTGTCTGTCCATTACTTGGAGCTACACCAACAGTATTAGAGTTGCAACAATTAATTGAAAAATCACTTATGTTATCAGTTTTTTTGTAAGCAAAAATACCACGTTTGCTGGTTCCAGCTGCTCAGATGTTTTTTGAGTAATAGACAGAGTATCAGTTTCTTACGGTGTGTCCATTCATCTGACTCTCTGTTCAGACACAACTCGGCCTCCTAAGAAGGACGAGGAGAATGGGAAGAACTACTACTTTGTGTCTCATGACCAGATGATGCAGGACATCAGCAACAATGACTACCTGGAGTATGGCAGCCATGAAGATGCCATGTATGGAACCAGGCTGGAGACTATCAGGCAGATCCATGCCCAGGGCATGATCTCCATTCTGGATGTTGAGCCACAGGTGACAAAAGCTTTGTGTGCCTCAGGCTCTTTTCAGACATGCACTGTACTGCATCAATACAACAGCTTAATGTTTACCACCACTGCCCCCAGACATGTTGCACTGTCTTAAGGCTTCTTATACTCTTCTTACACAGATTCAAATAACATGAATTTGATATTGATGAAATGCTGTCAATTACAACAACTTTAATATGAAGATGTCACAACCCAATGTCGTTCTACAACTATGGCCAGTCATTAATTAAACCATAATCAATCAACTGCAAATAAAATTTCACAAATCACTTATGCCTTCATTGATATCATTACCGTTTAACAGTCAACAGTCAGAGGTAAAAACAAAAAAACCCTAAAAGCACTGCAGCATTATAGATACAGCACAACAGTCATGTCTGAAAGACATTATGGAACATTTTATTTATATCCAATTATTTTCATGCTCAGTACATTATATGGGATTTTAAGGACTTGATGCCTAATAAAATCTCTTTCTTTCACCAGGCACTAAAGATCCTCAGGACAGCTGAGTTTGCTCCCTATGTTGTCTTCATCGCAGCTCCCACCATCACCCCAGGCATGACTGAGGTACTCTCACAAATACTTCTTTTCTCTCCCAGTCTTGCTAGATTTTCCAGATTTATTTCATTTGCTTGTACTCACTAACTCTCGTTTAGAATTAAAACAAGCTGAACCCCAGAGCGCCCTGGTGGCTGAACGGTTACAGCGTTTGACTCTGGCTTTTGGACCTTTGCTGCATGTCATGGCTCTCTATCTTGTTTCCTGTCTTGTTTCTCTACTATCAACTTTCCATTAATGGCAAAAATGCCTGAAAGCATATCTTTAAAAAAAATAAGAAAAACCTAGTGTTAAAATCACCTTCACTCCTTTTTGCCTCTCTGAATGTTTCTCTCACTGCATGTGCCCTCTTTGCTTCAAGTGTGTTTGTATTTTCTTTGGCATGCCTGTTTTCATTTGCACTCAAGGTTCCAAAGTGGTGCAGGAAACTGCCTGTAAGTACTGATTAAATGCTTTGAGTTCAGCTTGTGTTTAGGTATTGTAGAAAGGCATCTATGTTTGTGTGGCTGTTGTAGTCCAGCTCTATCCAGTCCTATTCCTCTTGCTCCTCAAACTCCCCCTAATAATCCTCAAAGTTATGGTGCAGTTTCATGCATTGTTGTCTCCTCTGGCCCAACCCTATCTTCTCTCCTTCCTGCATGCTCAACAACTTTGCAAAATGTCTAATTATGGCATTTCTAATCAATATTGTAATTGCAATTTAGATTACACATATTTTCCATAAACTTGGCCTGTATGCACACTGCATATAGTATTAAACCAAATATGTTCACTCCAAGCTTAATCACATACTGTTTATTGTACTCCATTTTGTTTTTTACATTAAAAGACAAATGACCATTTTTGTTTTTAAGCCAATAGAAGTCAACTTCAAAGTAAACTTGGTGTAACTAGTTTCCTTAAACAGAAATTATAACCCTTTCTCACTGTTACTAAGAAATTACGTCAATGTTACAGACATTAAAATACAATACAATAATTGTCCACTTGACTGACATATTGTTGGCTACTTTCACACAGACAGCCCTGAAACACAAAAGGTCTCTTCTCAAGTTGATAAGCTTAAAACCCTGTCATGCTAGAACGTTTAAGTGGTTAAAAATCTCTGTTGTCTTTTTGAATAAATTAGTTGAAGCTAAGAGCATATAGATCAGAGAACAGCCATGACTTTGTTTAGTATTTTGGTTAATTTAATCTTAAATTGTGAATAATCTAAGTTATTGCACACATCTCTTGCTATTTGAAAACTACATTCTTTTCAGTCGTGACTGGCTAAAAAACCCATAAAAACTCAGCAGTAATTCTGAAAATGGAGCCTTGAAGCATATCACATTCAACAAACACAATGTTCCTACTCCAATCACTGAGCTCCCCCTTTCTTTTCGTCAAACACACCCTCAGGATGACTCTCTTCAGCGGCTCCAGAAGGAATCAGAGATGCTGCAGCAGACCTACGCTCACTACTTCGACCAGACCATCATCAACAATGAAATTGACGACACCCTCCGCCTGCTGGAGGAGGCTGTAGACCTGGTGTCCACCACTTCTCAGTGGGTCCCTGTCTCCTGGGTCTACTGACACACACTCAACGGCATTTAGCTCATCGCCCTGGACCATCCATCTCTGATCCAACACGGATGCTAAACTTTGGTCAAATCCCCTTTGAATCATGTCTCTCTCATCAGAATCACACATCTGTAGATAAACTGTTGCTGAAAAAGAGGGAAATGAAGAAACTAGTGACTCTGACACTTCATTACAGAGACTTCATCCTGCCCCCGCCCCCTTTTTCTCAACAGCCTCAAAGGCATATTGTTGTGTACATATATACATATATATATAAATGATAAAAACTAAGTGAATATGGTTCTGTCCTTATATAGTTGCAGGGAGGGGAGTGGAGGGGCAGTGTGGTAGATATTTTGTACTTTTCTTTTGTAATTGATGGATGGGTGGTAATATTGGAAAGGCAATAGCGAGCATGACCATAAAGCAGTCTTATGTGAGTGTGTGTTGACCTTTTAAGGTACTTCTTGTGGTACTCTGTGTCCTCTCCGACGCCCTCTAATCTCCTCGGCCCCTGTGACAAACAAGCCGAACTTTGAAGCACATTAGAAGCTGCTATAGTGGCGACAAGTAACTCCCTCAGCTCCAAATGCAAGTTTGAGTGAAGCAAAAAGCACAGGAAACTTGGCAGTTTCTTTCTCCCCAATTCATCCCCAGCCCTTTATTTATTTCACCGGCCCTCTGTGCCTGTCAGTTTGTTGAAGGAGCACACTGCATCCCTCTCCGCTGTCGTCCCCCTGTGTTGCTGTAGCCTGTTGTACCCCCGCCTCCCTCCCCCAGCCTCTCTGATGGTCTTTGTTTACATCCCAGTTTGCACAAAACTGACAATGAAGAAGACATGTACTGCATCTTGTCACTTCAGTTTTCATTTTTGTCTTGCCTACTCTCTCTAGCTGTCTATCCCTCTCCTCCTTACATGAAATGCTAAATCAGTGGTCAGTGGACCTGGAGTATCATTCTCGGGGCATGATCTGCAATGAAGAAAGCACTGACTTCCACCACTAAACACGGCTCCTGAACTGAAAGACAAAAAAGAAAAAGAAAAAAAAGAAACACTAATGGAAAAGGAGAAATATAAACTGCCTTATCAGAGCCTCGGGGAAGAAGTCTGTAACACCTATGCACACCCCTGGTTTCTCCCAGGCAGGCCGCCACGACAAGTTCTTCTTTCCTCACACTAATAGTGAGCCGTGCTTGTTAAAATGAAAGTGTTTATAGGAATGTCTGTGTGGGAGGGGAGGGTCTCATGTAGGTGGGATGAATTCAATCCTAGAGCCAACGTTTTGGAACTGTTAACTGTTGTCTTAAAAAAATATTAGGAGTATTCTTGTTTTGAGGGAGAGAAAATAACTAAATTTTGTGTGTAAATGTTTCAATGGTGCGTACGTCATACGAGTGAATTACCAAGAGCCAGTGTATATTAACCCTTAAAAGAAGCTCAGTATGTGACATAACCTCTTCATGCTTTACAGGAAGTGGCACAGCTCTGCTTCACCTACAGTAAACTCTGTATGAAAGGCACATCGGTGGAGGGGGTGAAAAAATAAAGCTAAAAAAAAAAGTCAATAATCCACTCTGTGTGGTGGGGATGCTGTTGTGCCACCTCGTGTGAAGTGGTTTCATTTCAAGTCCTGTGTAAATTACTTCTGCAAATGACAAAGCAGCTCTTCTGTATGAAATGTTGTTCTTTTTTGTTATTTCATTTAAAAAATATATATATTTCCTTTTACGTGTTTAAAGTAAACTGCCTGGTCTTCCTTTTGATTTGGGATGTGTGTTGGAGTGCAGGCACAGCTGTAATATTGTGAGCAATGTTATTTTATAATATTTTACATCCAGCTATGAGAAAACACTACATCAAACACTGCAGAGCTGCTTCTTAAAACACTGTTAGCAAAACAAGATTCCTGGATATCTTATTGTAACAGGTGAAGGTTTGTCTATTGGATATTTCTCCATGATCCGTTTTTAATGAGACGCTTCCACAAACATGATTATGTAGAACAACTCTATATTCAATGTCATGCCCACAAGGAAAGAGCAATATTTAAAAAAACAAAACCAAAATCACATTCTCATAAATAATATAATAATGCATTGTTTACTTCAGTCATATTTCTACTTTCTACAAGACAGATTGGAGTTCAAACAGCTGCCAGGCCCCGGTAAAGAAACACAGAACACCTAATAAACCGCTTTCTTTCTCCATCTGTATTGATTTGGAGCGTAGTTATCAAGGAGAGTCGAGTGCTGGGTCATTAAAAGAGGATTGTGGAGCCTCGGTGGAATCTGTTCAGGGTTTACTGGTTGAATCCAAGGCCTGGACTGCTGAGGTGCCCTTGAAATTGACAAATGTGCAATTATACATGCCAAGTTAATTAAGGGTAGCATGTTGAGTTGTTTTTTTAGGTTTTTTTGAGCGGGGTGGCGGTATTCAGTTACTTGACCAATAGATGTTTAGTACTATTCTACTGCTTTTTATCATCACTGCTGATGTATATGAAACAGTCAACATGTACAAGAACGTGCAGTACAGACACTAAAATTAGCTTTGAACGCAATTTAGAAGGGACGGAAAAATGAAAAACCACTTTGACCTGTGGGTAACCGTGACGAGGTTTGGAAAGGCACACCCGTTTATGTAAAAATGTCTCACATTGACATATCTGAACAAAAACCAAGCCATGGGATCAAAGGAACTACGTGCAGGGCTCAGAGACAGAGTTTTGTGGGGAATCTGCTGCACTGAAGGTTCCTGAAAGCACAGTGGCCTTTATAATTATTAAACAGAAGAAGCAAGCACATATCAATGTGATATTACAGTTTTCCTTTTTAATAATTTAGCTAAAAATGTATACAGTGCTGTTTTTGCAATATCATTATGGGGTACTGAGTACAGACTAGAAGAAAAAATTGAACAATTATACCTGAGGCTGCAACATAAACAGTCTGAATGCACTATATATCTTCTGTTTTGTGCTGGTCTGGATGTTTGTTGTCCTTGTGTCCTCTATTTTGATTCGACTCTCAAAGTACTGTGTTTTTAAAATCACATGCTCTGGTTGCTCTAAAAGCACAACAGTAATGAATGCTTTACTTCACACCAAAGTTCAGAATAATGAATATCAAAGCCACACACTCAGGTTTGGTCATCAAGGACGTGTTGGCTGCCTGCATGCTGTCTACAGCTTCAATCTAAAGTAAAAGGTAAGAAAGTGAACTAAATGAGCTGTGCAGTGTGGGAAGTTCAAACTGTCCAGTTTGACTACAAGTGGAAGACATCTGCAGCACACTAATTACTATTATAGCTTTTCATTCACTCAATACGAACCTAGATCAACATCAATAACTATTGTTTGTTTCATAGTGTTGGTAGTAACACAAAATTGATAATTTATGTAATGTTAATAAATATGTCCCTAAAAAATCCTAAGAGAGAAGTGGATGGTGGATAATGCCAAAGGAGCTTCTAAATTCTTCTGCAGTGCATCTCCGCATCATAAACTATCACCCAACACCTTCAAACCATGGCTTGAACTCTCCTGCTACTCTTCTCCAAAATCATCTCCAATGAATCACAAGTCAAACTAGCTACCACCAGCACTTTCATTTAAAAGCTTGATAATCCTCCTCCTGTCAACAGCAGCCATGCTACTTCAGAATATGTCAGCATCAAAGAGGCACTAGCAACAAAACTGACAGGAAAATTGTAATACACACATACACACTACACTTTCATATCTATTGTATACAATCACACACATGTACAGTAAATCATGCATATAAACTCACAATTTTGTCACCACTTTTTTTTTTTTTTAACCTAAATTTGTTTTGTGTCTAATTTCAAACCCTGACCAGGAACAGGGACTTTAAATCAGTTGCTTAAAGCTGCAGTTGGTAAGTCTTATAAAAGTAACTTTTTGTCATATTTGCTAAGACTCACTATGTAAAGACAGCATTACATGAAACTAGTAATCTGTAAAAAAAAAAACAAAAAAAACAAACAGGCTCATTTAGCCCCACCTACTGCTCCTACTGCAAATTGCCAGAATCCACCGCGTCCGGACATATAAAAAAAAAAAAAAAAAAAACTGTTTACAAAAATACAGTGTGTGAAAATGGAAGAGGTCTGGATAATTTGTGAATTAACTGTAACTTCTACAAATCAAGTCACATAATAATTATCGTATCACCTTGCTTCAAAATAAATTACTTAGCCAATTTTATATGTCAAGGGTTGTTTAAAAGTATATTGCACCTCATACATCAATATTTATGTTAATTTACAGATCTAATTATACAACATGAATTCCTTTAATATGTGCAGGACATGACACTAACATACATGGAGGCCAAAATACTAGAAACACTTTTCAATATATTACATTTCAGTATACAATCACCACCCGCTACAACCACTAAAAAAAAAAAAAGTATGACTTCACTTCAATTACATAATCTTTATGAAACTTAAAACATATATAAAAGAACTTCTGGCAGAGCTGTTGGATTGCATTAGACTGCGCAGGTATTCTAAGAAAGTACTTGGAGAGTGTTTTTCTTTTTTTATATATATGTGCTACACTGAGGTCACAGTTCTGTCTTCACATATCTGTTTTCTTCACTATAAGCTCATGTGATCAGGGTTTTATGTCTCAGGCCTGTGTTTCAAAGTAGTAGCGGACACAGCATCAGTACGGCTCAGAACATCATCTGGTCAGAGTCACCTTTGACCCTCAGATGAGTAAATTGGACCAGGTTTGATATAGAGACTGACAGGGACAAACAAAGATCCATTAACATTCCATGGAGCAACCAAAAGTGACAAGAACTACATAAAATTAACGACAGATTTTGGTGTCTCCTTTGGACATCATAACTTATCAGAGAGACTTCTTCCATCAGACTAGAGTCACACAGACCGCCATCCTAAACTAAAAGACACATTCCATCTTTTCCTTCTTATGAAGGTGGTGCTCCTGATTACAACAGCTATTTTAATATTTTTTAATATCCATAATTCGCTACAAAGTCATGAAATAAACCAGACCCGATTTAATCTGCTCCAAACCAATGTAATAAAAACAAACAGATCCTGGTTCAGTTTTTTAGGTTAATTCAAAATAGCCACAAGAAGACTGAATCCCCACAAGCTGAACTGGCCCTCATCTCCACAGATAAAAGGTGACAAGGGACAAAGATCAAATCTTGTGAGATCAAAACGTGACAAAGTTACTCGTCAAGATGAATGCTGCCTCGCGAGGCAGTATTCAAGGGGAAGTACACACCCCAAAAAAAGATGATCTGTTTTCTATCGCTCATTTGCACGTCAGGTCTTCTTTTTTATAATGTCACCGTGTGGGTCAATTGACCTTGTTAGAGTGGGTGCCCTCGTTCTGGTTAGTGAACTAACAGCTTCTACCTGCTGAGAAGATGTGAGTAGGAGATGAGGAGAGGAGCAGCGGTAGGTTGACCTCAGGTCTCTATACTGAAAGCCTGAGGTAGGAAGAGCAGGGGAATCTAGAGCAGCTATGGAAGCCTAATGATGCAAAAATTACAATTAGTATGTTGTTCTACTTGTGTTTTTATGTGATACAGGACTTTTGCTATTTACTTTTATTACGGTTTATTTTACGAGCAATTTGTGACAATTTGATTCTTTATTTCATTTATATTATATACTGGAATTGTTTCTATTCTTCATACTTTGGTATTTGTGATTGTAGACAAGTTTGGTCTTTATGGTTATTTCCATAAATACCAATATTATCTACAGTATAAAATATCTATCTATATGGGGGTGGTGGGGGGCCTATTACAGTGCTTGCATTTTGCATACTACATATAATTCATACTTAGAAAATAGAACTAAAGTGGCATTCATTGCAAGATGATTCATTAAAACATTTCAAAATGCACCTGCACTGTTTTGTATTTTGTGACTATCAGTTGATTTTTCCTGTCATATTTCATCATTGAAGTTTTCTTAAATAGTGTTAAAATCTCGTCTCGTTCTTGTGAAACAAATATCGTGTAAGTCTCGTGAGCTGAGTGTATCGTCACACCCCTAGTAAAGGCTCAGTCCACCAAAACTAAAATACTGCATTTTTTGGATTTCAGCTCTTATCCTAATATGATGGAGGCAGATGGAAAGAAAAACTCAGATTTCTTTCCACAAACACAAAGTTTCTGCAGATCTCACAGTCAGCAGTTCTCATTGTAACTATAGTCTCTATGAAGACTGTCGGCAGTGTGATGGGTGGATTATCCATAGTAACCAGAAAGCATGTTAAACAGTGCGATTTGTGGATGTGTTACACTTGTGATGTCTCAGGAAGGTGAGAAGCCAGGTGGAAACAGTCGGAAGCACAACCAGGCTGTTGGGTGGGGAGATGGAAACAGTCCAAAGGATGACCAGAAGGCCCGACAGGCGGATGGAAGCAGTAGGGAGGATGACCAGGGCAGACAGGAACATAAGAGTTGTGAGGACAAAATGCCCACTGATAAATCAGAGCTGGATGTTAGGGTCAATCTTCATCTTGTTTCCTGTTGGCTCATCAAGTTTTATAAGCTAAGAAAAGAGCTGGAGACAAACCAGAAGACAAGCAAGATGGAGGCTAGTCAAGTCAGTTTTATGTATACAAATTACAAATATCAGTCATTGTTGTATAGTCTGTACAACATAAGACAGTCAATCCTAAAACTACCTATTTGGATAAGGAAAGGATTTACTAAATGATATTTGTATGTGTTTAACTGGTGATGTCCCAGGAAGGTGTGGTGTGAATTCAAAAGCACCAATCAGCGGCAGAGCATTCTACTGGTCAGAAATAGGAGGGCCTGCCATGACCTGATGGAGACAGGTGATGCACAGTCTGGCACGGGTAGGTGGAGATGAGATTCTTGGGCTCATCAAGAAGTAGATGAGGCTTGCTGAAGAGAGCTGCCAGGGAACTGAGGAGATGAGCTTAAACAGTTGCGATGACAATCAGGAGGCTTGGGAGATGGGCAGAAAGAGTCGGGAGGATGACCAAGTAATTTGATGGGCAGGCCGGAAGAGAAGCAGAAGGGTGGAATAGAGGGAGGAAACAGCTGGGAAGGATAATGAGACGACTGGACAGCACTCAGGCTGAAGACAAACCAGTAGAGAAGCAAGCTGGAGGCTGGTCAAGTCCATGTTATTTATATAAATCACAACTGTCAGTGCAACATGAGACAATCGGTCATGAGAATCCCAATTTAGATAAGGAAAAAGTTGGGGAAGAGCACTAGAATAAGTGGTTAATAGTGATGCAGGCTGAAGGCCATGAAATACTAAGCTGCTACAGGAATGAGCAAAGCAGGCAACATGGAAAAACAGACGGTTACCGAACAGGAAGGAAGACAGAATGACCTCAGCAGCAGGACTTAAATTCTCAGTCTGAAGATAGTGGTCTACTTGCAAAACTTAAGGTACTGCTTCCACATGAGAGACAGAAGCTTCAGGACACGACTCTTTACTGATGAAAATGGTTGGTGTGGACTCAAAAGCAGAACATCTGGTGGAGCAGGAAAGGTTGAAATGAAGCATAGAAAACAAGTCCGCCACAGGTGGTCAGTCAACGAGGACAATGAAAGGTAGAGCGGGCCAACAGGAAAAATCAAAAAACAAGTAGAGATTCCTTTCTCAATTTGATGTTGTCCTTCACATGTCAAACCTCCCAGCACTGACATTTAAATCTTCAAGAACCTGCAAGAAAGCATCGCTTCCTGTCTGCATATCTAAAATGTGACGGAAGACCCTCATCTCTCATGTTAGTAGTCTAATTCAAATGCATATTATACAGTGTTTCCCATCTAACTTGTGCAGCCAGTTTCATAGTGATCCGAACAGGTCTCTCCAAAACGTTATGCTGTTTTGAACAGTTGCTTCAGCAAAGCATCTCACCCCGTAACAATTTCTCAAAATTCTAAGTCTCACAATTTCTGCTTTATTGTACTAGAATAATGTATTAAAAGGTGAAGTTGATTTTAAATCTTTTGTAAAATTGAAGGATAACATGTTAAACCACAAAGTTGGGGAGGATTTTGATCACTCTTGCACACAGTTATTAATTAAAAACTGGCCATATTTCTTGATTCCTGAAAAGCAGACAGTTCGGATATAAAAAGGTCCTCCCCTGACACCGCTGATATGCTGCCTGTCCATTCACCTGCTGTCCTTGTGTCCAAGGTTGACCCTATCAATCCTGTGAGGAGTGCTGAGCTGATGAGTGACTGATGTTTCACCTCAAGAGACAGACGGACAGGTCTAATGGAATAACTTGCTGCTAAATGAACCAGGGTAGCAAACACCCTGGCTCATCTCAGGCCTTGCTTCACGGCAGACTGTTGTTTTTCCTCTGCGGCACATGTGCAGAGATAGCTGTTTGACTGTGTACTCTGGCTCTGACGCACAGATAAGTCACTGTTTGCTCTCAGAGTTATGAATTGGATGCTGAGAAAGCAGGAAATCCTGAGACATGATGAAAGGTAAGCAGCCACTCGTGAACCGTTGTCTGGCGGCTGTCTTGTTTTGATTTACTGTATATTGGAGGCATTTCTCTTCATTGGGATATTGCTTGAACTACAGTAATCATACCTGTGCAAAGACTGTGGCAGCTTAACAAGATTTTTTTAAGTAAATAGCAGGTGGTTGGTTGTTCATCAAAACTCATCACTACCTTCCTACACACACAATATATCTGTGGACAGAGTGATGAGATGTCAGATAAAACTGATTTATTCATTTAAAAAGTAAATTATCAGGCTGTTGGCTAAAGTTTAAATTATAAATTTTATCTGCACAGCATACAAATGACTTAAAACACAGTGTTGAATGTGCATACAGTATAATTATATATGTATATTTGATGGGCTTGCAGCTGCCACTCAAAGTAGTTTTAAAAGTTTAATGCTCTGCGACAGAATCATCACAGAAAGGAACAAAGATAGATACTATAAAAAGTACAAGTGCTTCACATTAAAATAAGTTTTGAATTAAAAAAAAACACACACACATCAAGTACAGAATGCTGTGTAAGTGTCAGACAGGAACACCTCACAATGCACAATTTAGTCTTGGTTAGTTTGCAAGTGCCTACTGTACATTTGCATATCTGATGTGTGGACATCAAGCAGGTCACAGTATCAAGTAGGGGGAAAGTCACATAATGCAAAACAATGCAGGTGCTTTTTGAAATGTTTTAACTAATCATGTAATGAATGTCACTTTGTTTCTTCTTTTTTAACTATGAATTATCATATGCAGTATGCAATATGCAAGCACTGTAAAACCCCACCCCCATATAGATAGATATTTTATAGATCAATAATATTGGTATTTATGGAAAGAACCATAAAGACCAAACTTGAATATAATCACAAATACCAAAAATGAAGTATGAACAATAGAAACAATTCCAGTATATAAATATAAATGAAATTTAACAAGTCCTGTATTACGCAAATACACACGTAGAACATACTTATGTTTGTGTTTTAATTTGGTAGTGTAGAGACCTGAGGTCAACCTACCGCTGCTCCTCTTCTCATCTCCTACTCACATTTTCTCAGCAGGTAGAAGCTGTTAGTTCACTAACCAGAACGTGAATACTGCTTCGTGAGACAGCATTCACCTTGATGAGAAATATTGTCACATTTTAATCTTGCGAGATCTTGTGGTATATCTTTTGACACCTCTAGTATCAAAGGATGCCCATCAGTCAAACCAATCAGCCACAGCCCTTTCTGGTAAACCAGGAGTGGTTTTCTCTCTCTCTCAGTGTGAGCTGTGTGCATTTCCTATAAACTAGACAAAGAGACGAAACTGAAACAAAAAGGAGAGTTTCCGTTTACTAAAAGCTTTTCTCGACATTGGAGCTTGTTTAGATGCAATATGAAAAGGTGTGAAAAGCTCTGATGGTGATTGCAACTTGTTATAAACCCTGAGAAATACAGTAAAGAATCATTAGCACAAACTATGATGAAAAGCATATGAAATCCTTCAGGATTTTGCATAATATTCGTTCCACTTTTGTTCCACAATGATTTTTGTATTATGATGATAATTTGTTCTTAGGTTGAATTCAGGTGTGTGTTACTATAGAAACCTTTTCCAGTGCAAGGAGAAATGTCTGGCCTTGTCAGGTAATTACACACCGAGGGCAGCTTTCCTTTTATGCCTGTGTCACTGCTGCTTAAAAAGCCCATGACTAAGAAAATGGATTCAACTCTAATGGTTACATGCTTCTGGCTAAAAACTACTAACCAGGAGAGATGAGATTCAGAATCACAAGACAAGACTTTCTCTCATTCCATTCTTCACAATGTGACAATAAGACAGTATTTGCTGCAAGACGTCAGACAAAAACACAATAAATGTACATTTCACCTGTTTTGACCTTCTGACAAAAACTCCTTTCATTACCTGTGAGGAGGTACATGCTCTCATTCCATAAAGCAGTTTGAACCAGTGTTTGAGCTTTTAGAAATTCCATATGCAATCAATGATGTCCTGAAGCAGTCAAGGACTAACTTAAACTTTGTCTACTGTGGCTCATGGCATCAAATTACTGTCTTATTCAAGTTGGAGCTCCCAGTCAAATACACTTAGACATATTTGCAGTTTTGTGAATCTTACATGGCAATGATTTCTCCGTTTATATATTTGTGAACATGTATCTGGACCTTACCAGCAAACAACAACAGTCTGAAGGCTTTTCTCTTTTCTTTGTTTGTGCTGAATTAATGCAACAGATCTCACATTAACAAGAGTCTATCCTGCCCTCTGAAACTCATCTACAGGACTTTGCATAAACAAACCGAGCTTTGCATACATCCCTGTCTCCATGTGTGTCAGCATGCCACACTGATCCAAAACATCTCAAATGAGGCCTCTGAGACTGAGCAAGGGGTCATTTGTAGTGGGATTTCCCTCCCACTTATTTATGAAAGTCTTACATATCCCAGACAGTGTGTTTCACACTAATATTCCTCTTGTACTGTTTCCATTATCCTGCACAAACATACAAAGTCTGAATATACAATAAGCTCCTACTTGTGTGCTGGCTCTCAAAGGACAGCTGCACTCACTGCAAAAACAATCTTCCCATGCAAAACACACAAATGATTGATGTTAAAATCATATGTATTAGGAGGTGCAGACCCCCAAATCAAGTCCTGCTCAGGGCCCCTCAGTGTCTGGGGCCAGTCCTGATATTATTTAGTAGTCTACAGTAAGCCTGTGTGGAGGTTGACAGTCTTCCATGTCATATTCTCTAAAGTAATAACCATAAATGTACCTCAGTTTTTACATTAAATAGGTAGATTACTATAAAATAAATGCTTACAGCCCCAAAGATTTAACTGCATTCTAAAAAAAATGACATTCCCAAATACTGCAGGTTGCATCACAAATCAATGTATCATTGCAAGTTAGAGAGTGTGCGAGAGTTTGATACTTTTGATCCATCCCTCTCCCTCACATCTATTTCATGAAAAAGCTGTGTTATATAGAAGTATTTTTGATAAACTAATATGACCCCGAGGCATGGAGACATGACTAAGCAGCTTAAATTTACACATAGTAAAATATTTGTAATTGATAAAGACAAAATAACAGAATATATTAATTAAATGTCTCCTACAGTCCAATATATGGTTGACTTATTCCAACTGAAATATTTATCAATTAGTTATGCAACTTGATCAAAGTAGATGTTCCTGTTCAAAGTAATGTGTACAGTAGCCAAGATACATTTACATGTTCCTAAAATTGTGTTCACTACACTAATCAATATGATGCATCCAGTACACCACCACCTATACCCACTACGACCTCAATAATAAAACACAAAGTAGAATTACCACCTTCCTGACAATGTCAACAACAACAGCAACTGAACATGTATAAACTTCATAAAAGTACATAATACAACATAATAAAAATAAACATGTATGTATTTAAGAATCTGAGCGAATTTACTTGCAGCTACGTTGTAATGCTTTTACTGTGAAAATATTGACCGGATGAAAGTTTCTGGCACTGGTGGACTTGAGGAGGGCAGGTGTCTCAGGTCTACAGTATATATAAAAAGATGATCTCCGCGGAGAGCAGCTCATACTGAGTCAGTGTGCTATGCGGTGCTGTGCGGGGCGTCATGTCGTGCTGTGATGCAGGTGGTGAGGATACAGCGCGTGGCAGCATCCTCTACAGCATCCTCAGAGGGGCACACTGTCCGCAGCAGCGCGTGGAGGCAGCCACGGCGCACAAGTTCTGCTCCTGCGCGCCCAACAGAGCAAAACTAGTGGTCACGCGAGCTCCACAATTAGTTTTCAAAGCGGCCTCCGAAGTGCTCCTAAAAACTTTCCGCTTCGTGAAGAACGTGCCGTGTTTTCGGGGTCTGCCGGCGGAAGACCAGCTCCGGCTTGTGCGCAACAGCTGGGCTCCGCTGCTGGTTTTGGGCATGGTTCAGGACGCCGTGGACTTCGACACGGTGGAGACGCAGCAGCACAGTTTGTTGCACAGGATTTTAACGCACGCGCCGACCGAGACTCAAGACCCCGGGGTGCCCGTCAGGGATGTGGAGGGGATCCAGATGTTTCTGGTTAAGTGTAGAGGACTCAGGATCAGCGTCAAGGAATACGCTTTTCTGAAAGGAGCGATTCTGTTTAGCCCAGGTAATCAATTAATACTGCCATTATATAACATTACACTCTGACTCTAATCTATAGCTTTGTTTATTAGTTATATTAGAATATGATTTACATGTTAATCTACTGTGAGGCAATAGTATTTATTCCAGATTAAACACACACTTACATTTAGTTACTTCAATAAACTCTGTTAAACACTTGATACAACTTTAGGAGTCGTGTATTTTTCTCTCATTTCTCTGTCCTGCTCCAGTGACTGAGCTGGAGTGTCGGGAGTACATCCACGCGCTGCAGAAGGAGGCTGAGCGCGCGCTTTACGAACACGTGAGGACTGTCCACCGGGGGAGCAGGCTGCGCGCTGTCCTCAACACCCTGCGCGCCACGGACCCGGACGCCGTGGCCGGACTGTTCTTCAGACCGGTGACTGGCACGAGCAGCACAGATGAGCACGTGCTCGCGATGTTTTATGAGCGCTGGGGGGACTGAGAGACAGACACACGAGATTTCATGTATTGATTAGTCTGTTTATATATTTATTTGGTTTATTTTGTGCAAACTGTCAGCCTAAATTGCTCATAACATAGACTGCACATTATGAATGCTGTTGGATAAAAACTATTCTGCTACTGCAAGGTGTTTTTTATGTTTTTAGGTCTGTAGGGGAACCACTCTAGACACAATAACTTCAATAAATTACTGAGTAACACAATGAGAAAGATTACTTCAAACATCTGTGCTAACTAAAGCTTCATAACACTCTGCACTACTCCCCCACTTCTGTGGAAATTCAACTCTTAGACAAGATGAGACTCTTAGTGGATAACCTAGAATATTTACATGACAAAAAAAAAAGTGTAAAAAACAAACATCTGTCCTCCACAGACCGCACACACTCAAGCTCAATCAACAGTTTTCCAATTTTCCTCTCAAAGAGTCAATCAACCCATCCATCAATCAATCCTCTCAGCAAATCCCATTCCAGGTGTAACGACTTACATCATAGCTTGAACACAACTGCACACAATCGACAGCAGCTGTCGAGCATCTGGTCCCACACAACAAGAAGCAGCAATGACAGTCAATGAGACCAAAGACGACACAGCGAGCATAATGTCAAGCAGCATGAATAGCAAACAAGCATTACATTGTGTGATCCAAATCAAAAACACAAGCAAGAGAAAACACTGCTTTAGAAAGAAAAGAACAAGAAAAATCAGTTCCTACCTATCTGATGCTTTGTTTGACTGCTGAATGTCTCCCTGAAAAAGAGAAACACATGAAAAGTATTAAAAACTTGAATTTATGTAACAGAAAGTGAGCATCCAGAGAGGTTTTAAAGGTCAGTGAGTTTGAAAAGCTGGAAATCTTTGTTGTTCAAATCCTGTTCATTAGTGATAGACATTACACAACACTATTAAACACCTGCTGTAAAATCCAACTTTCAAACTCTGCAAGCAGGCTTCATAATCATTAGCATTTGCTTTGTTACTCTTACATTACTTCCTAAATAATACTACAATCGCACACACGCACGCACACACACACACTCCATCAACTAAAAAAAAAAAGAGTTATGGGTGTCAAATAAAACAGCTGCTCGACAAGCTATATAGTAACACACCGGCAGTTTGGGCTCATCACTCTGTTCTGACAGCTTCAGCAAACACATCTCTGCTCAGTGAAGAGTCGCTTGACGCCTTGTTTCATTAGTATCGTCAGGAGCTGGCGCTCGGCTGTTTCTCTTCTCTCTCCTGCTCCCAGGTGTGGCGAGGAAGCTGTTACCTGGGAAATACCAGCCCGAATTAAACCACACAAAAATGATACTGCAATGTTTCCCTCGTGAGGTGCCGGGACAGTGAGTGTGTTCATAATGGGAATTAACATTTCCTGCTTAATCACCTCCCGTGATACATACTTATTTTCCTCCTTTCCCTAAGTCCAAAGGAGTCTTTAAAATACCCTTTTAGATTGATCAACAGTTCAAAAACCCCAAATAGGAGATGAAAACAGCAATATCAGCAATTGTCCTTCATTACTGAGCATAATACATTAAAATATTTGTTGATTCATGTTTTATTGATTTCAGTTGATAATTACTATACTTCATTTTGTGCAGAGCATTTTGAGATCAATTTTGCAGCCTGTTGAAATAAGCTGCTGTTGCTGCTATACTGCTATACTGAACTACAATATAGAGGTTTGCACAATCTCATTGTTTAAAATGTCAGTCAGAAAGCCTGGCAGCACGCCTGACCTACGACCAGCAATTGGTGGCTCAAAAGGAAATCAGTGCTGACAGGTTATTGTGGCTTGATAAACACAGAGACTGAAACATTCCAGCATTTTCAAACTGCAGTGACCAATTGACATTTCTGGGACTTCCTCCCTGAAAGCTTTTCAGTCTTCCCTGAAGGCTACCGGCTCTGCATGGTTAATAGTCAGGTATCAAAAGTCTGAAAGTTATCAACTTCACATCTCTGCTGCTTAGGACAAGGAGCAAATGCTGAGCACAGCTTCTGAGTATGTTCTCTCAGGGCTTTTCTCTCCTCTGGATGCAGCCTTTCAAAGGCAGCAATAGACATTTAAGCTTAGCCTTGAGTATTAGCGTGGCAATCTTCCAAGTATTTGCATTAACAGCTTTCTTTCCTCTCAGCTACTGAGTCAAACACCAGCTAAGCTTGTCTGAGATCACTGCAGTTTCCTTTTGGTGCAGGATCTGGAATCACAAACAACACTGCCACTAGGCTTCAACAAGAAACCTTTAGAAATACAAACTAGTCACTGCTCTTTTGTATGTTAACTCCTAATACTCTGGTACACATGAACCCCTAACTATAGCCTAATAGACATATGATTCTCCGCAATGCAGTTCATAGAATGTGCTACCAAATTTGATCGTATATAAGATAATAATGTGGATATATGACTAAAAAGATACTCAGGTCTACTATTTCACTTTTCAAAAAGGTTCATAAAATCTGATAGTGGAACAGAATCACTTCGACTATATAGCAGCAATGAAACACCAAAACTTATCACATAACCTATTACATCAGTTAAACTTGTTACAACTTGGAAAAAAGTCATTCATCTTTACTAAAGCTAAGGTTAATGTTACCTTTATATCATTAATATTCACGCTTATTTCATTTTAGGGCTGCAACTAACAAGACATTGCATTATAGATCCATCTGTTTATTTTCCAAATTCACTGATTTGTTGGTAAAGTCAGAAAAGGGTGACATGTTTACCAGAGCCCCAGACTCAACAGAAAACATTTCATATTAAAAATAATCCATTAACTATCGCAGAAACTAAACAAACCAGAACATAGACATTTTTTAAAAAAGGTGGAAAAAGAGAATTTCTTTCTTAAACTCAAAATGATTATCAAAGATGGTCGTTTTGTCTGTAAGGTGGGGTGAGGTCTCTCCATTGACAAATAGGGGAAGCCATTTTGGATGATGGTTCATTCAAGTGCACAACTCCTATTAAACAACTAATAAATAAATGCATTCATAATAAAAACAGCTAACCAACTGGATTTACGGGTTTAAAACGTATTACACGTTCAGCATATGTGACAGTTTACACACCTGCCGGCTCATTTCTTAGGATGTGGTAGCTATTTCAATGCTAACTCTTACAGATAACTATATTAGCCTTTAAGTTTTAACTGTTTGTTTTAGAAAACAGCCTCCAAACAAATGAGGCTTATCTTGAGCAATAATGCGGTACTTTTTGGCGCCATTAAGCGACTTTTCTGTTTACCAAACATTTCATCTTCCACCATCTTAGAATCACTTTGGTTCGTTCCTAACTTTAACTTTTAACAAACACAAACCATATACTGTGTTTTAACATTTGTCATATTAAAGTTAAAGTGCTTACCTGGTTATTGGAGTCAATAAATCCCAAATGATCCAACATGTTCCATTAATGCTTCCAAACAAACTAGCGTCCCCTCCAAACTACCCACAATTCTTTGCAGCCATCGTTTAAAACTTCCTGTCCTTTCCTGCTCCATTTCTTTAATGGTCAATGAATGAATAAATGAATGAATCTTTATTTGTATAGCCTCAAATCACAACACAGTCTTCTCAAGGCACTTTACACATAGAGCAGGTTCTAAACCGAACTCTAATAGTGAAAATCACCTGCGCCATCATAACTCATTCTATTTAAATATCAATAAACTGTCATGTGGTGCACTAATTGTACATGTCAGTAGAGATAAACAAGGCAGGTAATAAAAAAAAATACTAAAAGATAAACCAGGACTTACCCAGAATCATACTGTAGTCACATATAATATAGTAGGCTATAGTTGTTATATCATCACACCCCCAACAGAACAAACACATGTCACAGTCACTTTTATTAAATCACTAAGTGTTTGACTTAGGTGTGTGTACAAAATTCAAATTTTAACCCAGCACATATTTAGATTTGGCCTTCGGTAGCCTGGGTGTTATGGATTAACATATCACAGCATGCGTTTTATTTTATATCCACCCTGCTTGATCTTTTAGTCACATAATCCAAATAATAAAAAATCATTTGGGAGCCATAAAAAAGTGCTTTGTAAGTAATAGCTGCAGTTCATTTAACTGCTGTGCACTAACTAGTGCTGCACCACTAAGGGAAAATGCACACACCTCCATTCATCACAATTATAGGTTTCAGATGGCAAAAAGATTTCAAATAGGGCAATTTAGAGAAGAAGTGTGTGATTTTTATTGTGTCTGAATGATCTACTCATAACCCCACTTTCACCATTATAGCTCAAATAGCCCCCCCAGCATGCTTTGCGCGGTGACTGAGCCAGCTGAGCTGCAGGATGGAGTATGTCCAGTAGATGACAGCGTTTCACTTCGAATGTCTTTGAGGTGGCCGCTTTGGCTTTCTCTCTGCATCTTTTTAATTGGAGGGCAGATATTGGCCAATTCTACTTTTTTATTATATTAATAATAAGCCAATATGATTTAAACTCTCATTTTGATTTAATCAATTAAGGCATGCGGAGAACAGTAGCAAATACACTGGGGTGTATCCTTTGATAAGCCAGCTGTATCCACAGTCAAGTCAATATCCAACCTCGCTACAGACGTCGATACTATTGTAAAATAATGAATAATTAAAGATGGAGCTGCTCTTGCAGGAAGTAACAGTAAATTGAAGGCCTTGGTGAGTGATCAGTGATCCATGACTTGCATCTTACACACACACACACACACATACACACTGCATGAAGGCAATTATGCTGTGCTGAAGCATGGTGAGTTCAGAATTACTCCAAAACTGGGTTAACAGCTGCCTGCATCCACTCTCCAAATGCTCTCAGCTCTCTCTCTCTCTCTCTCTCACACACACACACACACAGACCATGCACAGACAATTGCCCTGGTTCTTCGAGTGGAAGACATGTCACACAGGGCACGGAGCACAGAGCTCCGAGTAACAAGGCCCTGTGGGACATAGAAGGGCTTGGTATACCTGCCAGACTGAGTAATACCCTTCACCAGTAGGTGTGCGTGTGTGTGTGTGTACTGTAAGCAGAGGGAAAAGCAAAACATCTGTGCATGTATATGTATCCTCATAGCCTGATCTGCTCTCACTGCAGAGACTGTCTGCACCTTCCCTTCTGCATGTCACACACTTTTGTTCAGGGAGCTTATTATGCCGTGACACCGTAATGAAGTGAAAATGATTTCATTTGTGGGAAAAGTGCAGAAGCTGAGGAACTCCCCCTTTTTTTCACAGACGCACACTCAAACACACCATATGGCGACATGTCAGCTCAGATGAAAACATCTGGCGCCGTCTATGTTCACATGGGCTGAAATGATCAGAATGAAGCTTCATGTTATAGCCATGATGGCAGAAAAACAAGATGGCTATAGGGAACATTATGCTTTCTCTAGTTTGCTACAAGGCCTACGAGGATGCAGCTGCTCTGCACACTATAGGGAAACAGAACTCTGACTCATCCAGTATGACTACAATACCTGTGTGGGAAAACAAGATTGTGTTTTCTAGACATACTATATCTGTGAGAGAAAAAGATTAAACTCTAGCTCCAATCCTTATGTATGAAACTAAAGTTGTAAGTAGAAGCTCTGTGGCACTTTAAAAATAGTTGTGTATAAGCCTGAGATGGATAAATTTACATAGTTGGCTAATTAGAAACTCTTTTAACCACAGTGTGTAACATTGTTTTTGGCTTCCCCACAAGCATTAAAAACAAGATAATTAAGAACAGCATCAACAAACTACATGGCTGTTTTTATGCTGGATGTTAGGTAAGGATTTTGTGTGGTTAAGGTCAGTGTAAGATACTGAAATTGCAACATATGAGCTCATTTGTACATGCTCCATTTTTTCTGCAGTTAAAGGGGAACAAAATGGACAAGTACTGTGCCTACAGTTGTATTATGGGAAGTGCAGTGTAGGATCTTCAGCCATATCTTGGCTTCCACTGCTTGCAAATACCCCTTTAAAAAGACTGCTGTTCTGGACCAACATGGTGGGTGATGTGGGAGACATAATATTTAGGCTCCATGTGTTGTAAGACTTTAACTTAACACACTAGAGTTGGCTGATGTGGTCTAATGGCTGCCGCACGGATGTGTGAGCATCATAATCATAACATTTTGTCGGCAAGCTGCACTCAGTCCCATTTTTGTTTGCATGTTTTCTCCAAACAGATGTTCCAGTTGTGCCTGAGGCCCAGCCTGCAACAGAGCTACAAAAATATTAGCAGAATTGTGACTGTTTTGGTAAAATGTGATAGTTGAGAGAGGATTTACACACATTTCTCTGTAAGAGTACAACTCTAATAGATAACAGCTCCACTCACCTACAATATTGCTGTTTACTGATTAAGCTGATGCCAACCAAACCCTTACTGCTTTCTCATCACTTGAGAGGTGCATATTAATGCTAATTAACGCAGTACTTTAAGATCCGACCTTCTGTGCATTCTGTTTTTTTCTTTTCTCTTCAAGCTTTTTCTTTGATTGCAGCAAAATAAGTAAATGGCTACACTATGGGCTGAACGCTCTGAGGCAGAGAAGAAAGGAGAAGGGTTGTTTATCTGCCTCGAAGCATGCTGGAAGAAGGATGCTGTTTTCTTTGAGACATTAAAAGTGACAGTTTTACTGAGCAAACTTGTAGTTTTCAATGGATTAATCTGACAGAAAAAGCCAGTAGACAAACACCACCGAGTATCTTCTAGAAACAGTTTGATAGTTAAAAGCATTTACACAGCTGTGTGTGTCAGGTATTATTATTTGTATTAACTTATACTGTTTGAGTCATAGTCTGAACTCTAGAATATATCCAAAATGTATACAGTTATATAAAATGAGAGCTGCATCTTTTACACTAACCGACAATCATTTTCCGTGCCAACTATTAGTGTGCTTGTGGCCAAAAGTGCTCTAAGGTCAAACAACAATTGGGACATGGGGTTTTTTAAAGTGTTTCTCAATGCATTGACTCCCCTGATTTAGTCTTATTCTAAAATGAGGCCGGGCTGATTCAGTCTCTGAGTGGAATAAGGAGATGTATTGATTGTTGTTTCAAGGATTTACGGGAGACGGTAGAGTTATGGCAGTTAGGCTGCGTCGGCTCCCCGCCAGGAAAAGAGATCTGGGCATCGTCAGCAATCTGTGCCACTGCTCCATAAACAAAGTGAGCCGGGTTGGGTTTTCTGCAAACAAACACAGGACTCTCACTCTCTCTACACACACATACACACACACAGCATACACAGAGCTGAGAAATAACATTACCGTAAATGTGGTTTTATTAATAATAACAGTATCTCTTTTAATGAACATTGCAGATACATAATAGAAAATAAATCAGAAACAGGAGAGACGTTGTCTCAAGAGTCGTGAAAGTGCCTGGAATAATTCTGTGCTATATATTGTCATTGTTATTCATCTTCATCATCATCATCTTTATCAAAGCTGTCTTCGCCAGAAATGTTCAATTCATCATGGAAAAAAACAACAAACTAAAACGTGTATCACCCCACCTAGAAAATGCAAACATTAGTATTCACACAGCTTCCCAAAGCAGGAGCACCGACGCCAAACTTCTGTCAAAACCTCAGTGATTCTACGCATTAACCTCCAGTCAGGACGAGGATTTCTACTTTGAGAGGCCTTGCGAATAACGACCATTGGTTTCATGAATATGTCTCGATTGTCTTCATCTTAATCACGTTATTGTCTTGATTATATTTACACAATGCCATGTCATAGAGCACATCTTACTCTTCTGTTCAGAATCGGTGCTCTTCAATTTTATCCATATTTTCACTTTTCATTGGGGGAAATTGATTAAGGTGAACTGAAATCAGGTCTGAATCTGTTGGTTGATTAAAATAGTTGAATAAAGAGGATTGTTCCTCCAAAGCACAAATTGATCTGATATTGAACTCTGGGCAGCTTGCAAAAACTTAGCTTTCCAAAAACAACTTTTAAAGTACACAAAAAAAAAAGACTCCAATCAACCAAGCTAAAATTTAAAAAAGCAGTAATTGACAACAAGGGGGGGAAAAACAACACAATTTTTCATTTATTGTTTATGAGTTTGTCACTTTGCATATTTTATGGCACTAAATGAAACACCTCTATGTTATGAGATGTTGCAGGTATTTTTAGTATGAGGTTAGTTTCTGTAAAAAGCAAACTATATGGCACAGCTGCAGGGCAGTTGAGGAGTAGTACGTAAACAGGCCGCCTTCACAAGTCTGAGTGAATATGTAAGAGTTGCTTTTTTTCTAAACTGGATAAAATAATGTTGCGGCGTCCCGATGGATGCTAGGAAAATTGAGGAAAATAAAATAAAAGGGGGGGGAAAAAAGTGTTTGTGAATAAGAATGCTTCACTGTATCTTGCTTTGGTCTAACTTGCTTTAAGTAGCATGTCTATTGTATTGTTATATACACTCCAGGATTTCATTAGCATTTTTTAAATACATTCTTGTCACTCTTAAGCATTAATTACATGTTTTTTTTTGGAAGGGTTTCTTTCTAAAAGGCTATTTAGGGGGAGAATACACCCCCAAGATTATTACTGGTCAGTAGATAAAAAATATTACTGATCACTTCCTCTAAAATGTTACTTTTTCATATCAATAACTAAACATTAATAATATTTCACAACTTTTTAAGCGTTTTCAGACTCATTTTGGAATGAAAGTGTTTCCTATTGGGGTTGTTAAATTCCTGCGCCCCTTTGTCACAGCTGAGTCTCGCAGCTGATGGTTGACTAAAACCGAGATGTGAAAGCCCTATTTTATTCATCTGTGAGCGTAACTCCGCCGACAAATCGTTTCCGTTGACAAGGAAAGGGAGGGATGACAAAAAATTAACAGAGCTGTCATTGAGGAGGAAATGAATAACAGAGATAACAGTTTAGCCCTGGGCAGCCTTGTTTGGTCCTATGGAGGAAACCGGATACAGTAAATGCTTCAGGTGACGCTGGATGCCATCATAGCTTTCCTCTCATCCATCTGTGCTGACATCATCGATAGCGTGGCTCCATCCTCGTAGCAAATCAACTGTGAAACGCTGCAATGACTGTGAGATCAACACAACATTAAAAAAAAAGCCTGCTGAGCTGCTATCTGTGGTGTGTTGGAAATGTCAAAACTCCCCTTTTTAATGATGAAAATACAAACATACTTTTTTTTTTCTCTTGCAATATAAGGGTAAGACATTTAGTGAATGACCTATTGATTTTCGTGAGCTATGCAGTTCCACACAACAAAACATTGTTCTTTTATTATGTTTCCCCAAGTCCTTCTATCAGAAACTTTATAGGTATAACTTCTCTAAGCAAATATCCCTCAGTTACAAAAATAGACTTTTCTTTTTTCATAAAATAATACACATAATTAATTTTTCGGTGATATAATCATCTGTTAAGGTAAATAGCAAGGCTGTTTTTTAAAAAGTAAATGTTATCGTGAGAGAAACAGAGAGATGTGAAGCCTAGCACCATATTCTTCATACGCCCTTCACAGATATGACTTTTCCAAACGCCTTACCATCGATTTGGGAAACCCGTCTGTTCCCTCGCTCTCTGGACTCCATATTTTGCATATTCTGGTTGAGTCCAGATTCTCAACCTATTTACGACAGCCGGTGGAACTGAGACCCTGCTCCCTGAAATCCAAAACAAATCGTTCTCGTCTCCCGGAGGCTGCGACTTTCACCCACCCCAAAAAACCCCAAAAGCTTTATAAACTACACCAGCCAACAAATTAAGATAAAGGTAACAACGGTTTAACTAACACATCTCACAGGCCATTGCTTCACTTTTGTACAAACTGAAAAAAAAGAGTCCCAACTGATGATAAAACATAAAGAAGAAACAAGTCCCAAACACTGATGCTACAAAGAATTAGAAAAACGTATGTACAGGACCCTGTATTCCTTGACTTTCTGGGTAAATTATCATAGGTGTTGGCTTGTGTTACGTGAGTGTTTATACAGGCATACAAAAAAGTTCTCCTTTCTTCTTTTTTTGTTGTTCAGTTTCAATAAAAGCTCTTATTGGACCAAAACAAAATAAAACAAACAGAAAATGCCACCACCAGAACCCCACCAATGTGTCCAGTGTGTCTGACGCTCCGTCCTCCCCCCCCTCCCCCTGATGTTTCCTGGTGCAAATTCAACAGCAGCAAGTAGCTTAGTGCCATTCGGGTCCATCTGGCCCCTGTACGTTCAGGGTCCAGGTGCCAGTGGTGAGTCCTCCCTGTGACGGACATCATACGGATCAACAGTATATCCCGCCCGACACCCTCTCTGTCACCAGATGACGCTGGATATACTGGTCTCTCTGGGCAGCAGTGGCAGCATGGCGTTGTTACCGTGGGCTTCTTCCAGACTCTGCTGGCGCAGCGACTTGGACTGTGGCCGCTGTCCATTGATGAGCGTCATGGGGATGTTGCAGTAGGTGTGCTGGTTGCCAAGTGTGGAGAGTGGTGGGAGCGTGCCGCCAGGCGGCAGGTCGTAGTCGTAGCTACGGTAATAGTGTTTCTGCCTCATCTGGGTGTGGCAAGAGTTGTGGAAGGTCGAGCGCAAGTCCGGGTGTGCCGTCGCCATGGCGGTGGAGGTAGCCGCCGCCATGGAGATGGCCGAGACGGTCTGGAGCTCGCTGAAGGGGCCCTGCTCGCTGACGTCCAGCACCTGCTCATGGGAGATGCTCAGGGGCTCCATGCGCTTGAAGGGCATTTCGTAGAGCAGCTGCTTCCAGAACTTGGAGTTGAGCTTGTTGCTGGACGGCCCGCGCCACTTGATGACCGTTAGCATCTTGATGGTATGTTTGAGGGCCTCCACTTCCTGGTAGTTCATGATGCCGCGCAGCTCTGCACACTCGATCAAGATGACCTTGATCTCTCCGGTCACCAGCATGTTGCGCAGCCGTGTCTCCAGCTCAAAGATACTCCACCCCCTCCGCACCACATAGCTGGGCGTCATGACGATGATGAGGCGTTTGCTCTGGTCCACACAGCGTGCTACATCCTCGATGTAGGCTGGACAGATATGGACAGACAACTTTGTATAAATAGCAGCACAGGTAACAAAAGTTGCACTGAAAAAGCCTCCTTTCACCTTGTATGACTTGTCTTTACTCGCTTGTATGCGGTATAGATTTAAACTCGATAAGTTTAATAGTATATGAAATCACACAGAGCTAATGGATGATGTAAATATGTTGAAACATATCACACAGGCTATTTGAAGAACTTTTTGTCGTCATAGTGACTGCTTACTGAACTACTCATTTTTATCAAAGCTTCAATCAACCAAATCCAATTAAGCCAAGATAGGAAAAAAAATGTTAATTTTGAAAAAAAGATTTAAGTAGTTTAAATTAAACATCAGATGAATTTTATAGTAACTTTTAATTATTCATTGATTTTGGCTAAAAAACAAAGACATCTACAGCATTTATAGAATTTAATTACTGGATTTAACTGCACAGAATTGTTGACAGAAACAAGAGGAAGGGGATCACTCACTTTTTAAAAATAATAATAACAGTAAACATAAAACAGTCAAAGCCAAGAAAGATAGCTGAGTGAAATTAAATTAGCATCTTAACACCAGAAGGTAAAGTAAGTAAGTGAGTTTATATTAAATACAGATTTGTCTTCAAATCCTTAATGGGTAGCTCAGTTTGGAGCATAATGAATGCGATTAAGTGTTTCCCTAGGCCTGTCCTGGGTGTCGTGTGCATGTGTGTGCATGCGTGTGTGTGTGTGTGTGTGTGGCCAATGCCTGCTTTTAGCCTTTCCTGGTACAGACAAAGACAGAGTGGCTCCTCAACAGCAGGTAGATAGAATTAACTGGGCTTCCCTCCCCAATCAAAGCTTATGACCCTCCTGTGTGTACGTGTAAAGAGAAATTTTTCTTCCTCTCTCTCTGTTTTAGACGAGAAGCAGCTAGACTGTGTGTGTGTGTGAGTGTGAATAATATCTCCGTGTGTCTGCTGGTTTCTAAGCAAACAAATGCTCTCCATATCTCTGAGAAGGGACTCCTTTTTTCATGTCACTCTGCCTGAGGCTCCATTGTGAGAGAGACCTGATTAGGCTAAACTTGGATTTGACGTCACCCTTTACTTCAACAGGACAAGTCAATATTTTCTGCTTGGTAATTGGTCCTCATGCGGTAATTCGCAACGATGCATCTCTGGAGCAACATCTCCCCTGCAGGTTTTAGGCCTTTTCAGTTTTAGTTAGACCAATCATTTGAAAGCAAGTTTTTCTTTTACCTTACTGTGAATAAAACAAAAAAGGAAATGGATAAATGCATGCTATATAATTAGCTAATGAGCAGTAGTTTCATTTGATGTTTTGAATTGATTAAACTGAAAGTAAATCTAACCCTCCCAGGGCCCTGGTAACACTTTATAGCTTTATAGATTAAATTCCTCCTTTCAGAGACCTCACAAGCTTTACAATCAAAGTGTTGCATGTGTAATAATTGATTCCCACATAAAAACAAAATCAACGCTAAATTACAGGGGGCAGGGAATCACTGTTGCCCTGCTCTCTATAGTTGAGTATAATTGATTTCCATCAAATTTCCTCGAGAAAAAAAAACCCCTACTGATGAGTAACTAAGCTTATGGTGCTAAATGGACAACAACAGGACTAACAGGACTACAGAAAATGTAAATAGCTGAGCCAAAACTTGAAACATAGTTTTGACAAGTAACCCACTGGCTTTGCAGTGAGGTTGTAATTTACCAGGTGGGAAAAATATGACCAGAAATCTACTCAGATGTAGCTGCTTTGATTTTCAGTGACATCAGCTTGTTCTAATATAACAGCAGCTCCACTTCAGAGCAAAATTAGACGTTGTGACTTTTCAGTTGCATATAAACTAGGAGTGCCATCATAGGCTGAATTATACAAGACAAGTCATGCCTCTGTTTTCCTGATTGTATCCTCATATGTAATGGCTTACACCTCATTTCCTCCAGTAAACACAATCAAATTTTAAACCCTCCTGTTTCAAATCATCCTTGAATTTCATGCGTTAAAGCTGTATTTGAATATACAGGGGGAATCATGGCACCATGTGTAGAGTAGTCAATGTAGTGACAACATGTAGCTACAAACTATTACTACTACATTTAAGTCACAACAAAACATTTTTACATTTCTGGGACTGACTGAACTGCTTTGATGCAGTTAACCCTTCAACAAATAAATCATGTTAAAACTTATTCATTTTCATGTTTGATAAAGGCTTCATAAGTTTTCACTAATGATTGATGGTAAATAAATGGTTCACTAATGCTTCATAGATTAATAATAGCAATGGCAACCTAGGCTGCTGACCAAGCCATCAGGTTGAAATAAAACATAATATTGCCTTATTACTATTGTATGGATCATTAATTAGTAAGTTATTAACCACTAATGGCGTCATAAGTAACAACTTATAAATGACTTATTGACTTGATCAGAAAATGTCGGTGTGTGTTGGCACGATCGTTAAAAATTCGGGGGTGGGAGTACCTCTAAGTAGTCTCGTGTCATCCTGGAAATGATCATTGGTGAAACCTAAACATAGATATTTACATTCAAAGTAAGATCAAAAAGTTTGCAGAAAAGCATTAAAAAAACAGTCATCTGTCATTGTGGGGACATGACTCTGGCATAAACTGTGTTTCTCAACTGGTGATCTACTGGTGATGGTGAAGCGGTAATCGTGCTGACCAGTTTATTCCAGTTTAATATGGGACATGTAGCATAAAAAAAGGCAAGGAAAAAGCCGTTTAATTTTTGGTGGTTCAGTTGCTGCTATACATTATAATTACTGAGTGTAAAATAGATGTAAGGTGTTAACACGTTGAATATAATCCAGCATACTGTGGAATAACACGTTACTTATCAGCAGCTCTGGAGAAGGCTTGTTGACATATGCTGAAACCCCAAATGGCCAAAGTGTTTATCTATAGCAGTGGATTATGCTTTATTATATCAACTGTTGAGATGCTAATACATTCCCAATGGGAACTAAATGTTTACACGTAGACACAATAAGCCAGCGAGCTGTGTCGCCGAGCTGGAATAGTGACAGATGCACTTAAGATTCCTCTCAATCCTTGCGTTTTTATGCCATTTTTCCCATATTATAACAGTCCCCCAGCATCGAGCACATAATCACAGCAAGGGATTCGGTTTATAACCTTGGCACAGTGCCACTGAAGAGGAACATAATTAGTGATGGCGGTATGTGCGGGAAGACAGGCAGATGCAAGTATTCAAATGAAGGCCAACAACATAATGATATTATCAAACTCATCTGTGTGATGAGTTAATCAAAGATAAGCGCGGGGCATGGTGAGAGGCTCCATTAGAAATATACTGTGGCAAAACATGCATTAATATCCATGCATAAAGAGCTTTGTTTTGGTTGTACAGCTGACATCATTACACAGCAGCATGCAGAGGTACACTTTGTATGGATCAGGAACATAGACTGTAATAATGGGGTTGGCTCTTTCTGCTAATTATGCTGCATGTGTAGGACAGACTATAATGCCTCCTCCTGCAGGCTTTACATAGCGTAGATAATGGACTTTAAGTAGTTGAGTATATAAAGAACCAAAAATCAAGTGCAGACCTCTTCTGGTGAGTATTAATTAAAGAATAGGAAGCCTAAACAGTTCAGACAGCAGGAGGGGCTGCAGGGACTGAACTCTTGTTACAGATGTTTCTGAATATTTTGTAGATTTCTATCTGAGGGTGTGCAGACTCCAGGGGTGGAGGAGTATTCAGACCTGTTAAATAATTTTGAACTGAAAGTAAAACTCCTGCATTGAAAAATTTACCTCAGTAAAAGCACAGTGGGATTAAGTATAACCTGTATAATTTACTCAAAGCACTCATCCAAGTGTTATATTATTAAAGTCATATATTATTTTATAAATTACATTATGGACTTATTATTACTAATGCATAACGTGCAGGCAGCATTTTGATGTTGCAGCTGGTGTAGTAGCTGATGTAGTATAAAAATATAATATTCTCTCTACAGTGTGATAGAGTAGAAGTAGAAATTAGCACAACTAAGTATAAAGGACAACCAAGGATGCTAACTTTTACTCAACCATCCATCCAAAAATGTGTTTTTCTTTTTGTTGCTCCAATTAGATGTTGCTTCACTGTGCAGAATGAATTACGTGCAGAGTTTGACACGAGAAGGCTGTTTTCAATCTTTCTGTGCTCACCTAAATTTCAAGGTGTGAGCAGGTTGTTAGCTTTTCAACCTGTTTTGTCCGACACTACCTCACAGCCCCATCAGAGCCACAACTCAACTACTCAGCCCCTTCACTGACACCAGCGCTCACAATCCAATTACAATCTGAATGACAGTAGAGGACATTTAATTCTATTATTTATATAAAAGTGTATATCATTACTATATTTTTGTATATAGTTGAACAGTTCAGGCTTAGGTCTGTTTCATCAAGTCTAAAACTGGATGACGACAACACTAACCACTAACCCCAACCCTAATTGGAAATTTCAACCTATCTTTCTCAATGTATCCAACTATTTTAGCCATTTAAGTAACTATTTCAACAATCCATTAACCCATTGACTTTTACCATTTCTCTCAGTAGTCAAACTTCTCTGTGTTCTTCACGCGACACACACTGCGCAGGTGTTACAGCTGACTAAATATGTGGATATGTTCCTTAAATCTATTTGTAATTTCTTTGGCTTTTAATTGGGTAAGCTCCTCCACGCTCTTTTCACATACCCCCTGGCAAGTGCAGAAGCACCTCCAGGGATACACATACTCCTGGTTGGGAATCACTGCTTTTAGGACTGCAACAATTAAAAAAGTGGGTGCAGCTGTTTGTTCAGAGCTGTAGGGTTTAGGATGGTTTTGTCATTCTTATGTGATGGCTGTGTTGTCATTTGGCATAATTGCAACTAGGCCCCCTTTAAGTTCAAACAAGCCATAAAGACTAAGTAGAGACTGTTATCAGCAGTTGTTTTTAACTACTTTTTGTAATTTTCCCTCCAAAATTGAAACTGAAGAAGCCTTAAATGCCCCCTTTCAGTTGACTGATCCACTTCAGCTAAGCCAGTAGTTAGAAAGATAATTTCATGATGATCAAATTAACACAACGTCTAGTTATGCCACAACACAAATGCGCAACAGAAAACAACAAACAAGGCATGTCACCACGGCACTGACAACACGAGCAACACCAAGCGACAAAACATTCGACACAACGTGACAGCGCCGCGAGAGAGAGAGCTTACTTCCTGTGGGGATCAAGTCCCTGTCTGGAATGAAGAGTTTATACCCATAATGCTTCTCCAGCACGTCGGGGAGGATCTCCAGGGCAAAGCGCTCCTCCTCTCGGGTCTCCTGGCTCCACTGGTCCGGGTCCACTTTTGTGTAGGACAGGTAAGCGTCGTAGTCCTTGTTATCTGCAAATAGAGGGAGGGGAGACAGAGACACACAACTAGGTGAAATGTCACAGCTCCAAACCCTTATCCGCCAGGCAAATCAGCGAGGTTTGTAAGCTGAGTCTTTATTGTCCTTAGATCCTTCGAACCAGACCTTTTCATTTAGTTTTATAATCCCTGCTATAAAGCAGGTGCAGACAGAGAATAATAAAGCCTCGGGCTCAGCACTCTCAATAAAAGCAAGTCTGTTCTCTTGAATACCTGCATCCCTTCATGTATGAGCTTTTAAAATGCTCCCAAAACCATTCTGTTTCAATTAAATGCTTTTATAATTTTTCCTGCTTTGGTCAGCAAAGTTTTGCACTGCTACACCCCAGATGCTCACCATCTATATTCATACTGGTGTGCAGAGAGTTGTTCATTCACTGGGAGACTTCATTGAGACAGGACGCCTCCATTACACTGACCTCTGGGCACCTCTGCCCATCTGAGTGCTTTTCATTACTGCTATGTCCCCACCGACGAATAATGTTACCTTGATAGCTACTTTGCCCACCGCAGGCAAAACAAATTAGACTCCAGCCTGAGCTAAATGCCCAACACTGCCCGCTAGGCCGACACATGGCGTGGCTCCATCACCCACATGAAAGCTCTGATTGATGACGGATTTGAAAGGACTGAGTGGAGAGAGGGAAAGTGAGTCGCGGGGGCAGACTTTAATGTTTCGTCTCAAGCTGGAGCACCCCTGTACAATGAGTCAGGCGGGTGGAAATTGAAGAAATAGGAGTGAGATATCCCAGAGCCTCTACAGGAAGGAGGATAACAGCTTTTGGCAGCTACAGTAACAGCTCAGCTCCAGTGCTGTGCTCAAAGCAGACTGAACAACCAAACCACCTCATTAATAATGAGTGATTTGGTCCTTGACCGAGAGTTTGAGGCTGTTTTTCTTCTTTTTTGACATCACAGCCATACTTCACTTTGGACTTGCATGGTCAGTTCACTTAGAGTCAGTTTCATATTTTTTCCACATACCACTCCTGGTTTTTTGCCATGCAGATATAATATGTATGTGGCTATAAATATTAAGACACTGTCTACATATTTATGTACTTTTGATCTTGGGCTGCTTTTTTCATTTGAGCAAGGCAATTTAGCTTTTATGCTACAGCATACAATCACGTTTTAGACAACTTCCAACTAGCGCTGCAAGTTAACAGAAAATTAATAGTCAATTATTTGATTAATGATTAATCATTTTTGTGTATTTTCTTAAAGAGAAAAAAAAGCAATGTAAAAGTGGTATACATCATCTGAAAGCTAGGAACCTAAAGATTAATTTGAGATGCATCTCAGGACTGTGTGTCAAGTTTTTCTAGTCATAAATCTGTAATGAAAACTGTGTTTGGATTAGGTGACTATTCAAATTTTGAAAGTTAGGCGTGTATAAGGGCTTAGAACATTGTGATGGAAGTATATGAAGGCTACTCTCATGCTCTGTTATGTCTTATAAATTGATACCATTTGTTACACAGATTTGGTGCCAAATGTAACAATTTTTGACCACTCGAGATTTGATAAAAATCGTCAATAAAGTGAAACATTAAGACACCACAGAAAATGTTTTGCTGTGATATGGTATCAACCTTTTGACATTTGGAGATTTCTGTAAGAATTACATCCACATGCACAGAAGTAGAAGGCATGGCCTGAGAGTGTTTCAGACCATTTGAAAATAAAGTACAGGGAATGTAATGCCAAAGAAAGCAAAGAAATAGAGTGTGGAGTTATTAAATCAGCGCTGCGGTCTATCGGAAATTGAAGAGACACATAGAAGTAAAGCAGAGGAGGAGAGTACCATGAAAGCAGGTCCTCGCAGCTGAGCCACTTGGAGTTGTCGGCTCTACTGTGCTCCGTAATGAGGGAAGAGATTGGGGCTGCTTTCAACAGACTTCAGCTCGCAGATTGATGCTTTCAAGATAGATCGAACCCTGTTGTCAGAGGCTCGAGGGGTTAGAAAAGGGCTGGTCTGCATGGATTGTCATGTAGCTACCACTGTTCCCTCTAAGGTGTTTTACTGCGCAATTGCACACTGCTCCCCACCTCTTTGCGGAGTGGTGTGCGTGCGTGTGTGGGACAGTGCAATGTGGGTATGCCTGTGGTTACCAAGTTTAATGTCATCTGCTCCTGACTGTGCTGTTTCATGTGTGTTTGTTTGTAATACTGTTAAAATCTAATACAAATATTTGAATAATAAAAAGTTAAATCTCATGTGCTTGGCTTGAAAAGCAATACTAAGAAGAGTGATCCCATTGCCTTTATGACTAATTCTTGTAAGGGGATGTTCTGATTGGAGCTCACAGGTGAACCAGCTGTAGAGATTGCACACAGGATTGGTTTGGTGCTCAGGTTGAGACCCAGACCTATGATTGTGAGAATGCAGAGATATCAGGCGAAAGAGGCAATTTTGAAGCTGGCGAGAGGCAGGGGAGAGGTTTTTTTTTTTAGGCATGCAAGTGAAGATATTTCCTGATGTGACACCTGAAATCCCCAACAGGAGAGCCCAATTCGACGACATCAGAGGCACAGACTACTGTACTTATCGTTACCTATGATGGACAAACGAGACTATATTGGGGCTGCAGTGAAGCTGAGACTTATTACAAAAAAGTAATGGAAATTGAAGTATTTAATGACTGACAAAGAATGGACATATTACTGAGATCTGATGGTGGAATGATGCCTTTAAGGAGAGCAAGAAATGGAATACACATTTATTATGAATTGGAATGAATTGCTGTATTAGTTAACTTGTTTGTAGAGGCCAATTGCTACTGCTCCCTCAGTTACTTACACAATTATTTATTTAGCTGCTGTTATTTGTTCATTAACTGCAGTATGAGTAAGTTCAATTCATGTTTCTAAGAGGCCAATTTCCACTGGTCTTTGAGTTATTTATGTATCTATCTACTGTTATCTATCTGTCTACTGTTGTTCATTTCTCCTACAGGGACAAAATTTGATTAGTTAGATAGATATGGCTTTGGTGGATCTAATTTTAACAGTGACTATTATTTGATTATGAGTTGGAGCTACCAGTATGCACTGTTCATTAAGTGTAGTGAAAAGGACGCATGTATGGCAAACAATGTGTGTTTCAGTGTATGTGATTGTGTGCGGAAGGAAGAAAAAGCAACATACAATAATCACCATCTTAAATATTTGCAGAAATGTAGTGACTGACATAACAGAAATATTATCAAGTGATATTTACTTGTAAGCAATATCTGAAACTCACCTACACGACACATTTAGTGATGCAGCAATGGGTATTTAGGAGTATGGTACATATAGGATAGACAGGGATGCATGTCAAATACCAGCCAAAGTGAGATATGATTTAATGCTGCTGATACTGTGGTACCTTTGTTGCAAATTAATTTACCACATTTGAAACTTTTGCTGGCAGGATGTTACTGCAAAGTTGAATTTATTTGGATAAATTGTATTAAGTGTTAGGTTATGCGTGTGATCTTGATAATTAGATTTACTTTTTAGCTGATTTACATGTTGACAGGAATATGTTGCACTGTGCACTTAAAGAGAAGCTGCAGGCTATAACTAATGCATGACATGTAGTGCAGATAGTGGATAAACCTACAGGAGTGAGCATACAGAAAAATGAGTTCAAAAGTTCAACTTGTATTAATCATGTATTTACAAATTTTAGTCATTTGTATTCAAATGAAATATCAATCTCCGTAGGGGGTAGTGATCATTTATTTAGTGGTGCTTATAAGACAGACAGAGGTTCAGGAGATCAATGAAAACATTTTGTCAAGAGTAATTTATAAATTATGATGTTAAAAATATATATTGAGAATATTTGCTAGAGAAGGATAGTCTGGATAATGCCCTTGAAGTCTTTAATGTGTTATTCATGCAAATGACTGAGAAACATGCACCACCAATTAGAAAGCAGACAGTCAGGAACTTGTGATCACTCTGGGTAGATGAGGAATTGAGTATATGGAAGTGGAAGGGAAACTCTTGGCTAAACCAGTACCAGTACAACTTGCCAATTATTTTAATGAATATTTTAATGATAAGGTAAACAAGTTAAGGATTGTTTACCTGAGAATACTAATTACAGCTTTAATAATGAAGAATTAAAAGTGTAAATTTACAATTGAAAACAGTTATAGTCACAGATGTTAAGTGTCTGCTTAATAAATGCAAAGACAGAGCAGCAGGTGTAGACAATTTCATATGAAATTTCTTATAATTGTTGCCAATTTAATTACTGTTCCTGTGTGTTTCTTTATTCATGAAAACTATGAAGTCACAAAACAAGAGAAACATGTGAATGGAGGACATTGCAGTGCAGATACAGCCTTTGAGGTAAACTCATTAGAGACACAAGCTGGGTTTGGATATATGAGTTCCTGTCTTCATTATGACTGGAGCACTTCTGCTTTTTAGTGGCCACCTGCAGTGCAGGAGCCATGAGGTGATGTTTAACCCATCAAGATGCTGGAAGAGAAAAGAGCTGAAGATGAGGAAGTCAGGTTGAGAAAATGAAGAGAGTAGATGGGTTTAAGAGGAAGGATTTAGGGATCAATTCTGAGAACAGCATCCCATTTTTGTAGCTTCTCTCTATTTTACAGCCTTGCCTCTCTCTCTCTGTCTGGGCTGTGAGACTGTCAACAAGATTCACTCACCTCCTAGAGGGTAATCTTGATATTTGGCAAGCGCGTACCACTCTTACATGACACCATGTAATTAATCTAACTAGTTTTTATAACATGTAATTAACTTTACAACATTAGGGGCATGTAAAAAAAAAAGTAACTTTATAATCACTTAGCATAACTTATTCTGGGTCGCATATTCTGCTTCACAGTGACATAAATCTCGCTCTCTGTGTTTCTCTGGTAGTTTTTACACGAAAGCTGTGTGGGCAGATCAAGGGCTATTTTAGTGGAGCTGATTCACTCGTCTGTGGTGAGAAAGAGAGAGGATGGAGAGGCTGAGGGTGAATCTCGAAGGCGGAATGACCCTCCTCTTGCATCTTGAGGAGTCACTCCTAACTGGAGACTGGTGAGGTGTATCTGTGAGCGCAGCACACCTCCAAAACTGCGGCCAACATTTTGCACTCATCCGTCCTACACGCCGACTGCAAAAGGAAAGGAGCTGCTTGACTGACTCTCGCTGCCTGAGATGGAGGGGAGAGGTGATGGGGTGGGGGTGGGGGTAATATATGCATGTTCATAGAGAACCCACAGTTAGATTGCAAACTCTTGAACTTGCGGTGTAGAGCGCCAAGAGAGTTGGAGGCGTAATCTCTGGGATATCTCGGGGATCCATTACATTTAATGGAGAGTAGATTGGAACGTAACACACATACTTAACTCTGAAGCTACAAAAGCACATGGAGTGGACTGCTAATGAGTAGCTGAGCAGTTTTTTTTTTTTTTTAAACATACGGTTTTGTTTTTCAATAATTTGATTTAGCCAGTAGAATATGGCTTAGCATCAGACAGCAGAAAGCAGACTGCTGTTGAGATGCAGTAATTGAATTTTGTTTGGTCCTTGGTGCTTTACTTGTATGCAATGAGATTTTCTGGGCTCTGTTCATCATATTTACACATTTTCTCATATAGTGCACATAGTCTAGTCTCATCGATATAAATGGGGTAGACTAAGTATTAGAAGCACACAACACAACTGAACAGCATCACAAGCAGCCTTGAAAATAACCATAAGGTTGAATCAACACCTTTCTACAGCAGGTTCAACACAAACTGAACTGAATGATTAATTGCAGGGCTCTTACACTAGACTGTATTAGCTTTAGCTAATAGTACCTAATTAACTGGCAACTGAGTGCACAAAGGGCTAGCGATTATTTCTGTTACTAGTTTCTTTCCCCCATTTACAAGATGTCAGGGAGGTCATACTTATTCATCTGGTCTATAATTTCAGCATGATTTTCTAATAGGTTTCTGGAAAGTTTCTTGGACAGTTTCCTGGAAAGAATTGTATAGTAATAATATAATTGTATATTGGTCCAGTTTTATTCCAAGTAACTGCTGGTTGTATCTAAAGAATGTTTTAGTCAGTGTGCAGCAGGTCAGCTGCAAAAATGGGACATTTTCCAAATAGGGAGATTTACATTTCAAACAATGAATAAATCATGAATTAATATTTACTTGTTTTTTAATTTACCCTCTTTTTGAAGGACATTTGGGTTTTCATGCACCTGTCTGGCAAACTTTCCATGAATATACAGTATAAGGATAGCGACATCGACAATTTGTCCAACCAACAATGACTTAAAGATCAACCAATAAATTGACAAATTGTTTACAATTTCCGTTCAATATATTTATCCCTGATGATCAATATCTCACCCTCACAGAAAATATTTCGTCTAGACTCAGCAGTTGTCTTCTTCCTTTAAGTACACGTGAATGATCATTCTGGAGGAACAGAATCCCACTTGACCTTCTGATTACAAATGATCTCCTGTGATGTTTACCTCTGCATCTTAAATATGCAAATTAAACGGGATACATTACAGTTGCTATGTGTGCGGAATGTGAAAACTATTAATGCTCAGTATCGCCAAACCACACTGAACACAGAAGGAGCCTCATAATTCCACGCCGCACTGACAACCCTGACATTCGTATTTATGGCAGAGTGTTGATGAGTTCCCACCTCCTTGACAAGCTCGCTCGGCTGTTGTCATCATGAAGCCTATTATTGATTCCACTGACACCCACACAATGTGACAACTGAGTGGTCTTTAACTAAATTGCGCCCCTGACAAATAGCTGACAGTCCGTCCTATTGTTACGTAAAGCTTACAATTTTACAACTGGCAGAAGAGGGAGGCAGGCATTCAATTAGTTCTTCGAGTGGCCACAATGAAACACAAGCACTTTCTTGGCAGCGTGTGCAGAGTTATGCAGGAGAAAAAAAATTCTGTGCATCCCAGACTTTGGCTTAAGGGCTTTACTGATGAAAAATGTCCTGTGAGGAGAGTAAGTGTCCTCATCTTCTGTGTCTGAGTCTCCCATTTCAGTGTAGACTTCCTCCACAGACAGTAATGTGGATGGTGAACTTTGACCCCTGATGGGCTCAACTGTTTCTACAGGTTGATCTGACCTATATTGGCTAGAAAGGACCAATCATGTATAGTTTATTTGTTTGCTGGAAAAGTATGTACGCTAATACTGCACCGCTAATACTGCACCGCTAATACTACAAATCCCAGAATGCTTTGCTAGTGCGTTGGGGCATCAGTCGAGACCAGTAAACGCCCCCGCCTTTTCTGTTGACAATCAATAGCAATCATGCTAGTAGTCATTCATTCCTCAGGCAAATTTATTCTACCCCTCCCGAAAAATAGCCAAACGAAAGACAGGAAACAGGAGCTTTCAAGACAGGTGGGAGGCAGATTATATGTTCACCATTGTAAAAGACAGACCTGTTTGTCTTGTGTGCGGAGCCAACGTAGCTGTAACGAAAGAATATAACATAAGACGACAAAGGCTAGTTTTATTGTGGTAGCAGAGATTGCAAAATCAGCCCGGCCCTTTAATGAGGGAGAGTTTGTCAAAAAGTGTATGGTCAAAGTTTGCGATGTTGTGTGCCCAGATAAAAAGAAAGCATTTTTAAATGTGAGTCTGAGCAGGAACACCGTGGCTGAGTGTGCATGTGAGTTTGCCTCCAATCTACAAGAACAGCTGATGGAAAAGGGAAAAGATTTTATCGCATACTCCCTTGCTGTGGATGAGAGCAGCGACACATCCGATACTGCCTAGCTGTCAATCTTCATCCGTGGAGTGGACTCGAAACTGGGCGTTACAGAGGAACTTTTAAGATTAAAATCAATGCATGGCACAACCACAGGAAAATAAATCTTTGAAGAGGTATCCAAATGTGTAAATGTGTAAATGCAATGAGGCTGCCTTGGGATAAACTTGTGGGACTGACGACAGATGGTGCGCCAGCGATGTGTGGTCAAAAGAGTGGATTGGTGGGCAGGATTCAGGAGAAGATGCGGGAGAACAATGTGGGTGAGATTACAGTTTATCACTGCATCATAGACCAGGAAGCGTTGTGTGGCAAAGCCTTGAAAATGGAACATATTATGAGCACCATAACACGAGTAATTAACTTCATAAGAGCCAAAGGTTTGAATCACTGCCAGTTCAAGTCTTTTCTGGAGGAGTTTGGTTCAGAATACAGAGACGTGCCCTATCACACAGAGGTGAGATGGCTAAGCCGAGGAAAAGTACTGAAGAGATGTTTTGAGCTGCGTGAGGAAATCTGTCAGTTTATGGAAAGCAAAGGGAAAGACACAACAGAGCTCAGGGACACAAAGTTTGTGTGTGAGCTGGCATTTCTGTGTGACATCCTGAGCCATCTCGATGCACTCAACCTGCAGCTTCAGGGGTGGGACCACGTCATTACAGACATGTACAGTATGGTGGGGGCTTTTAGAGTCAAGTTGTGCCTGGGTCATTTTCTGTGCTGCCAAACAGAGCAGATCTCTCCCGCTGTGTTGCCCATTTCACAGTTTGCTGAAAAACTCAGCATACTCGGCGCCGAGTTTATCATTTGCCGACTTTGAAGCCCAGAAATGCAGATTTTAACTGCTCAGTAATCAGTTTGCGGTTGACGTGAAAAGCGCACCAACCAACCTCCAAATGGAGCTGATTGAACTCCTGTGTAGTGACACGCTCAAGTTAAAGTATGACACTGTGGGTGCTGCACAGTTTCCATGTTTCCTCCCCGACACACTGCCCCAACTCCATGCCCAAGCTGCCCAAATGCTCTCTATGTTCAGCAGCACATATCTATGTGAACAACTCTTCTCTTTGATGAAGATAAACAAAACACCACACAGGAGTCGTCTCACTGACAAACACCTTCATTCAGTCCTGAGGGTTTCCTCGGCTCAGAGCCTAACCCAAGACATTGATGAACTTGCATCTAAGAAGAGATGCCAGGTATCTGGCCTGGACCAATGTGCATCAGAGTAAATCACAGTGTAGCAAACTGAGCTTGGATGAATGTCTTCTTTATGACTTTTTCTACTCCAAGGCATGGACTGTTAATAGTTGAAAGATTGATTTTCATTGAAGGAAATTATTATTATTTATAGTTGTTTTGTTGTTGGCCTGTGAAAAAAGATTTAAAAGAAACTCGAAAGGCTACAGATAGAGAGACATAATAATTAATTTTATTTATTTAAGTAAGAAATGAATACCACTGATGTGTCTTTTATTTCAAATTTAATTTCTCATATGTTTATAATATTAAACTTTGCTTGTTCTGGATTCAATATTAAAACAAAACTAAAGTTTATTTCCATATGAAAAGGTTTAATATTACATATCTGGAAAGAAGGGAAAACATGCACAATTGCATTCAATTTTTTAATAAATATTGAGTTTGGCCCGTGACTTTGTCCCAGTTTTTAATTTTGGCCCACTGTGAATTTGAGTTTGACATCCCTGTTCTAAGGGATATCAGGTGTACTCTGCATTTATGGCATACAGTATATTATCCTTTGACCTGTCAAATGCTGTGTATGTCTGTGTTTATTTCTTCAAGTGCCAGGTGATGGCAGGCAATTTCCATCACAATGTGTGCAACTATATCTTGCATGCAGCTACTTCTCCCTGTCAGTACAGTGGTTGCCATAGAGATGGGATCTCGGTTAACCACCTCCTGCCATTGCTTAGCGACTGTTTTTTTTTCCTTCTTCCCCCTGCTCAACTGGCAACCATTTCAAGTTTGGTTCCTATTAACTGGCTAAACCTTCCCTGTTCACCTACAGGATACTGTCATTGGAGCCCGGAGACGCAGGTGTGAGTGCATGCATGCCTGTGAAAGTGTGCGCCCCAGAGGTAGCAGTGAAGTGATCTAATCGACCGCGGCGTGGAGGAAAGTATCAGGGGTCTCCTGAGAGCTCTGGAGGCAGCGTGCTGTGTCTTATTGAACCTGATCCCCTTATACTGGGGAGCAAATTGAAAATCTGTTTCTCTCTCCAAGCACTCACTCGGGTTGCACAATTAAAGGAGACAATTGCTGTTTGGCATTAAGTTCAAAGCCTGACATTTTTTTTTCTCCCCTTTTTCAACACAATTGCCTCTGGGCGATCCATTATGGCAAAGCTCCGCTTTCCGGGGCCGGAAGCCCAACACAGCCAAAGGTAATGACTTTCACTGAAATGTCTGATGTAGCGGCCATCACAGTTAGGCAGAGCTGGGAGTGTGTGAGGAGAAGAGCCGGGTACAGAATACGTTTTACCTTTTAACGCTCATAACTCTCTCGCTGTCTCTCTTTCCACAACGTACAGTCTCTCAGCCTCTCCGAACTAATCTCATTGCCCCAGAATTCATTGCAGCGCTGCTACTTGAGAGACTCATTACGGGGGAATCAAATTAAAACTTGCTCCTTGTCTCAGTTTGATGCATTCTCAAGCCAAGACTCATCCACCAGGCCCAATCAAAGTGATTTTTTTTCTTTTTCTATTGCTGATGGGGTCTCAGAGTTAATGTTTTTGTCTGGCACAGGGACTGTGTTTTGATTTGCTTTATAGAGAGTGTTCAACAGAATATATTGTCCTTTCACTCTTGCAATGTCCTCATGGAGAGTTTGCATGCAGACACATGGGAACGCATGAAAAGTAGCCTACACACATATAGAACTGTTCCTGAACTTGGAAGCCGTAATGTCTGATTTTCCCTGTGTTCCAGAGATTATTTTGTGATGGAGCTTTGTTGAAATTGGCTTTAACTTATCTACTTTAGTTAAATAAACCCTATATATGCTATACCTTTTTTAACAACTCCAGGCTCCCCATGGCCTTATGTTACCACATTTAGCACACTGCGGAGAGCACAGTGATGCAACAACATCCCCTTCAGAAAAAAAAGTTAATTGCACAACTTCTGCCATGTTTTTTGGTCATTTTCTATATATTTTGGGGAATTGTATGCCTTTATTGGACAGCTGGGAGATAATCGTCAACAAGGGTACAGAGAGATAGGGAGTGACAAAAAAGGGCCAGAATCCGACTCTGGATGTTGCGGTTATGTGGGTTCCCAGTAGGCTACTGGTGCATGCCAACTTTAAGCATGGCAAAGGCATCTGTAAAGAGGAAAGTCTATTTAAATGTTCAACTTAAACCTGGGCATCAGTACACTTGATTGACAGACTGTATAGACAGTTTGAAATGAGTTTTTTTTTTTTTTTTGTTAAATACACCCAGGACTCCCTGAAATGCAGTATTGATACAGAATCAATTATCTTGGTGAAACACAGTAAATTGAATTGAACTGAGGCTCACCCTTGTGTTTTAACACAGTGTTATTGTTGCTCTGAATGCCTGCTTACTTTTGCGGCTATGATGCATTCTCATTTTTTGAGGCTATTGTAATTGGAGAATTTGGTGTCTGTGTCTTGTCTGTAATTAATTTCTCCGAGGATGATGTAGCTACATTTACAGGGTGAAATAATATAAACACCTCAGGGATTTAAACTCTCAAGTAACTGCATCAGGATCACACACATTGCTACTAAGGTGTTTCATATTAGGCTGAATGCCATTAAGCAGATGTCTGGCAATCAGCACTATGAAATTTGAGTTTTCAAAGCAACATGAGACAACTGAGAGCCCACGGAACAGCAGGCGCATCAGTCAAAATCAATTCAAAATTAATTAGTATGTCATGGGGAAAGTCTCTGAAATCGTGACAAGATATGGAGCGATAAATAACATAACTGTAACACATTCAGCTTACTGCTTCACAGCGGCAAAATTAAAGTTCTTTCATTATTTTTTCTGTTTATATTCAACTTGCTACCCACTGGAATAATAATAAGACAAACCAAATGTAAACCCGAATACAAAGCATCACCAAAGCTAAACTCTGCAGCTTTGCCTGGTGGAGGCTCTGAAACGAGAATGGTTTGAAATCCTGAACTTCATTACCCACAAGTCAAGCATTGTGGTGCCAGGAAGCAGCACTCAGCATGAAAAGTCTGACTTGTGACTACTGCTAGCTTGTAGTTACTTTTCACAAGGATGCAAATATGACAGGAAAGAAAAGCAGATCAAAGATTGGAGTCTTTTGCTCCTGTTTAGAAGACAGTTTAAAGAATATTTTGTGTACAATTTTTTGATTTAGCTGTTGCGGTGCGTTGAGAAGATGCCCTGAAATTGACAACAGGATTTCTGAGTTAAGAATTGATGAGAGGTTCTTTTCTGTTGCAGCCACTGATAAAACAGGTGTATATTTACATAAAAATGGTGCCACATGCAGTTTTAGGATATGAAAAACAGCCCAGGTGTTTTCTGAGTAAAAATAAATATGCGCTCCTGTGTAGCTCAGCATGCAGAGCAGTGCTGATACTGCTCAGGTATGATATTTAACACCCATTGAGGAAAGAAAGGATGCTTTCACAGCAGTGGAAGGTTATTTAATAAGAAAAAAGGTGAAAGTTATCTCATCTTACCTCCATCTATATCCTCACTGCCAAAGTGGTTCCTGTAGAAGAGCATGAGCTCAATCCTGTAGCACTTGTACAGCGTCACCAGACAGATCAACAGCATGAGGATGGCTCCCAGACCTCCGGCCAGCTCCACCGTGTACATAAGCTCGGCTAATATGGCAAACACAGTGACAGGGAGAGAGAGATAGGGAGAGAAAAGTCTACTTTAATATCATTTCAACATCATTTGTTGAAGTGAAACCAAGAAAGGAAGCACTCTGCAATAGTTATATTAGTGATTAGCTTACTTTCCATTTACATGAAAATCATACAGTGTGAAAAACTGTCTATATGAACTGCAATTTTTAAATTGTATGATTATCGCAGTTGCACGGCAAAGCAAATGCGTTTAATATACTTTACAAAAGAAAAAAAGGACTAAGAGTAAGAGGAGTGAGGAGGCTCGAATGAGGAAACACCATAACATCGTATATGAACATCATTTATTTGAACTGACACCTTGAATTCTTGTAATGCTTGAGTTCTGCTTTGAAACTGCATCACGACTATTTTATACCAACATACAAACGACAGAAACAAATGTGAAGTGCCTGTTGTTTCATGACCTGCTGACGATGATGATTGTGTAAAATGAAACTTTTGAATTGTGCTTCCAGCCATCAGTCATCCATGCATACTGTTATTTTTGAAAATTAATAATAATAAAAAAAGGTTTAACATACATCTTGTGTCACACTGAAATTTATACACTGTCACATTTGTCACTTAAGTGTTTTTTCAGGATCTTACAGTAAATATTCAATGCTGTGAGACATTAATTCTTCTTTTCTACTGTCAGAGTTGTACATTTCAACATCACAGTTTTCCCATCCATCTTATTTCTCTGCTCTGCACTGAAATTGCAGCAAAACCCAACTATATTTTGGAAGATCAATACAAGTGAAATGATGCATGATGCAGCCGTGATAGGTAAGAATAAGTTGCACCTGCTTTTGGTGCCAGATTTCATGTTTGAAATGACTTTGGCATACCTCCACATTTGTTTGAAAATAGCTTTTATGCATCTCCTGCAGCAGTATTTATTCAGCCTGTGTTTGTGTCAGCCTTTCATGCCTCTCCTCTCCATCTTGTCACGTTGCTTATATGCTCATTGTGACTGGATTGTATCCAGATGACACATAACTCCAACCGGAATGAAAGTACAACCACTTCTATACCTGTCACTTAACGCCTCCTGGCTGGATTGGATAATAAAAAACTCACATTGAGGCAACTGCCGCGACAATAGCATGTGACAGATCAGACCGCCACACTTATGAAGATCGGTTACATGTGTGTGCTGCTGCAAAGAAGAAAAAGCTCTCGCCGTTAGCTGAAGCGGCTGTTCATCATCAGATCGAAGCGGTCCACTCTCCCCGCCATCCGTCATCACTGTCGTCTGACGTGAACTCATGAAAAGCATGAATGGAAGCTGAATTCAATGAACTGTTGGACTTGATTATTTTAAATGTGGTTACATGTGGTGTTTTTAAGGAAGGTACACAAAACACACATATTCAGTAGAAGTGACTGTTACTGTTACTAAGGAGGATGAGAGGTGATATTTTACACTACAGGGTAATGGACTCCATTAGTCCACGGTCTACTAACTTTCCTTGAAAACCAAGTCGTTTGCTTTGTCTTTTCACGATCTCGTCTCTTTTTCAAGGTTTTTTTTACAGTGTTTTCTGTCGGATGTCACTCCATCTTTTGCAATTGAATATTTTCTCTTGGCTACGCCTCACAAAATCTGGGTGGTCAGCCTTCATTGGCTGACTAATGGACAACAGTAAAAGGCTGGACTCGTCGCAATGCCGCACATACACACACACATACAAACACGGACAGAGAGAGGACTCGCGCGCATCACCATCCATCACAACGCACATTTAACCTCGTTGGAGTGCGCGTTGCCCATCCCACTGCAGCGGCCATCAGGCTGACAGCTCCCATGATGAAGGATGGTGTTCTGGAAAGCTAACGAGCGTGGCCCGCCCCGCTTCATCACGCCTGTCCGGGCGACGACCTTCAGCCAAACTCGCGGACTTACATACACACACGTACGCAAACAAGAGAGCAAACAAACTCGGGGCACCATGAAGATGCCTCTGAGTTCTTGTCTCAGTTTCTCTCTCCCCCTCGGCCTGGGAATCATCCTGAATTAGTATAGATTTCTATGAGAGGTGCTGCGGCTAACAAGCACTGCAAAAATAGCTGGATCCAGGCAACTCCACTTCTCCCTGACTTCCTCTTCACTGTCCCCTCCACCTCCTCTCTGCACTCCTGCCTCAGTGAACACTGCTTCTCTCCTCAGATATCTGGACAGTCTAACGAGCCAGCTGCTCCTCAAGCAGCAGAGATTACAGTGAAGGAGGCCAATTCCTCTCTGCCTGGCATCCATATATTGTAGCAGCGCTGCACGGGGACAGATTAAGACAAATTAGCTCCTGACGACTAGAAGGCTGGATTTGATGGAGCCACATGGCATCAGGCGATACATCACACGCCTCTCTCTATATTTCTGCATCTCTCACTATCTAGGGAAGGGATAAAAAAAAAGAGAGTAGCGGTTGCACTTACTTATCATGTTCCAAAATCATATAAAGTATAGGCAGCTGTTTCCTAGTTGCAAACAAAAGGAAAAAATGATCTGTGTGTATGTTGTTGTGGCAAAAAAGTTGGTCAGGAGGACTTAAAGAGGCACAACTTTTTGACTGCAACAGTTGAAATAAGGACTCATCTCCATGCTATCTTAACATACAAGACAGGAGATATATTCTGATTGATGCTGCATGATTCAAAGTGTATGAATGTGTGTGTGTGTGTGTGTGTGTGTGTGTGTGTATGTACGCATGAGGCGAGCAGAGAGAGAATAAAGACATTCTCACGCTGAGACGGCCAAATTCATTTGGAGTGTCGTGTGCTGCTTTCAACAGCTTCAAGAGACAAGCGAGGAAAACTTTGACGCATTTTGAAAGGCGGCGTAAACACCGAGTGGGCTTGCTCTGCACCAACGGATGCACCAAATAAAAACATGGGAATGGGTCGATTTCTTGTAGACCTGCAATCCTGCGAGGAACAGGCTAATCTTCTCCGGTTTATTCTGAGATTCGACGGTGCAGCATAAACCCCTTTAATATAGCAAATGGAGGAGAACTGGGCTGCCATCAAAGCTGGATCCAGAGCTGCGAGCTTAAAAGAGAGGAAAAATATCTTACTATGTAAATGTATTCAACGCTGACAACTTTAAGGCTGCAGAGACCCCCCCCCCCCAGCCTTGCTAAAACATAAAAAAAAAATAAAAAAACTCACTTATATAACCATACTGAAAAGTGTGTGCACCTCAATTTAAAATCATCACGGAATCAACTTTCAAACAGTCATCCTCAGTGAGGCGAAATCAGAAGCAAAACTGAAAAATGTTTGCTTGAATAAAAAGAGAACGGGGAGGGGGAGAGGCAACAGTAGCCAGTGATGAAAGATGAGAAAATGTCTGAGTGAGAGTTCGGCGATCAAAGGAGGATTTGTGTGTGTGTTGGGGGGAGATGTCATTGCCAGACAGTCAAACAGCTTGTCTGGCATCATAACACCGAAGGCTGCCTCCCTCTAAAAGCGCTTTTTCTTTCACTGCAAACTAATACTTCCTCAGGCTGAAGGGGATGAATAGGCTTTCTGCACTATCTACAATACTGTCCCATTTTTTACTCCTCCAGGCGAGAAACAACTGGTCAATTCCCAGAATCCCGCTAGTTGTACTTCTTTGTACTCATTAAACTGCTGCGAGAGATTCACTCTTTTGTTAGTGTGAAGGCCCGTGGCATTAAATAGTGTTTTTCACCTCCAAAGCTTTAACATGTGTGACAAAGTGGCTGAGACAACACCATTTGTCCCTATTACAGTTGGAGTTTCTTTCCGTACTTGTCATTTGTTTGTTCAGTCTGTATACGTGGCACAGCTTTCACTTATTATCCCAGGTTTTGTTTGTGTTGTGCATTGTGTTACACCTACACCTGCATTTAATCAAGACACGTATTTAAGTTTACTTATTGTTTATTGATTAAAGTCTTGAGTTTCTTGACACATAGATTAGCTTGTGTTTCAACCTTTCCAGTAGGCTTTTCCCTTCTTCTTCTTCTTTTTTGGGGTTTATTGGTGGTTAGCAAACAACATACTGGTATGGAGTGCTGATCAGTATATCTAGTATTTAAACATTCATTAAACTTCTCATTCAAATTAGTCTAAGATAATAAAACAGGATTCAATAACACTCATTTTATTGAGTTCTTTTGTAGAATCTCTATTAGATCAAAGTGTACTTTTATCTTTCTGAAGATGTGAGTCTTCTTTCTGCCTCATGTTTCCGACAGTATAGCATAACATCTTCACTGTTATTTCTTGCCCGCAGGATTCACATCTGCCTTTATTATGTTTACCCATTTACCTAGTCTCATATTATTGTCTCATTTCTCCTGTTCCTCCCTCATACTTCATTTCTCTCACTTTCCTCTGAACTCTGTAAAACCATCGTCCTTTCCTCTCTTCCTCCTGTCGCTTTTGCCACCGTTCCTTCAATCTCTGCTTAATAATGCTCTTGATTTCTGTCTTGCTGAAGCTAACCACCAAACCAGTGTGATTATTTTTGATTATTTTTGTGGCTTTTGCAGCCCTATGTGCCATTTCATTTCCCTTTGATACCAATATGTGCCAGCAGCCATATAAATATCACAGTAAGAGCCATTGTTTGAATTGTGTATAATGTGTTTCAGAATGTCTGGTCTGCTGTCTGGATGTCTGCACTGTAAACTGGCTAATGATGAGCTTGAATCTGAACAAATGATTGCTCTCAAAGGTCTTGTATCTTCTATCCACTGCACTGCTAACAATATTGGAAGCATTTCTCCTGTGTACATTGATAATTGATCACTGTTCCTTTCCCTACTTTGAGATGAAACTCCTGGACAATAAAGGCTAGTTCTACTTCATTAACTCAACTCTTTATTAACTAAACTATCAATACATGGCTGCATGGCATGTGAATTATAAATGAACTAATAACGTAAAATCTAATCTGGTGTCTGGAAGTATACATGGTGGTATTGCCGGCAATGTTACTGTTAGACTTAAGTTTCATTGATCTACTTTAAGTTGTGTAGCTTTCTGTGTCACAGTATATCCAAAGCTTTTTCAAGGTTTTAAAGTGTCTTGAGTTGGGGGGTCTTGACTATGGCTCTGTAAATTAACCCAGTAATCCAGTCACAGCTCTTCTAATTTCTAGTGGCATTTCTCCCATTTTAAACTGTGTATAATCTCAAAGCAAGCACCAAATATTATCTAAAGTTTTGAGAGATGCTCTTGCTGCTGATCCATACACAACAGAACATTAATTGAATATTGATGTAATTACTCCACTGCACAAACACCTCATTACATTTAGTGCTTTCCTACATTTGTCCACTACGTCCTGAATACATACAGCCCATGTCATTCCTTCATCAAACCATAACCCTAAAAACTAAACATTCTCCAATTCTTACTTTTTTACCTCACTACCAATTCTTTTCCTTGTAAAGAACGTTGTCTTATCAACTGGAGATTTAAAAGCCAATCTATATGACCGCTCTTCTACTTTTGTAACAACGCCCTTCAATTTCTCTACAATGAATTCCAAATTTCTTCCCCTCTTCCAAATTTCCACATCATCCACAAAAAGTGAAAATCCATTCTCGATTTCCATAAATACATCATTTATCATGTAGGTAATAATAGTAATAGTTCTTTCTTATTCTGACTTGTATTAATATTCCTAGTAAGACGTCCTCAATCCATCTATATATTCAACCTTTAATATCTAATTTACAGAGTCAGATTAATAATCCTTCTCCCCACATCATACTGTATGCCTTCTCTCTAAATCAAAAAAGACAGCCACTACACTTTCTCTGTTTATCTGCACTTTTCTAAATCATGACCTAAACATAAAACTGGATCCCAAAGTATTTCTTCCTCTCAGAAAGCTACTCTGGTATTTGGATATATATATCTTTTATTTTCTCTATAATATGTTAACCTCTCATTTATCACTTTCTCCATTATTTTGCAAATGTTGAGTGTTAAAGCCATTCTTCTTTCCAGCTTTGTGCCAATTTCCAACCCTCCCAAACTTTATTATATAGTTCCAATAAAATATCCTTGGATGATTCACTGAGATGTTTTATTATTATATAACAAATTTGATCCTTGCCTGGTGCAGACTTTAAACTTTTGGCCATTTGCTATTAAACTTCTTGCATTCCATTGTTGAAAAATCAGATTGTCTTATCACCTGGGTCTCCCCGCTTCCCATCTGCTTCAAGTCTTTTATTAATATGCTCCGTGGATACATATTTTATACTCCTGGTTAAGTTTTGTCAGTTTCATCCTTTCTCCTTTGTCCTTGTACCCTCTCCACTGCCTCTGCATAGTTTATGTTGTTAACTGCCCTCACTTGCTCAATTTCCCTCTTCCTGTCTTCACTGTGTTGGTGTCTGCAATTAAAACATTTATTCTGCACATTATCTCTTCAGTCTTCATTGTTATGACCACATACACAATTGAGACAGCTCTGCTTTCCTTTCTGCTATATGCCAATTACTCTGGCATTTTTAACAGCAAAGTTATCAACCCTTTTGCCATTAATTATTTTTAGAAAATTCTTTTTCTACTCACTATGGCCCCATAAATGCTCAGAGTTTTCCAAGTCTTCATCTATAGTTATACCAGTTATCCACCCCGTGTCACCTTACTCTCACCCAGAATCCTTCTTTCACTTACCGCTTTCTTGCAAATACTTTCAATATGCAAAGCTTTATTTTTCTGTTCTTCTGTTTAACATGTTACAAACAAGCTTCCATCTATCAAAATCTTATCCATTTCCACCTTTGAGCTTCTTTTTCAATTCCCTAGACAACGCTATCGGACTCAGTTCAACATGCTCATCCTCCTTTTTGAATTTAAGGATTATTTTAAATTCCTTTCTCACAACCTTTTTGTGTCGAACTCCGCTGCTTTCATCTGAACTGTTCTCTTCCAAGCTTCTTTTACTGCCATGACTAACTTTATCTTGCCTGTTTTCTTCTCCTTTCCTCGTCCTCTCCCACTAGAAACTGGGGTAGACTATACTCAGTAGAGTCATCAAAATCTATAGCATCATCTTCATCTACTACCCTGGTCACCATTCTGATCCAGTCACAAAGCTATTTGTGCCAACTGCCAAGTCCCAATTCCAGAAAATCGTTCTCAAAAGCTAAAAACGATGTTTTAAATCCCTTTGGAATGGACCACCCAAAATACGTATGTGACATCAGCAGTGATGTCATGTACTTATTTTGTCTTGTAATGAGGATTATGTTGTGGATGATGTGTTTTGATGTAAACAATGTTGACTGATACAAGTAGCATTGTTATATGCCAGATGATATGAGGGGAAGGACACAAGCAAGCAAGAAATGTGGTTTGCTTTGTAGATTGGGGGCCTATTTAAGGGGAGTGATGTGCGATTAGGAGAGCAGAAATTAGAGGATGACAGTGTAGCTGTGTGCATGTGATCATGTCTAAGTTTGAGTCATCCTGAGTTAAGCCAGCTCAATTTCATTTATCTGTTATTCATTTCTTTTTGAGACACTTGTTTTTTTGTGACAGTGGCCAGAATTAATCTTTTTTTACTTATTCAACAAATCTGCTGCCAACCACCTTATTATTCACTCTGGTCAGGCTTCCCCACAATATACCATTATTAAAAGGTCAAGGATTTTTATGTCCATCTGCTATATTCATCGTCAAGTGTGGTATATCTTTTAAATAATTGGACTTTTTCATATTATACAAAAAAAAAAGAAAAAGTGTTTCTGTGTGTGTTGCCTTACCTTTCTTGGTAAGCTGGATGTTGGCCTGTCGCCGTCCGTTGCCGTTCTCCACATAGCAGGAGTAGTTACCCAGGTCACTCTCCTCCAGAGATTCGATAGTCAGAGAGATGGAAACCTCCTGCTCCCCCAGGTGCTCCCGGATTGTCCTGCAAGGGGACAGAAAAAAGGTTACACATGGATGCTGCTAGCAGTTATGTCTGAATAAAAGCTGGTGTCGCGTTCACCTTTCTCAGTACCATAATACAATCTCATGAGGAGCTTGACTATATCGTAATTAATTCTACTAAATTTTTTAAGCATTTTATTCAGTCAATGTAGACTAAACCAGCGTCACAGACTAAAGTTAAAGATTTTTGGCTACTTTGGGGCAGCAGAACAAGCTTATATGACATGTATCTGCAAACTGCTGCCTTCTTTGCGAAGTAACACATGAGCACAATTGTCATCACATTTGAGTTTGTGTCTACCTGATGAATCTGAGTCAGATGATTTTGTTGTGACTGGAAAATTAATCGATGGGAGCAGAGTGTGCAAACTGTAGTACCAAAACAATTAAGAGACCAAAAGGTTCTAAACAGCTCAGATGTGTTGATGGGAACGACACCTTTCACATTGCAGAAAGTCATTTAATCCATTGTTAATATAAAAATATTGATTACTGTAGCTTTAATCACAACACCATGATTACAATCTGGGAGGTTAGAGTAGAAAAAAAGAGCCAAAGTGTGACTAAGTAAAGCAGAGCAGCACTATGAGACAGTGTACACTGTCATTGTCAGGACATTGTCAGATTGCCGATGGTCATTTTAGCAGGGAGAGTGGCAGAGTCAAGTGTGATCATCTGCTTCCTTCATTTCCCCTTCATTCATTTAAAGAAACATATGAAAAGGGGTTTTCCTGGTGTAACAAAGCAGGTACTGTAGACATTTACAGGAAACCAAAGCTGATTTATTTTTTCTTTAGCGGTTTAATTTGGGCGCCATCAGCAGAATTGATGAAAGGAGGATTCACTGTCTGAACCAAAGACAAGTGCAGAACATGACGTGTCTGATGGTGGACCATCAATTAATCAAGAAAGGACAACTGATATGTCTGTTTCTCAAAGCTTTTACACGTTTGCAAGTCACACTTGGTTTTACAAAACTAACATACAAGCTGTTTGGTAAATTTGAACACCAACGTGACTTCAAACGTCTGCCCAAAAAGAATCCAAATGCTTCATTACAGACTGTGAACTGAACATCAAAGTAGCTTCTGACAGTTTTTGTTTAAGATGTCTGAATGGGTTGAGAAAAACCACAAAGGCCAGAAAAATCTGACTCAGAACATCAGAGAACATGCAGAGCTGATGCTTTTTTAAATTTTTGTAGTCCCAATGTTTGCAGTTATGCTCTGTGAATACAGATTCCAAATAGCATCAAATCAAATGTTCTGAATCTGTGTACCAAAAATACAAAAAATAATAAGAGAAAAAAATATGGAAAACAATAACTCTAGACTGTAGGCAGTCAAAAAGTCATAAGTAGAGTATTGACTCTTTAATAAAATATGGATTTTTGTTTCAGAAATGTTTGCCCTAAGGAAATTTGAGATGGGTCGACGGTATGCATCCTGGAATCCATAAATCATGACCTTGGAATTATAAGCCTCTATCTGGGTGGAGGACAGTTCTGAGACTGTGTCCCCCTTTGCACCTTGCATCAAAATGCATTTTGGTTGATCAGATTGCAACTGGATTGTGCTTGACCACATGAAAGCACAGGTGTAAATACACCCAAGACCCATTGAGGATGGACTGTGATTTGATTGGCAAAATTAGCCAGTGTGGGCACTGGAGATACAATATTAATACCAGGTGTAAATGTAATCAGGTTAAAGCATATCTAGATACAATCTGTACGCAGGAACATTTAATGTAATTTAATTGTATTCATACTTACCTATATTACTACAGATAACTACACCCAGCAGAATCAGACAGAAGCTCTATAATCTGCTGACATTTGTGGCAGCTTTTATTTTCCAGAGGCAACATTTTAGTCCATCAATAAAAGAAAAGTACATAACAAAGGTAGGAGGTAACAGTCTATGACTGACAAGAAGTCAGCATCATATGAGTCATGACAGATTTCCCCCATGAAAAATACTCCTTTGTTGACTCGCTGAGGCTCTTGATGTCTATTGGTTGTGACAACTTGGTACGGGGATAATAGTGTGACTGTCATGATGCACTACAGTGCCAACCTATCACATAACGTTTTGCCACGAGGGTTAGTGACAGAAAAAAAGCTCTTTGATGTTTTTGTTACATAGAATTCAGCCATTTTCCAGAAATCTACATATTTCTACTGCATCTAAAACAACAAATGAAAAAGACTGAAAGCCACACTTTCTACCATTTGATCACAGGGTCTCTACTGGAAGGACACTATGACACAGAGGTGCTTATTTTTCCCCACTGGACTCTTGGCAGGGTGCTATGTTCATTAGTGATGGATTTGTATCATTTAAACAATAGGAAAGAACAGTAGCAAGCTGCAGTGAACTGGCTACAATGAGAAATGCTGACAATGCTAATAAGCCACCAGGAAGAGGTGACACACAAACTAAGCACTTTTCAACTAAACTCTTTAAAAGAGTCTGGCTCTAATTTAATAATGAATAGTCAGACTTTCTTCATCCATACAAGACAGTATGGCCTTTGTCAGTGTACTGTATATGCATGTATAGCATGTATGCATATATCTATTGTAGAATTTTTACTGTTGATCAGGAGCTAGACATATCATCAAGACTAACTACCAGAACTTAGAATGAGCATTAACAATACGAAGAGTGACAACCGCACTAGTGGCTCTGTGAGGCACAGCGGTGCTTTGACTCAAATTTTAAGCATGCTAACATTGACAATGCAAACATGCTGATGATGTAGATGTGTACCATGTTAACTTTTGTGTGTTAGTGTGCTTATGTTTGCTGAAATATATCATTGTGCATCAACCAATCAGACAGACAGACTAATTGACATAGTCATACTGATTTACCACACTGCTAGAATGGCTAATAATACAGCCAATCCCCTTAACACCCTTTACCCTTTTTGCAAGTCCAGGCTTGCTCTATACAATGCAGTTAATGATTGGACCTACAGACCTAAATGGACTGCAAATGGACAGTATTTATATAGCACCTTTATCTAAAGCACTTAACATTATGCCACCCATTCACTCTCACACTCACACATACTTAGACACTGATGGCAGCAAGATACCATTTGAGGTCCTGGCCTAACCATCAGGAGCTAAAAGACACTTTGACATGTGGGCAAGTAGAGCCAACCCAGTTTCAGAGTTATATTTTTTTTTATACTTTTCACTACTTCAAAATGTTTATGAACCATGGATTCCTAAAAAAACAACAACAACAACCCCCCCAAAACAAACTTTAGACCTACTGTGCTTCTACATCATGATATAATGTGTTCATTTGGGGCATTGATGCCATCACTTCAATGTGTGGCTAAGCATCTTTCAGGGAAATATGCAAACAAGGTGGAAAAACAATTTTACACAAGCTCGGAAGTGCCATTAACATGATGAAGCATTTCCTGCAGCATGTACTATAAGAGGAATGTAGCTTTTATAATGCCCCCAGTCATAGTCACAATGCCCTGGAATCACCTAAAGCTAGTACGTTCACCTAAAACATGTCTAGAACAAAGACACAGTTCATTCCACATTTCTTTTTTTTGTTTTTTTTATGCTCAAAAGTATGATTAAAGCACATGTAACAAACTCGTATAAGAAGAGGCGACCAACAAGAAAACAATGAGGATTAAAAGAGCTGAATCTACCCTGCTGGGTGGCTGTATGAATGCAGGCATGATGTATGAGCAGGCTTTCTGAGGTTACAAAATTGCAGCTATTTCAAACCTGTTTTTAATGATACATGGAGCTAATAGTGCGAAAAGGTATGAGTGCTACTTGGGCATTCATCTGCTGCCTGCCGTGGGGCATCTGAATATGAAAACTCAACTAATTCCTTTTGATCAATGAACAGACTAAACAAAGCAGATTGTGGAGTGCTGAGAAGATAAAGAAAAACTACCATACAACGACTGCTGCCATGGCAATACCTTACATTGGTTTCTAATAATTGGTATCCCACACGGAAAATATCACACTTGCTGAGAAATTTCTTTTATTGACCATGCACAATGAAAAACCATTAGAGGTAATCATTTTGAAGCTACGTGGACTACCTGCTTCATAAAAACTAATTACAAAGTAGTACTTTTTAACCTGGGCTTTTGCCGGGGAGCAGGAAGGTTCAATACAAGTCAGTCACAAATTACTTGGGTTGAGGCTCGAGTGAGTATGTATGCGAGGTGGAAATTAATTTAGCCTTTTCTCTTAATTCCTGTGAGCTTTTCTAACTCTCATCCTTCTCCATTGTGCAACCAGTCAGGCAGAGACACAGGCCTCCACAAGGCTGGGATATAGATCCATCCTGATGGCTTTTTAAAGAGGTGGCACCCATGTGTGACTCAACATAGACTGAGCTGAAACATTGTAGGTGTTAGCAAAGAAGAAAAAAAAATCAATCTTGGTTTGCAAAAGATACTTTTTTAGCCTTATCATATCCATCACACTTGCTTATGAAAGTTCTGAGTGGAGGAATAAGTGAAGCTTCATGTGTCTGAGAGAGGAGCTGTAGAAACCATGAAGCATGACGACGCCCACGCACACATCTGGCAGGTGGTGTGTATGAAAGTCGAGGACGGCGGTGAACTGGGGATGTGTGTGGAGCTGGATGGAGATGTGAAGTGAGCCAGGATCCTTGATGCTGTGCGCAGTGAGGAGGCAACGCAATGACTCACTGTGATACACAAGCACGCATCAGGATCTTCTCGAATACACCTGGCTTTGTGTTTGGTTGTTTGACTTTATGTTTCATATAGTAAAATTACCAAAAAATCCAACATCAATTTAAATGTAAATCCTTGTTTTCCATTTAAAGCTGTTTATAAGTTTTGTTTGTCAAGTGTCATGGAAACCAGATTAAGATTCATTCTTTATTGTCCTCTAGAGGAAAATTGCTTTCACAGTCTGTACACAATCAAACCCTCAAAACAAGTAAGACTCAAACAGAATATCATCAACATCACAGCTACACACGACTGTTAGAGTATGCTGAGGTTATTCAAAGCAGTGATTGTAAAAGCAAAGCATGTTTATTGGCAGAGTGATTGTGTGTATCTGCGTCAAGAGGGGAGGAGGGTGAAGCGTGGGGGTTGAGCAGGTGGCAGGGGTGATGGCATTGTCAATGAGGGCTGGCAGGTTGGGAGTGAGGAGGCCAATTATTTTAGAAGATATGTTAGTGATTTTCAATAGCTTGTTTCTATAGGTGAGGTTGAGCGTGGCAAAATAGCAGGTGGCACAATATAGGAGGATGGATTGAATAATACTTTGGTACAGAAGGAGCAGGAGCTGGGGTTTAACTGACAGAGCCTTAACTGTGTGGATGACAGGCTTTGTTACCAGCGTTTATGGATGTCTGTGATGTGGTGATCAAAGCTCAGATTACTGTCCAGGATGATGCTGAGGTACTTAGAGCTAGCTCTCCTCTATCTTCACTGGCTGGCTGCTGATGGAAGTGGGTCAATGAGAAGTGGTGAGTTTATTGTTGGTGTCAAAGACGAGCTGCGGTGGTGAAAGCAACCTGCTCCGTGGCTATTATTTACTTAAAACATTAACACGTCTCACTTTAGCCTGAAACCTTTTATTGGATAAATACATGGAAGGTGCGGCAGCTATAATCATCTCGAAGCATCGTGACTCTGTGTCTAACCCGGCCTATTACTATCTTGTACAATCTCTCCCCGCAGCCTCAATGTGACACCCGAACTTTTGAACTGCACCGTGTTGTCATGTTTTTCTTTATTTCTAAACGCTTCACTGTCTGCTGCTTGATAAAATTTAGGTCCCCTGCCGCCTGCACTTTTCTTGACTCCCCAAAGGTAGATGTGAATTAGATCAGAGCAAATTCTCTTGAAGGGAGACTTGAAATGTAAAATTGTTTATAGTGGCACATCACCCAGGAGGCATCAGCTTGGAGTTAGCGTACATGTACCAAAATGTTAGTGGTCACAGTATTCTAGTTTTCTAACTTAAAGGAAATTTGATATGATGGAGTAAAATACGCTCATTGCTAAATACTGTTTAGGTTTCTTTTTTTTTCCTGCCAAAAGAGGTCAAGTTCAAGCATTCTGGTTACAGGTTTATTGGGTTCTGGATGTTCTGATAAATATTTCCTCTGACCCTCTCATAAGGTTATGATGGTCAAATGGGTACAGAGCTCAGTAATAATGGGAGTATCTTGACCAGATTCACATATCTGGTCAAGATGCCCTGCAGGTAGTCATGAACCCTTATGTGCCTTATTGAGTATGGCAAGCTGGGAGTACCCTTGAAAACACTGTAGGGAATATATCTACCTGCTGGAAGGATGCCTGCTGCTCTGTGACTGTGACCCTGAAGAAAATGGAGGGTATAAAAATGAGCATGCTGAGAATCCTTTTTTTGTGTCAAGATAAAGCTCAGCTGTTATGTGGTAAAACAGTGTTTTGTAGGTGTCAAACAGGTTATAGAGTGTAGCTCTGCCCCTGAAATGAGAATTTTAGTTGAATTTGGCCAGGGAAAGAAGATGGAAGGATGGAAAACGCTTATTTACTGTCTTGCTAAGAGTTGGACTGGAAACAACTTGCCCCTGCTCCTATTTCTAATTGTTATGCTAAGCTAAGCAGCTGCCATCTCTGACTTCGAATTTACTGTATGGATATGGGTGATATTGAGGGAAAAATTGGAAAAATCTTATTTCCCAAAATGTCAAACCATTCCTTTAATATTGATCAATGGGCATTGTCCCTTAAAATAACACACATCACGTGCAGCTAGTAAGATACTGACTCCCTCCTCTTCTGCAAAGACTTTTTCCCATTAGAATCAGAAATGTATAACATTTTATATGATTGTTAGCTTGTCATGATGGCACCAATATCAGGCTGTAAAATGCTAAGAATGACTGTGGTTACAACACTAATAAACAATTGGGGCATGCATGTCTGGGCTATGTAAGTACCCTTATTTACCATGAATATATCTCTAAGAGCATTAATTAGAGTTAGAAAATGAAATTTTACACTTGAACTGCTACTCAAAAGGGCATTGCATGCCCCTGCATCAGGGACTGAAACTTCTATTTGGTTTAAAACTTCAGCAGCCTGGCCTTTATGTCTCTATTCCACACTGAGACCTCACCTCTGAGAACCATGAAGTCTTGTTCTGCAGCCACTTTTTTTATTTATTTATTTTTTATCATCCTGGGATCTCAGTGGTGAAACATTGTGCCAAAAGCTCCATTTCATGTATTACAGGCAGCCCTTCAGGGAATACTCCCGTGTGATTAATTTCCATTTCAAAGCTAAAAGCTCATGGAATGATGTCAGGGAGAGGATTTGAAGTGGTGCACATTCAAATGGGAACATAAAATAAAATAAATATAAACACACAGGGAGAGACAGCATCACGCGGCAGCACACAACAACAATATGCACTTGAAAAACTTGAATGTGAACCACATATCGTATGCACACAAGCTTCCTCACTTCTGGCCGTACACACATTCTCTTTGAGAGCAGCTCAGGGTCAGAGTTTTGATCTCTTGGCTTGTTACCTCATTTGACTACCATACGAAAGCATGTGACAAACTCCTCAGCTTTCTTCTTTTTCATCTTCATTATGGCACATACCCAATGCTGCCACCTACCACCCCCCCGTCCTCCACCGGCCCCAGATCCTATAGGCTCTAATTGGTCTGGTGTCCTTCACAACAGAGAGCGCTGCTGAGAGCTGGTTGGAGCATTCTAGCTGGCTAATAGAGACATCTCGAAATGCCAGGTCACCGACTGGGCCGCTAACTCTCCTCCCAGCCTTGTCATGCTGCTTACAGTTAACCTTTTCATTAGACGGCATTTGTCGACAACAGGGATTTTCTAGTCATACGTGTGGTCCGTCAAAAGAGTACAGTGGGGCAGAACATGAAGGAGTGTATCGTGTGTGTATTAGTGTAGACACACCGGCATGTTAAATTGCACTGATGTCATCATCAGTAATGCTGTATCTGTGCTATACTGGGTATTGGCGTGGAGATTTTTAGATATTCAGAAAAACAAGTTACAACAACATAAGCAAAGAAAAATCCATCTACTTGTTTCTTCCATCTGACCATGCAGGGAGTTTGGTTTTATTTGCCCTGGTATGAGAAGTGAATAGAGATTAATTTGTGATGTTTAAAGAATAGGTTCACAATTTTTCAAATTTGTCTTAAAGGAACAATCAAGTGCCCGTTTGAACATTGAAACAGGTTGTCAACGTTGTATCCATTCCTCCTGTCCCTTTAACTAATTTGGACAGCTGAAGCTTTGTATTATTTCTTTAAATGTATTTAACCTTTATTTTATACATTAAGATATCTTTTCTAAGAGAGACCTGAGAACAAGAAACAACAGACAGACACAACACAACTACACTATAATAAAATAGGAATTAATAAAAACAGTTCAAAGAGTCATAAAAAAAAACATCAGATAATAAAGTTTTAAAATATCTAAGAGGAATGTAATAATCAAGTTTGATGACAGTTTCATTCCTATTAAAAGGTGCATGAAAACAATACTGCCAACATTAGTGTGTACTGTGTACATGAGGTATATGTAAGATTAAGTAGTAACTGGATCAGGTACTGCACTATGTTTCATAGATGAATAACATGAGATGAGGGTGTCCAACCATTCTTGTGATACAGAAAACAATGAGTATGGATTGGTCATTTGGGATTAATCATAATGCACTATGATACACAACGATAAACAGTGTTAATGGGGCAGCATGACAGTACAGCATGTCTTCATATTTAATGACAGACTTTAAGGTTGACTGCACATATTAGCTTCAAATAAACCTGTACACACATTTTTTTTACAGGAGGACTGGATTTTGTCCCCCGTCAATAACATTGAAAGTGTTTTTGAAGTGATCTCTTAACAGCCAGTATGAATAGGAGGAACAGGAGTGTCAATGTTAATTTTGGTACCCAACTATTACCCAACTATTTTAAGACAGACTTGAAAAAAATGTAAAGCTATCCTTTAAAACACTGAAAACAATGTTAGCACCCTCAAATCTTACTGGGAACAGCTGGGACTATATTGAAATAACTTTCTGAAAAAAGAAAAATAGAAAGTCCCTTGTTAGTGAAGCCCTGCGGCTATCCAGAACAACCAGAACATTGTTGCTGAAAAGCTGTGAACGCCAACAAAACAATTTTCAAATCACCTTCTTTGCACTAGGGTGGCAACAGAAAACTCAGAGACATAAAAAATAGAAAACCTGGACAAATAAAACCAAACCTAGATACCACCAGGAGTAAATGAAAGACAGTTACTTGTGATTCTGTTTCCTTCGTTGTTAAATTTGACACACCTGACAGAAAATGAGGTAGAGGAAGGGTCCTTCACCTCATTTTCTGAATGCCCTGGTGGTGCAAAGAAACTCATTCTCAAGGATCAAGAATTTCCTCCTCACCGTTAAACCCACAGAAAGATTATTTGTTGCTCTCATTTTTTGGTAACATCTGGGACACAGCGTCTCAGTAACTGCACAAATACATGGCATTCATTTACCATATGTTAATTTTGCGGCAACACCTTTCTCACTTGGATTTCTGTCAGGCTGTTCCTTTGTTGGACTCTTTTGTGATGTTTTCTAATCCCCTTAGCTTTGGGAAGTCTTGCATTTCCCATGCTCCCACTGCATCTGATAATCTGATCAATAAATGAATGAATAAAGGTGAAATATAATTAATTAATAATAAATGTTGCTTGTATTGTCACAGATTGTTAATCAGATGGTTCTTTTGATGAAAGTAATGACAACTGCAGCATCACAGGATCTCCTATTAATCACTGTTTCACATGTGTTCAGTATTAATTAACTGATCAAGTAATTTACATTTTGATGTTGATAATGGTGCTATGTGAAGGTTAAAGGATTCTTTAATTACCAAAGTGATCAAAATTCATCCTGAGGGGGGAAATGATATGGGTGTACCAAGTTTCATGGCAGTCCATTCAGTTGTTGTTGAGGCAATTGTTGGTCCATTTCACTAAAAGTCAAAATGTTAATCTGCTGGTAGCCCTACACGTCAAGTCAGAGGACCACCAAAATCAGTAGGCTTTATCCTTTGGGGACCATGAATATCTTTGCAGAATTTCATAGCAATTCATCAAGATATATTGTCCACTGTAATTTATAGAGCCAGGCTGCAAGTAAGGCTAAACAAGTAATATCAAACACTAATACTGCAAATGCTTAGCACATGTTTTTCTTCTCTTCTTCCACTTTTATATATGTGACCTTAATATAGCACAAGCCAAAACAAAAAGCCCCCACTATAAAAAATATCACCTAGTCATTCAGCCAAATGCTGCATGCAAAGTTGCAAAGTTATATTTGTACAGTCTGGCTGCTCTCCACCAACTTTTGCAGACGTTTTTTTTCTTCAGGTTTAAAGCATGAATGAAAAATCCAAGTAGTTGTTCTCCGCTATTATTCAACCGTGGTTTGAAATGTAATTTTCTTCTTGTTGGTGAGTTCAATAAAATGGAAATTCTGTGTTGTGGATACCACCTGAAAGCCGAAGAACACAATATTTCCAAGAGACAACTTGTATATTTGTTCCCATATGACTTGCATGAACAACATAAAGCAAGGAGAGACTCAGTGTGTGTGTGCCTGGCTGTCGGGTTTTCATCTGATTAACACTGGATTGTCTGTTTCCATCTGCTGTGCTGCTCTGCTATTACTGTCTCCACTTATATTTCAGTGCAAAGCAATCATCAACAGAAAGCATACTGATCACTGACGGAGGAATTCCTCAGCTGTGCATATATATATATATATATATAATATATGATTAAGAATGCATAGCTATCTGCATTATTAAGCAGCCACATAAAACATTGATGAATATCATTAAAATGATATCTTGGTGGTGAAAGGTTCCTTTTATTGTTCAGTCTGTTGACATGTGGTCCAACAGTTATGGTGACTGGGTTAAATAGGTGTTTACCAGTTCAAGCCTGGGGACTTTGCTATCTTTGAGGACATTAGAATTACCTCATGAATTTAATATAGTGTGGTGTACAAGCTCTGCTGCAGTGTGAACACGGTTAGGAAATATTCATATACAGTTTCATACTGTTATTTTGTTTAACTGTTTTTGTTAATTTAATCAAATCTAAGAGAAGCAACGCCAAAGATTGGCCTTGTGAATGAAACCCTAACAGTACATGTCTGGTGTTGAGAGTCTTACTTGATGTCGCTCTCCTGAACCCGCTCCTCATCAAGATCCTCGATGAACTTCTCCCCTTTCATCCAGTAGATAAGTGGACTGACGTCTCCGCTGTATCCAAAGAATGCTCTGCACGTCAGGTTAACAGGACTTCCTGTTGGGGACAAGGAAAAAGGATATGAGGTAACAATTGATGCTGAACCTGTACATAGGGTGAGAATATATGAACGAGGTTGCTGATGTTGTAGTTCCTAATAAAAATAACCAGATTTTTAAATATGCTGAACAAGCGTTGAACATACACTCTGCTAAAGTATGTCATATTGTGCACATAAATAGATGCAGTTGTTTTTAACACTATTGCCTGCTAGGGAATGACTCTACCAACACCAAAGCCATTGTTTGTTTCTCCAAAAGTTGCTAGAAAGTGATTCTAAAGGGCAACACATACCAGTGGTGTATGATGCACTTAAATCATCATTTCAAAAAAGTGTGCAACATACATAAAAAAAGCAAACACTAACCAAAAAACCCATACATAGTTGGATATCTGGTCATATCTGATACAACATCAACTACACCTTGGATGTACTTCCTGTTAGTGAACCTGTATTCTTTCCAGTCTCCATTCCCCCCTCCCTTCAAAAACTCCATAACAGCCTTCCATCAATTCCTAAAGCGCCTCTTGCTCTCCAGAGGTGTCTTCTTAAACAATCCCAGACCATCCCACACGGCCTCTTAAACTTTAAAACACTCTTCACAGCAACTTCTCAACACTGCTGTACCTTCATAAAAGCTTACACTCTTCAGCAGCCCCCAAGTCTCTACTTTTAAAGTTCAATCATTGAATCCTCCAGGAAGTACTACTAAATTTGAAACACAGAAGTATGGCCCAGCTTTTAAGGACAGTGATTTGTGCTATGAATAAATTAATGCAGCCTATGAAAAAAATCACAATTCACACTAATTACCTGCGTTTCTATACACACATTATTCCACATTATCGGCTATATACTTGTGACGAGGGGCGATGCTATTTGCTCTTGTGGCTCTGAACTACAGTACACTGTGATTAAGTGAACTTTCATTCCTCAGACTACAAATATACCATTACACAGCTTTTGGTCTGTATGAGATGAGAAAATAAAGTGTGCTTATGCATTGCATGCAGAGGTCAATGATGCAGTGCAGTGGCTTGATTGCAACCCGATTTAATCATGGTATTTTGATTTCTCTTTTTCCAAATGCTGTTTGAGAGGTGTGACAAAGTGGAAGTAAGGTTAGATGATGACTGAATAGTGACGTTGGTTATATTGCAGCCATGACCACCATTTGAGCACAAGCAAGTTTCAATAAGTGTATAAGCAGAGGTTGAAAAGTACGGCTGTTAGATAAGGATAAAAAAATCACAATATCACATCATATCGAAGTGGTTGATTCTTTTACATTTTAAAGACAAACTGAGAACAAAAGATCAGATAAGGTCAGGTTTTTAGTGCAGTGTGGTGCATGGTTTGAATTTATTTCATATCTGAAAGGATGAGAGGAGCAGGTTAGAGTATTCTGCATATTATCTCCTCACACTTAACATTATCAAATTATAAAGATGTAATGGTGAACATGTTTTTGACTGTTTACACAACAAGCAGACAAGGAGCAACATTAGCATTCATTTAGCTCAGTATTCATTCTGTTTTTAAGACTCTGTTTCTTTAGCTGGCTTAATATTTCACTTTTTTCACCAGCTAGTCACCAGTAACTTTGTCTGCTGTTAAGAGCTGGGCGAGTAGAGCACAGTCACTTTATCAGAGCTCTTTTGGAAAGACTGCTGCAGATGGAAAATAAAATAAAACGGTGGAGTCGGGTGAAAATGCTCTATTTGTCACAATGAGCGACCCCTTTCATGTTTGACACAGTCATTTGATCCATAGTTAGTGTAATATTATCGATTAGTGCGACTTTGATTTTTGAACAAATCTTCAGAGGGGAATTAATGCATGCTTGTTTCTGCTGACAAATTGCACATGAAATATCTGAAAGGACTTAAATGTCCTAAAATGTTGCTTTTTGGGAACGTTTTAAATGTATTTGTAGCAGCAGTTGAAACAGTTGAAACAAAAGCACAGAAAGAAATCCCAGTTAGCACATAGAAGACTGGAAAAAGATGAAAAATGGAAGATAAAAAAAAAAAAAGTCAACACATTTGAGGTCATCTTCTGTTCTAGCAGGCGTTGTGATGTACAGATAGGCTTCCCTGGGATGATGAGGACCATGAGACAGAGTGAAAAGAAAGTGCACAGCAAACACATATCAACTGTCTTCACATCAGCAGGAGTCCTCCTCTCTGCTCAGCTCATTTCCAACACACATCATATGTGACTGGAGACGGATAAACCCCTTTTAAACCCGTTTTCTCTCTCTGCCACGGATTAGAGACCTCTCATTCTTCTTCCACACTTATCACACACATGCTGCAGCCGTCGGCCATGAGTGTGTGGCCTGTGCTGCGACAGGCTTGCCAGGAGAAGAAGAAGAAGAAAAAGAAGAGGAAGGGAAGAAGGAAAAAAAGAGAACCACATCATCATCAAAGCCTGGGAATGACTCTGATCAAGGATGATGATCAAGGAGGCTCATCCAGTTGTGCATCCACGAAGGCAAAAAGGTGATTCAGCATCTCTTCATTAGCAATCCTTACTCATTGGCCCTGTGGCGAGGACTCAGAAGGCTGTGAGATGGGAGATAACTGTGGCGTATAATTGGGTACTTGCTAGTTCAAAGATAATTGGGATTTTATTTTACCAAGGCCTGCTCTAATTTGGCCCTCTAGTGCAGTCTAGTGCAGTGAGATGATAGCTAAACCGTTAACAGGGAAAATCTGGTTTGGAGATGCAAAAAAGGCCTTAAGTTGGAGGACGGTTTTACATTTTGTCTCGCGGCTCAACAAAAATATTGTCCAGGGCTAAGAGATAAGAGGTGTGTGTATGTGTGTGTGTGTGAGAGTGTGAGAGAGGGAGAGAGAGAGAGCGACAAAGAGAGAGAAAGAGAGAGAGACAGAGAGAGCAAATGAGACAGATAGAATGTGTTTTGGAGATGCTGGGTACTGTCCTGGACCACACACACACACACACACACACACACACATATATACATTGCTATGCTTCCCACTTCCACCAGGGGTCTCTGTGGTGCTACAAAGCAGGACTGCCGGTGTGCAGGAGGAGCACATAAAACAACAAACAACAAAAACAACAACAAAAAAACAAGCACCATTTTGACAGGTGCAGACAACAGTAAAAGGAAACATGGATCCCTTTGTGTGCCACCTTTGATGTCAAGAGGCTTCACCCATGGATCCGAACAGCATGTTGTGTTGTTGCATTGACAGCTCCACTGCTGTGCCGACAACAGCCGCCGTGTCACTCTCAGAGACTTATTCCAAAGGGCACTTTATGCATATGGCTGCAAGTTATTCCCTTAATGACGGTGTGGTGATTCGTGCCGGCTTTACTGAGAGTGGCTAAGACTGCACCGGCTGCTGTATAGACAAGCTAAGGTTGTGCACTTGCTTTGGGAAATGCACCAACAGCCATGCAGGGATTTAAGCGCACATATTCTAACATTCCAATCCCAACCTCTGGTCTTGGTCAGGGGGGTAAAGTGAGTCTTAATGCGATTGTCTCCTCTCTCTTATCTCCCTGTGCCTCTGGAACATCTCTCTCAGTCGCAGCAGCGGCTGCAGGACGTCAGCAAAGATTCCCGCGGCTAAGCAGACAGACAGGAAGATATGAAACCATGAAGCACCACAGAGGAGACAAAAAACAAGAGGAGAGACAAACAGAGAGCGCAGGCAGGCATTCATTTTTGCATCTGTGTGCATATGACGGAGGTATAGTTTGAGAGAAAGAGGGCATATGGGCATGTCAGTGTGGATATGAGTGAGAAAAACAAGAAAGGAATCACATACTTGAGGGAAGAACAAACCATTCTTCTTGGAGAATTGAAAGACTTCCCACACAGTGAACAGAGCATCGTATCGCCCTTGTGTGCTGAAGATTACATAGATTACAGATCAGTACATCCGCATGCGGTGCGTGCACCATCCATGTCGAGTTAATCTATCAGTGTTTCCCATTCAGATCCAAACAATCCAGCTCTTGAGTAGGGAAGCCTTTTTTTTTTTTTTTGCTTTTAGCAGCCTTGAATAAATTAAGCCCTGCAGCTAGCAGGAATAATACTTCAGAGAGGGAAGAGACTAAGCTTTTCAGAGTTTTTTGGAATAGGCATTTCCAATCTTAACAACAATGACAACACATACAGCTTTCCGCTTAATGTTTTTGGTGAGGTGGGGAGAAATTGAGGCGCTGGCAATTAAAGATAAATAATGCTGAATAAGGACAGCACACTTTTCAAATTACTGCTGATCTACAAGCAAGTTTGAGTCCTCTGGTATGCCGGCTTTTATACTGAATTGATATTAATGGAGGCCATAGGCTGCCTGAATGATGTGTAGGACATGCACATTAAAAAACAAACAAACTTGAGATCAAATGTTAGTGCTTGAACTTGAAAACAGCTGTTTCCAAAAAACAACCTTAGCAGAATATCCATTTAGTTGTTGTTCTGGAGTTTATATTGTATCCAGAAGTCCTTGAAGGGCTCAGGAAAACATAAAATTGGACATATTGTATAAATGGCCATGACAACTAAACATCAGGGCTCACTGAACGGTTGGATGGGTATGAAAATGATGTTAATTATATGCTATGGCCTTCAGATCTCACCTCAGTTGAGCACCTATGGGAGATTTAGAGCAACATGTCAGGCAGCAACTTGGATGATCTATACCAAGGAGCAGTAAAACTGTTCTGGAGGCTCAGACATTTTATATTGGTTTTTCCTTTAATTTGTCATCTACATGGAAATACTCCTGTATTTATCAAAGTAGAATGTCAAAGGTATTTCTTCAATCATAAAAGGCCTTAGCCTTTCTGCTTTGAACAAGATAAACAGCCTGTGCTTTTAAAGCACAACTAAAACCTCTTCACCAAATGTCATAATGACATTTTTGTTACTTCTAGCGTTGGCGGAAACATCTTTTCTCCCTTTGGTCAAGTTGAAATGATACTCCCTCTGCTCTCTATTAGTCCCTCCTTTAACGCAACAGTCTGGGCTCTACTTTAAAGGACTTGAAGATTGCCCTGTAGCTAGTGATCAGCAGGAAAGCGAGCACTGGTCTGGACCGAGAAGAAGCCCAGCAATTGAATCAGCAGATAATATAATTGTCGTTGGTGAAAGGGGGTTTCCCAGATTCAGCGGGGCACATGGACAGCATGAGGCAGTTCCTGAAAACATTTCTATAGGCTCTGAATAACAGTGAGCATTATCTTTATCATCTGCTCCAGCACAGTGTCCCGACAGTGAAGGGTTACAGTAGTGATGAAGCCCTGTAATTGCAGTGGCTGAGTACCTACTCACGCCGTGTTTGCCAGATGTGGCAGTTTAATTGTCTTTCTGTTTAGCATACACTTTGTTTTGTTTATTACAGCCCGTGCCCCTCAAATCACGGATTTTAAGGCGGCCATAGACTGTGCTGTGTTCAGTATTCATTTAGCTACGTCCCCCCTCACGTATGGCCAATCTCCTGTTATTCATACTTGGCACTGCACCTCATTATCACTAAGCAGGCAAACTGCTGCCACTGCTCCCCTTAATTAATGCAGGTAGTGCAGATATCAGGAGACACAACACAATGTTTGAGCTGTTTCTCTGTATTTTATAAGCATGCTAACATGTGGCAATCATAATAGGTAATGTTCAATGATGTGTTGTGAAATTACAATTTTCTCTGCTTGGTGTTACTTTTGCTCAGCACAAGCTGTGTGTGGAAATTAAATAAGGTAGTACTGTTGAATATTACAGGGCAGTGGAAAACAAACAGGCTGGGGGTTGGGTGAATAACAAGTCCAATTCAAGCCGTGTGGAACAGAGTATGACATTTGCAAAGATCAACACCCACTCTTTGCATTGACGTTCTCATAATACAATGTTCTTTAGCACAAAAGCAGCAGCTATTATTACCGCCAATCCTGTGAAGAATCATTACCAATGTTAGACCTTGTGTTGCTTATAATCTTGCGTGGAAAGTCACAGTTGAATTCTCCTAATGAAAAGCTCATTAGACATTAATGAAACACTTAAAGGGTACTTCACAAAACATTAGACAAATGCCATGTTGAATGGAGGAAACAAGGTTATACCACAGTTAGAAAAACATTAGATGATGATAGCAATTGCCATGTCAACTTTGAAGCTGATGATATTTTTTCTAATGGTTTTGTGAGCTACTGTGATTTTTTTGTGCTGCGGATATTGAGGCTTTATTGGTGTTTTTTCTGCATCAGTTATTTTTCACTATTTCCTTAACAGCATCATCTTTCAGGCGGGCCTCTCATCCATTTTGTTGCTGATCAAAATGCATGTCCCCAGACACAGAAAGAAGAGATAAGTAAAGTAAAAACTTTGTTGAATCCCCAGTCTTCTTGCACAACCTGATTCTTAGTCTGAAATGCTGATGCTGCTGTTAGCTGTGAATAACAAAAAAAAGCTTCCCACATAGTGAGACAGCAGGGATTGGATACCAACAGAAAGTGAATGCTCACAGGGCTTTGGTGTAGCTATGCAAGCAGAGGACGGACTTCTGTCTGGCTTAGCGCAGAATGACGAAGTCGTCTAGAGAATCCCTAAACAGCACCATGTAGTTTAGCTACTGACGGAGGGCTGGAGAGGTGGGAAAATGGAAAATGTGGTAGGGAGGGCAGTGAAAGAGACAGATACACAATGAGAAAAATAAGGACACTGATGGCACGAAATTGCTTGTTCCTTGAGGCCTTGCTGGGTCACCTTTGAAGCATGCCCAAACCCCCAACAGTTCTATTTCCTAGCTGAAGCTCCCTGTGGTTACATTCTCAGCTTGGGCCCACTTTAGCAATGCTTTCAATGAATTATTTTCTTAACCATCGTCGAGGGGATCTGAAGTAGTCTCTACCTCCGTTGATCACAAGCCTTCATATATTTTCCCCTAGTGAACTGCACAACTGCAAACCAAACCTGCTGCTGTAAAATGAAGGTTTTCTGCACAAAAAAGTCTCAGCCTACATCCAGCCTTGCTTCTGTTCACTTGAATTTGCTTGTTAATGATGAAAAGTTATGACTCATGACAGTTGCATGGCAGGAGTTGCTGAAGCTATCAAATGCTATTTCTAGCCCCAGTCTGGCTCTTTCGTGACAAATTAAGGCAGTGTAGAAGTGTGTTACTCACACCAACACATGCAATACCAGGTCAATGGCTCTCCCACTGAAAGGAGTCACTTCATATACATAAAGCTGAAAGTCTTTTTGTGTGAATGAGAATCTAGCTTTGTAGTACATGTAAATTCTGCAGGGGCAGTCTTGATATCAAGCTGTTTGGAATCGCTTCAAGTACACACAATATCATCTTGGTATTGGCCTATACCAAGATGAGCATTGGGGTTTCAGGAATGAAAGCGAGTATTGGGTATGACAATGTGTTGAGTTGTCCCACGCAATGTGTCATGAAAGAGACCAACTCTGCATTTTGGTTATGTTAGGAAGTCTCAATGTAAAGACAAACATGTGCTGTCTCTTGCTTAGGTTGATAATGTCTGTGACAAGCTCTGTCCATCAAGCCCAACCACCTTTGCATTCATGCAGGTTGTGAAAGACAACAAATTAATACTGGTTGAGGTTCAACGTGCAGTAGTCTCTATATCTCTAGGCTATTGTGGCAGGAACACAATCACCTAATCTGACACAGTGACCATCTTGAAGAGAAAATAAAAGGTCTGATCCCACCATTAGACACAAATTGCATCCATCTGACATTGTTGAGCATCTTGTTCTGAAACTACAACAGCCTCCACTCTTCAGGGTAGCCTTTCTCAAAGATTTCAGAACCAGACTCCAGGAATGTGCAGCCATTCAGCCTCAAGAGTGCCCATGAGGTCAGGTACTGATGCTCAAAGTAATAAGGCCTGTCACACCAAACTCTGGAAAACCTGGCTTTGTGCACGCAGACATTATCATGCTGAAACAGGAAAGGGTCTTCCCCAAACTGTTTGTGAAAACCAGTAATACTCTAAAATACAACTGTATGTTGGAGCACAAGGGTAAAAACTGCACCAGTCCAAAAGTACATTAAAACGTGTGAGCAGGGTTGTACACATACATACATACAGTGTACTGCAGTTTAACGGATCAATTTGGCCATCACGACCTATACTGTATTATATGTTTGTATGTTCAGGGTCTGACCAAAACATTGATTGGATGTACCTTATTGCAGCAGAGTGGCCCTTGCCTCCTAAGCCATCAGTGAACAGAATCTGGTCCCTAAATGGTCCAGTGGAGCAAACTCACCACCCAAGATCAAGACAGCTTACTGTGCTCAGTGAGCGAGAGAGAAAGAGTAGTGAGTGGAGAGCAAGGGAGCACCGCTATATCCATACACTCTCCTGGGGAGTCCATGTAATGAAAACAGGACACAGCAGAGTGGTTGGGACCGTAGGTGCTTTTCCCTGCATTTCAGGAGGCACTGTGTTGGATATCTGCAAGGCACGTGAACTGAATAAAGATGGAGGACCGGGCAGCAACTTAACAGAGGCAGTAATGTAAGGTGATTGACTTGAACACATTTGAAAAAGCAGGGAGAGAGGCTGCTGTATAGTAACTTATCACTTTAAATCTAGCTGCTGAAGGAGGCAGGGAGGGAGTTGGTGTAGGTGTGTTGGGAAATCAAATCATTGCATCACATTTCTCCAGGGGAGGTGGAAAAAGTTGAGAATAAGGTTGACATGATGTGTCTGTGGCTTTTCAGTGGTAGGAACGTACATATTGGGATGTTCTCTCAAAAAATATCCATGGCAATGCTTTCAGTCACATGTTTCAGATTCGAAAATGTCAATACAATATTGAAAGACAAAAGGTGGATGTTTGGCAGTGTCTCGCATATTGAATACTAATTCTTTCAATACCATTTGAAAGGCAAAGTGACATTGACAGACATATGTGCTAATGCTAACATGGGAAACAGTATTAGCAGTATTACTATTATCCTTATTTCCACATTTGAATTGAGCACAGTACTTCTCAATTAATCGACTTCTCTTTTCATTGCCTTCTATTTCTTCCAAACTCTACTCATCCTATTCATTTGTTTTTTCTTTTGTAATCCGATTCACCTTTCTTCACTCTCTCTCATGCCTTGCAGCATGTCTTGGGAGAGCTTCGTGCATAAACAGGTTTCTATAATGAGAGCTGAATCAGGACAGGGACAAACAATAGGATTGTGAGACAGAGGGGCTGGGAGGAAAAGAGAGACTCTGCAGGAAGGACGCTGAAGGAAAGGTTAAAGCTCTGGTGAGAGCAGACATCATCTACACAGCGTCCTGCTGCTTTCTCCCTGTCCGTCATGTTCACAGAAAAACACTGTGGGATCTCTGCCTTTGTGTGGGTGTGTATCTGAGCTTGTGTGTGGTGCTCTGATGCATAGGCGGGATAATTGGAGTGATTTGTATCACCTATGCCTCTGTCCTTCCAATTTGCATGAACATATGGAAGTAAATACATTTATGTCTACATGTTCAAAAAGGGCATGTCAGGATTTTGGGCCACTGGGCACAACTGTCATGCTCAGAATCTGGAAGCAGTGTAAAATTGATAACATGTATTTCATAAACATGCCATGACAAGAAAACGTGTTTAAAAGCCACCCATGTATCCATCTGGATAAATTACCATAAGATTGACACAAGTGTCTGGGGACAACAAAATGTCAGCATGATAGGAAATATCTGCCGCGAAAAAAGGCGACAGGAATTCTCCTTGGGGGCGCTGACATGACTGGTTGAAAATTGTGCATTTGCAAAATAAAGGATTTTAATGTTGTAAGGTCAGGAAGGTCATCAGGTCATGATTGTTGAATGTCAGATCGCCATCGGAATGAAATTTGAGTCTTGTGAATGGCGACCTCATGCAAATAACCTTTGAGGCATACTCTCCAATGACCTGATAAATAGGGGAGTTACACTGAACACCAGTCATACAGAAGAAACCCTCAGAGTCTATAGCTCACCCTTTGATTATTCAGACATACATATCAGCTTGTACTGTGGATAATCAAATTGATTTGCTCATTCCCACCCACGACTCCTTGCTGCAGTATATTTTCCTATTAAGCACCCTGGTGTTCTGACCATACTCTTGCAAGTTTTATGCTTCGAGGATTGGATGACAAGGTCAGAGACAGTTTGTGAACTACACACACAAATAGAAATTAAGCAATTAGATGTGACATTTGTACAATTTTAGTGCACAAAATGACTCAGATTTCTTGTAATCTTGTTTCGTAACATATTGTGTGTGGAACTGTGGTTTGGTCTTGCTACTGAAGGAAGTAGAACTGCACTGAGCCTGCTGTGACTCCATTTAATTTAAAGTTTTCCTTTATCAGGGTAAGCATCTCTGTAATCCAAGGCTGTTTCCTCTCTGATCCTCTATGCCAGACTGAGAATACACCCGCCAGACTGCTGGAGCGGTGAATCCGCGGTGTCCCGATGTCTGTGAAGTTTGTAGTCACCACTATCCAGCCGTTGCTTTATTATCCCTGCTTTTCTCTTCTAAAGGTGACATTTGTCTAACTGTTCAATCCCTCTAACACGCAGCAGTGCAGTTTGGGACCCATTCAGCTTTATAGTCCCGCTTTAGGTGTGCACTGAATTTAGAATTCAGATAAGAAATGGCACGTCTTAGAACTGCTGAGCACTTAAACCCCCTTGCCATCCATTTAATTAAAAACAATACAATAAATTACATGCAATGCTATCAAGAGGTCGGAGGGAGGGAGAAGAGGAAGTAACTTGAGGCAAGGTAAATTATGACCTTATGCCGGAAAACATTTTAAAGCGGGGATATCATGGTGTGCGCATACATTTTGGAGTGCAAGTGCTGCTCTGTCAATCATGACACTGTTCTCAGAATGCAACAGTGGGGGACTAAGAACCAGTATGCATCCATATTTCATGCTGTAAATACCACAACAATGTTAATTTGTGCATGTATGATGAATAAGAAATACATTACTTAACATATGTGGAATGGCATGGTGGAATAATACATTCACTGATGTCTTGTGACCTTCTACTTAAAGTATTATAAGACATGAGTAGCAGAATAAGTACCAAACAACAATAAAGATGCAGATGTGATTGAAAATGACAAAATTCCTAAAATAGACAAAAATACATTTACAAATAAATCAATTTTTAACCAACAACACAGTAATGTGATTCAGACTTTTCAACAAAAACCCTTTATCACTGTTTACAGCCAATGCATTTCACCACCAAAACAGATTGACAAACATCTGTTATAATCTGCGAACCAGCAGGCACATTAGGAGCTTTTGGGCTTATTCACTTCATCCACTGTTAGACTAGTAGCTTCTCTACTGTAGAGTATTAAGCAGTGCTTCCAAATCCACCGTGTGATTGGTGCTCAGTGATAATCCACAAAATATCTCAAATACTGTATCAGCATGATTTCCAATAAAACACGAAATAATACAACAATGTATGAGATGCTCTGTTCAAGCCCACATAAATCTGTTCAGAGGAGGAATTGAGGGCAGAATGAACTGAGTGAGATTTTTTTTGACTGAATGTGCATGAGGGCTGTTTGCCAAACTTTAAGGGGAACTACACCAATTTGAACACATCAAAGGTTAGTTTACAAGTCAAGGTGCTAGTATTAGCCTGTGAATACACTTGAAAAATATATTCTGTGAGCATCATCAAGCCTGAGATAACAACCCTGATAATGTCACGGGGATGACATTCGGGTTATCTAAGCTTGGGCTTGGAGAATTTATTCTTAACAGGAAGCCTTCATTATAAACTGGCTTAAAAATAAGTACAACTAGGTATTAATACCTGATACTTGAGTTCTAAAATAATTTTTTTGATACCTTGGAGTTTGACAGTCTAAAGTTTCCTGATTTCTATCTGAAAATATGACCACAGAAAGAGTAAACATTATACCAAAGACTCTAACCAACTTTCACTCTCCAAGGCTACAGACACATCTGGTCTATTCTCAGAGGCGCGGTTTGATTCATGGCCCTAAAAATGAGTGAAAAGCACATTGAGAGTCGGAATATCCGAGGTTAATGTTTCGACAGAAGTGTGTGTTTGCGTATGTGCTGGGAATGCTCAATCTGTCGGACAATGAGAATGACGGAGCGTTTACATGATTACATTAGTCTGTTATTTGTCTATCCTGCCTGCCAACCTTGTGCAACGCGTGTGCTTGTGTGTGTGTTTGCGCGCAACACCCGGTGGCAGGGGGGTGGTGGGGCAGGGGGTTGGGGGGGGTGCTGTTGGGGCCTTACATGAGCAGCATACTGATGAGTTCCCAGCATGTACCGATCAAATTACATAACCTACTCTCTTTCTTTCCCCTCACTTGTCTTTCAGTCAATCTTGCCTGTTGCCCCTCCTTTACCCTGCTTCTCTCTCTGCAGGTAAAGAGCGCTGCTATTCCTCTGAGTGATGCCTCTGATCAGCCGCTGCCAAAGCTCCTGATGACCTGAGAGCATAGCCTTGTCTACAGGATAACTATCTGATGCACTTTTATGTATGTTCCTCAGTCAGACAGTCAGCGCTATGGCATTATAGAAAAACACTATACATTGTATATACTTTATAAAACAGAATATAGTACACCCACATTACCATGCTATTTCAGGTTAATCTGACTTTACACAACTGAAAAACGTCAAATGAAAACTTTACTGATCTAAAATAAAATTATGTTCAGCTAACAGTTACTTGCCAACTCTGACAGGATGAAGCACTGATGTTATTTTGGGAAACTTGGCAGTAAATTCTCCTGCTATTTGTTTATTGTGCAGTTTCTGGCCACGGCTTTGGCATTTCATTTTCATCTTCATTATCTCCGTTCTGACAAAAGTCCAAAAGTCAAACAAAAATGTAATATATACCGTGGATTTGTGAAATATTCGGATACACCTCTCGCTCTATCTCTTTTCACAATGAGACAGGTTGTTGCAGGTCAATGTGGCAGCTCAATCACATCAATTAAGACAAACAGACTCAGGGATGATTTAAGACAAAACTTTGAGAAAGAAAAGTAAGAGGAAGGAAGCAATAAACAAAACAACATGCTAACTTGCTGACATTTAGCTGGTATGTTCAGCATCATAATGTAAACATGCTTCTACATTGGTGGACATTAAACACACAGTAAAGCTAAGATATTTGAAGTAAGGTTTTGGACATAAGCCATAGAATTGGGCACAATTTGATCTTTACATGGTGTTGGGTTAAAAAGTTAAGGGAGCACAAGTTTTTATAGTACATCCTGAGGGTGCATGAATATCCCTATCAAACTTCATGGCAATCCATCGGATATATTTTAGATATTTTTTTAGTCTGGACCAAAGCAATGGACCAAACAACTGAATGACCGACCTTGCCATCTCTACAGCCAGCGTGACTGAAAAAAAAATACTTTGCCTTAACATTTCCCTAAAAGTGAGGTGGAAGAGGGAGGGATAGAGTAAGTGAAAGAGAGCGAGAGAAACTGAGTCAAAGCAGTAGATCAATAGAGATAGAGAAAGAGAGACAGCCAGAGAGAGAGAGTAGAAAGAGAATCCATAAAACACAGATTAGGCTTCCTAATACAGAATACAGACACAGTGAGGAGTCTTGCAGAGTCTCTTCCCTCACTGCAACCTGAGATACAGGGAGCTAGTTTTGATGTGTGCCGGGCACCTACAGACGAGATGTGGTTCTGAATGCCGATTGGCTCAGTGCAGGGCTGGACACCGGGTCTAGGTCAAACGCTTTCAGAGGTGAATCGCAGCGGTGTCGATTGACCAGAGAGGTCGAGGGAGTGGAGTGGAGACAGAGATGAGGTGGAGTCAGAGCACAGGAGGAAAGTAAGAGGGTACAGTTGTTCTAGTGGCTGCACTGTGGGGATTGTCAGAGATGGATACACAAACATCATGGGTCAAAAATGTAGTTAAAAATGCTAATTGTTATTTTTTCACCAATTAATCAGAGGATTATATTTTTGATTAATGGTTTAGTTTATAAAATGTTAGAGTCATGCTCTATAATTGAAACTAAAACTACAAAGTTGTTAATTTCTTTTTCTAATTAATGAAGCAACTAATAACTAAAGCATCTACTTTAAATTTAGAAAACATAACAATCCTTAATCCTTAAAATGTAGGCACAGATTTAAAAACTGGTATACATAAATACAAAAACAAACAAAGCCGCCAACACCAGACACATTGTAATATTTGAATATCCTTATAATGCTCCTGGTGTATAAAAAAAAAAGGATTTGAAAAGAAGAAGCACCTCTGAAGATATCAAAAGGACAATGTGCAAGCACTGAAATCAAGAGGCTAAAGTAGCGTGGTGAAGGCCTGAGCTGCATTGCTGTGAGGCCGGAGGAGGGGTGCTGGGGGTGGCGGTGGGGGGTTAATCTGAGGCTGGGTAGTGAGGCAGTAATGCCAGGGCTCATGGGGAATTACTGGGGAGATTTGGAGGAAATCTGCTGGCAGCAATTTCCCTGTCGTTTTTATTAGCCTAGATGTGCAATTTGCTGCTGGCTGCTTTAATATGACAGGCTACGTCTGGCTTGTGTTTTTTTTATCCCCCCCCCCCCCCCCCCATTGCCACGTGTGCTAGGTGGAAATGCTTGCACATTGTACAGTATATACATTGTGCAGTACAGCGTGATATTGTACGTTTCCCCAGAGGCCAGGTCCTCGTTTGCTTGGCCTCTTTAAAGAGAGCTCAAAGGTCACCTACTGAGATTAACTGTCATGCTCAAGGGCACTTCAGCAGGGTGAATATTTGAACTTAGGTCATCCCTGCTTTCTCTTTCTAGGCCACCATACTGCCACACAACACAACACAACCTCTGTGTGTGTGTATGATGACAAACCGTATCTGTACCAACACATACCCCCCCCTTGGGATGCATGCACACATCAAAGAAACCCCCTGGCCACATGCTATACATGCACCTAAGCACATATTGTCTATCTTCCCCTAACACTCACACACCGTCTCTGTCCCAGATGCTCTCTGCTGTTTAATATGTAAAGGATACAGAGGTAACCGATACTGAATAGGAGGAGAGAAGTACTGACTCTCACAGCTAAATGTAAAGCACTATTATCAAAATGGAGGTTGAAAAAAAGCTGCAGATTGGCAGCAGGCTAAACAGGTCTGAATGTTTCTGAAATAATGTTCATGGCCTACTGGTTTGTCTAAACATGAATTAGGAAGAAAAGTCAATCATTTTAGATAGAGAAGCATACAGGAGCTTAATTACCAAGTATTGTATCTTGTTGCGTCCTTGAAATTATGTTTGTTTCATTCATAGCAAAGCAAATCAAACACTGAGCACAGTGAATGATGAGCTTCGTGCAAAGATGCGAAAGCACAGAGGGTACAGCATCTTCATTCTGATTGCTGTTTCCGACGCCGAAGATAAGCAGCTATGCCATAACTCCTTGTGTCTCATTAGACCAGGAGATAAACAACAACAATATTTCATTTTCTATAAAAACGCTAAAACCCCCAGCATTTGCTTCTTATTATGAAACAAAGCTGCACTGTGAGGAACGGCTGCAAAGAAGCCAAGAGACTCGTCAGAAAATGCAGGAATAATGTGCGGGAGCTCTGCCAAGACAAGTGGGAGCGAAGGTGGGAGGAAGAGGAGCCATAGCTTATAGCATCACTGTGGTTCAATCAACAACGGCTTTGGATTCTGATCCTGGGTTGAAATCAACATGAGTAAGTGCCCATAGAAAGACGGTGAGCAGGAAATACTATACACATGGCAGTTTTAGGTGGATCATGTATTTGTATTCGCAGACGTTCAAAAACAACAAAATCTTCCCTGACTTGATATGGAACTCTTGAGATGTTATATTCAAGGAATTTTGTCTAAAGGATGATAGTGTTATCCACATACAAAGCTGTATGTCTGTTTACAGACAGAGTCACTCAAGATGAAATGAGATTCACAGTCCATCATATGGCAGATATATATATATATATATGTATAATGTATCACATCAGGTAATGTCAGGTACTGTCCTCTCCTCTCCTGCCCTTTCCTGTCTTGTCTCATGTAGTCTTGTCCCATGGCAGATGCATACCTGTCAAGTCCTGTCACGTTCCCTCCTGCCCTGTCAGGTCAAATCCGGGTATTGCCAGGTCGCTTCACATGACAGATACATACCCATATGCAGATACGAGCAGTGTATCCTGTCACATATTGTTATGTATTGCATCATAATGTTGATAAAACTGTGGGAGGAAATGGACAAAAGACAGACCCGAGGTCTGTCCATCTGTCACTAACTGGGACTTGGCATTAATTTGGTTTTCGAGAAACTTGATGCGGGTCATTGCTGCTTTCTGCCCATTTGTGTTCACTTCACTACATACTGTAAATCTCATTTTAATGAAGATCTGACCATGATGACGGTGGATACAGTAAACACAAAATGAATACTTTTGGAGTAGGCAGAAGCAACAGTGTATAAGGGCCCTTTCACACCAACAGCAGTTGGTGCGCACTAAACAGTCCATTCGGACCAAAAGCTCTTAGTTCGGTTTGTGTTCGTTGGTGTGAAAGCATCAATCGCACTCGGGTGCACACTAAATCAAGCGGACTGAGACCTCCAAAAAGAGGTGGTATCGGTCCGCTTGACTCCACACCAAATGCCGACCTACCGGAAGATGAGGGAACGTCAATTGGACCAATCTTGATTGGTTTGCAGGTGTGAAGGCGGACCACACCGCAGCCTGTATGCTACATAGTAACTATTTTACTGCCTGGTGCAGACCAAATAATCAAACTAGTGGTGTGAAAGCACCCTGAGTCTGCGTGTGGCTGTGTGATAGATGGATAGATAATATGCCAAAAGCATAACTGGCATGCTTTGGGCCCACATCAGGCCCAAAAGAGTCAGCAATCAGGCCTCAGTCCAGTAGCTCTGACTGACTTCATAAAGACGCCTCCAACATCTCAAATGATGTGTGTCTGTGTGGTGCCATTCACACTTATGTACATCCTGGATCTTTTATGAGTCTGTGACTGTGCAGGGTGCTGCGTGGTGCACCCTTGCATCTTTTGGCATTCAACAAGTTGTTCTAAATCAGAGGGAACCAATTACGAGAGCAATGGGTGGTGCACACAATCAAAGGCAGCGTGTCAGCCATCTAAACCCATCTTCAAGGCATAATTAGAAAACATAAGCAGCTCTTGAGTAACAAAAATATAATTTGCTATGTTTAGTTTTTGCGACACAGAGAAAAAAAACAACCTGATCATACTGGAGGAAGTATCCTACTGTATTTGAACAAACAGCAGTTGCTGAGAGGAAGTTCCCTGCTGTGTCAAGTCTCTTGTTTTTTGTGTAGATTTCACAAACGGGCATTAGCTTTAGCAAGCTGTGAATGTGAATAAGTAGACAAGCTGGATTACAGAAGCCCAAAATGCACAACTGTGTGTGTGATTCCCACTTTTACTGAATGCTACACTTTTTCTCTGCAGACAAGGGAACATGAATAATCACATTTTCGTCCGTTTTCAATTTGAATTACAGCTATGTCATTTTTTTGATGTTATGAAGATGATTTTGTCATCCTCCATCTATGACAGAAACAGGTTTAACTTTTTGCAGATTGTCAGTCATGCAAATCCAGTTATTTTATCCCCACTATGGATGGTATTTTCCTCTTCTGAAGTAAAGCCCCCTGAGGCACGCTGCATAGAAACTGCCTGTCTGGCATTGTTTGGTCAAATTCTTGGAAAATGTGGTTTTAGAGGGGGAAAAATGAAACACAGAGAGGTGCCATACCTTGAGGGACAGAACTAATGAAGCAGGTAATGAATGAACCTGCTTCCTAAAACATCAGCTAGCGCAGCTGGAGCATAATGGACTGAAAAAAAAACAAATGAGTCACTTATCGGCTAGGTTGTGTCTCGCCCACCGATGTTTTTGCGTAATTACCAGACACTATTAATGCTCAACTCATTATAAAAGACAACAAATAACTCTTTGATAAATAGAAGCAAAGGGACAGATGGTTATGAAAAGGTTTACAGACCTCTTCTAGATGGAAATATAAAATGAGTCATTTTTGTACTCACATTCTTAGAAACCCTCTAGAGTAGAATAAGATAGACCAACACAATGGCGTGAGTCAAACCTGCATCACCGGTCTATCGGACTGCGCTAATACACCTCAGTTGATCTCATGACCTGGGGTGGGTACGGCAGTACGCAGATTAACTTCCACCCGTGCACTGTCATCCAGGGGCCGGTTTGGTTTTAACTGTTGCCTTTACAAACACGAGGGATTATGATAATGATGAACAAACTGAAAAAAGCAAAAGATAAAGGAGGCAGGTGCCGTTCTGTGTAGTTTAAGGTTATTTCTTTAAACACTCAAATTTAGGTTAAAGTAGAATTGATGTACAGAGAATGAATGCAAACATTTACTGCAATGCATAATCTGAGTACATAAATAAAAGAAGGCCTGGCAATTTAATGTTGCACTTTTATAAAGTTGGAGGATTTATGTGACAGTCAGATTAATAAAAGGCTGCGATATCCTGACTTTTATTCGCTAGTACATACACTTCCCATAATCCAATTTGACAGTATCTTTTGTCAGAGCCCTCCTTGTTTGGTAAATGCCCACGTCTCTCAGAATCCAAACCGCCAGCCCCCAGTTGTTTACACTGTCATGAATGTAAAGTCTCCAAACCCTCTGAGATGACTGTGATGACACTGCTATGACATCATCAGAGAGTATTGACTTGACAAAGCTCCTGCAGAGCTACAGAAGATGCTCCGTTAATTAGTACTGTGTAACATATATGGAGATAAACTTTCAGTCTCAATTTAGAGTGTAGTAATATAAGTATGTCATTTACTATATGAGACTGCATGTATTGTGTGTGTGCAATGGGATAAGTCACTCTCTGAACAGCTGTCAGCATCAAGCCTGGGGTTCCTGACACAAAGCAGAAACTACGCTGATTCATCACAAGTAAAATGGAGTGGCAGGTGGCCTCCCTATTGGCCCTCTCCTGTTGTCCTCTGGTGTCCCGCTGCCCCCCTAATAGCCCAATCCCACTCACCCGTCTGCTCCCCTACTGGCCCCTGTTACGCCCCATCAAGCTGGGGAGCCACAGCCATGAGCCCAGGTGTCAAACACCCCAGCCTGAAAGATATGCTTGTGTGTGTGTGTGTGTAGCTGAAGACCTTGAGGGCACTTCTGCCACTGTCAACACAGCCCCCACTGAGGGTGACACCTGCAAATAACAGTTTAATAGCTGAGTAATGTCTCTGGCCTCCTCCCCAGCTGTGCTGGGGCAGCCTGGTGGGCCATGAGTCAATTGAAAGGCCTTTGCTCTTTTTAGTGCATACATGTAGATTTGTTAACACACACACATGTTCACCTACACTGTATATAGGCTACTTTTATGCACACACACACACACACACACTGGTGTGCGCTGATAAAACAGTCAGGAGGCTGTAAAACAGGGGCAGAAGAGCCAGCAGCTGGGCAAAAATGGGCTTATACATCATATATCTTCATATGCCACCTGCTCCTGATGCTAATGTTTTCCTTCCATTACAGGTATGCGTGTCCATTGGGGGAATGATGTCGTGCAGTACAGTGCATTCTCGGGCTGTGCAATCTCCTGCAGACTAAACAGCTTTATTGTGGCAGTGAACATCCTGCTTTTCTCCGAATTCAATCCATACATTTCGCTGAATAGGAACACACAGGAAAAATGCTTGTGCCTGTGGTGAATATTGATTCTGCAATCTGATGAAATATTCCTATTCATAGAACCCACTGATTATCCACCCAATGAGATTATCAAACAGGCTAAGTCAACTGCACACACATTGAAGAGACACTGGAGAGGATAAATATTTAAAAGTATGAAATTAAAGATTTTCAATGGTAAATTGGCCACAGAGGCATGTGAGGCTGAACAGGAGCATGTTTGTTTCTTTGTGTGTTCATAGCTGCATCTGTATCTCTAACTAGTCCAATGCAGACAAATCCATAAAGAGGTATTTTATCCCATACCCCTGCACATGCAGCAGATATTGTATCTGTGAGTACACAAAGTTTAAATTGCACTTTCAGCTTTTTGGAAGAATTTTCACTGTGCCCTGAGCCATCGACAGACCAAAACTAAAAAGACTAGGGCAGAGCCTGCTCAAAACGTGCCTGTTTGGAACCGGTCGATTTCTTGGCCTCTGGTATTGCTGCTTCAATGCACAGAAAAATGAATATTGTTGATGTGAGGTGTGAATGTGTATATACTCATGAAAAAACACTCACATTCTATTATATGCAATTGTTATTTCAAGTATAATGAGGGCTGCATTCTTACTCACTCACCTACCTACTGGCTATAAACTTTAGAGACCTCTCAGCTCATCATGTCTCATTAACTGTACGAGTACTGTACTGTACAACGGTAAATGTTCGCAGTATTTAGCCATTATGTTCATGCTTTCTGGAACAAACAGCATGATGAGTTGAAATCACAGTAAATGCAAGACGACCTGTGTATGTATGGCTTTCTTGTAGTCTGTGTTGATTAAAGAGGCACTTTTGTATCTAACCTCTTTGTTGCGGTTCAAACAAAACTCTTGATGAGGCTGATATTAATGTGGCCTTTTGAACCAAACAACCACGCCAAAACTCCTTCAAAGGTGGAGTTTCTAGCATACTATGGAGATGAAGTTGCAAACAAATGTAATTTCTACTAATAGAGCCAAATATATCCTTCTTTATGAGCTCTTTGTGACACAAGAGAAGATGAATAAACCCATTAGGTGCAGAAATGTGCTGCTTGACTTGACTATCAGTGACCGGAATTAACTTTGTTATGATTTTCATATCCTAATGATGTAGGATTCCGGCACGGAAAATGTCCAACGAATGAGTTACCCGTCAGTCCAGAAGACGTCATGATTACTCAGGTGTGAAAGTGCTCTTGTCGTGAGGCGTGAATCAGCTCACAATGCTTATTCATCCCAAATCAAGTTTGACTGACCGTGGCAGGCCAACAAAAAAGTTAAAAGTTGTCTTAAATAATCAGTGACACGCAAGGAATGACCTGAGCATTTCTCCTTGTTGCTGCCCCTCCTTACCTCACATGTTGATCTATGAGGATTTAGCCCTGATGTACAGCGCTCTGATGAGGATTCACTTGGACTGATAATAATGAGAATGTGAGTCATCCTACTGTATGCAGGATAATGGGCTCTCTGGCATTTGCCTGAATAATTTGTTCTTTCTAAGCCAGATAAACAGATATCAGAGTATAGACTAAAGAGACAGAATACTGTCTTTGCCCATACTTTGCTTTAAACATAAAGAATGTCCATCTACCAGCCTAATTATTACTGACAGATGGGTGGCGGGGTCACAGCAGATGCACCCACTTAGTACTAAAACCATCACTGCACCACTTGATCTTGATGTTCTTGTAATGTTAAAACCTTAGAGGTCTGAAATGAGAATGGCAGCAGTGAATAATGGGGCGAGGGGAGGGGAGAGCAGATAACGTTCTGACCGAGCAGACTAATTACCGAGGAGAGAATGAGTAAACCGGAGACTAAGATGAGGAATGAAATAGGTTTGATATCTAATCACAAAATCTTGTGATTTCCAGCAAGTGATAATTACTCTTCTGTGATTTCTCTAAGCCCCATGTTCCTGTCAAGCATCATACAGAAAAACAAAACAAACAAAAAAAAACAGAGAGAGAAGAAAAAAGACAGACTGAGAGCTTTACATCTGTGGCTGTCAGCGGTGGGAACTGAGTGGCATTCACCCTCCCCTCTGCTTTCACCGGTCTGGTCAGTAAATCACAGTCTCTCTCGCTCTCCTTTTTTTTTTTTTTTGCCTTTCCTGTCTTCTGCTGAGGTCAGCTCCAAGCGGTCCAGACGTAAGGAGGAGGCATCCATCACCTTTTTATACGTCCAAAGCCTCGGCTGCTTAATGCAGCCTGAGATAGAGCAAAAGACAATCCAATCAGCCAGCTGAGATTCAATCCTGCCACATTCCCGTGATTCTGCTATTTTCGGACTGAAAAGTGCAGAGAGTTGCAGAAAGGGGCTTTTAGAAAGGGAAAATGATGTAGGGATGAAAACAGTAGCTGCGTACTGACTGAGTCAATACATTTGGGATAGATACAGGTAGGCATGGACAAGTTAAACGCAATGTTTGTTGAGAGGGAAATAATTTCCCAGGAGGCCGTTCTTTTAAGAGACTGCAATTCAACATAAACACAAAATTGATGAGCACTCTCATCATCAGGCTGCAACTGGAACAAGATAAATTTGAAGCCATTTTCTGGAAACAGCCTCGAGAGACTAATAAGACATTCTCAGAAAGAGAATTAATGTCCACTGCATTGTCCCTCTCATTGTTCATCCCCTCAGATGCGTGTGCATTGTCAAAACAGGGAACGAGAGAGTCAGTATAAAAAGATTATGCCTACTGAGACAATGGTGGATACCCGACATTACGCCCCAGTGCTGAAAAGAGGCTATTAACCTCAGTTTGGATGGCAGGAAAATGAGAGATAATCTACTGCCTCAACAATTTTAAGTCCTCAAATCCCCACCCAGTCGACTGCTACCTAACCTCCGTTTGGTTGTCCAAAACTAGGTGGGGAGAGCAGCTCAAGGCTGATCCCAGAGATAAGGACAAGATTTAGGAGGATAAAGGGTCCAGGATCTACTGGATCTACAAGGTAGCCCCCCCACCCCCCCCTTTTCCATGTAAATGTTTCCTGTACTACCTGGCCATAAAGGCCAAGGTATTACCCAGGCTATAAAGGTTGTTGCCATGGCAACCTTACGCAGGTTGAGTCATGTCAGCGGTGCATGACTCCAGGAAGTCCTTCCATGACTGTCAAACAAATCTACTTCTCCACTTCAATGTACAAAGGTCCCCTCCCTTTTAATAATTACTAGATCAACTTTACACATTTTAGTATGTATGACAAAAAGAGCAGATGAACAATAAAACATGCATTGATTAGACACAACTATGAAGCAAACAACAAGTTGATTAGATTGCTAGTAGGGCTAATTGTGGGAATGAGGCTAATAAGGGCTTAGTAAGAGAATGTACGATGGCAAAAACTGCCGATTTGATAATGGGCTGCTTCAGACTTCTGATTATCAGGGTTTCACACTGTGTAATTAGACCACGTGACTTCAACTCCTATAGAGGATTGTGAATTGACATGAAAAATGTAAAAGTAAAATGGTAAAGAAAAGCCAAAGGGTAAAGAGATGTAGCTTGAAACTTTTTGAAGAATTTGTACTGTTTGACTGTCAAGAAGAGCACAGATGTGGTGGGTCTAGCAGTTTGTCAATATTACCATAAATTACCATGATAATACCAACAACATTAATAATAATAATAATAATAATAATAATAATAATAATGTAATATCTAATAACATTTTTATGTTGTAGTAGCTGTACTAGTAAAGCTTACTCACTGAGTAACTAAAACTCTGGTAAGACTGCAAACATCAATTTATCTGATTCTTTTCATTTGAAGAAAAAATACAAATCTAAGCTTTGAGTTTAATCTGTAAACAAAAGTGATATTTTAAATTCCAAATGCAAAACTGACTGTGATGTTTTCCTCAAGTTGTTCAGCCCATGTTCAATAATCTAGTCACAGCACAAGGTTTTCTTTTGTTTTTTAAGGCATTCTTGCTTATTGAATAGTAAGTGAGGAGCAGACAGGAGGGGAGGGAGAGAGAGAGAGAGAGAGAGAGAGAGAGAGAGAGAGAGAGAGAGAGAGAGAGAGAGAGAGAGAGAGAGAGAGAGAGAGATGGGTATGGCATGCAGTGAAGGTCCCTGGCTGGAATTGAACCAGGGAAGCTGCAGTTATGTAGCATGTGGTAACCATTGGGCTATTGGGGGACTCCAGGTTTCCCAAATGAAAAATATCACTAAAAACAAAACTATCCATATCCATAAAAAGCCCATTTCTGTTCACATTTGAAAGTTCACAGACCACTGAATGTGAAATTTCATGAATTAGGATGGCCTTATATGTTTTCAATTTGTTTTTCTCCCAGGTTTGCAGCTCTACTCAGTCACTGCAGCCACCTGTTGGTTTGTAGCACGGGTGTTGGGGAGGTATCATGTGAAAAAAAACTTAATCGACGCATGAATCATTTTCTTAGTCAGCAATGGTGGGTAAGCAACATTTTAAAAATCATACACTAAGGTTATGTGAGATCAAACTTCACTGCTGCTCCTCTCACTGAATCACCCTGCATTTGTCAACTCTGACTTTTAGAAGTAGGAGTTGTAGGAGCGAGTGATTGGGCGCTGACTCTGCATCCATAACAATAGACTCCAAAAAACAAACCGACACATGGACTGTCGATATGATGATCCAACATCATTTTAGAGGACTTTCTTTTTCTTTTCTAAAATAAACAGGAGAATTTGCACACAAAGAGTCTGAGTTTGCCCGCATGCACTTGTTTGTATTCTGCCGCAAAGGCGTATTAAGATTCAAATCATGTCTGCCTCCCATCTTGATAAATGGAAACAGTCTGCAAAAACTTCCCTAAATGGCCCTCTGGCATGGCTAGGGAATAAATTGAGCTAATCAAGGGTGGCCTCACAATCACGGCATCCACAAAGTAATCAAAGAGTTGAAAAGGGAACACAGTGTGCATGTAGATGTAGGCGTGTGCGTGGATATGTGTCAGAGTCAGTTTCAAGATATCTCCTTGTCTGGATACTAAAAGCCACTTTGGAGCATTGTGGCCATAATTGGCGCTTTCTCTCCATTCATTGTACATGTGCGTTGTCACGGAGCACGTAAAAGCCTTTCTGTCACAGCTGTATGGACGCAGTAAGCACACAGTCAAGTGTCTACATTAATAACCACCTCATTCGGTTGACAGGCTGCTCAGGGCGACCCCGGAGAAATGTAGATGTACGCAGCCACGGCGAAGATGCATGGTAAAGTAAATGTTGACACTCAATAAAAATGAGCTCTTCTGCTCAAATGGCTTCTTTATGTCAGAATCCAACTCTCAGTGGATGTAAATAAATGACTGAGAGGGGGATGACTTTGCAAAGTCCCAGTTAGCTTAACCCTCCTTCCTTCTTCCCCCATACGGTTTTATTCGGTTTAAAATGAAACAAGGCCAAATAACAATCTATTCCTCTGGGCCTGATGACTGGAATAAATCCTGGGATTTGGGCAAAACAGTGCACCTGCTTTCCTTGCTAATGGGCACGCTCGCACTCCCTGCAAAATGTGTTTCCTGCGGCCAATTTAGTCACCGGCGAGGATATTCTCAGAGGTGGCAATCGTAGCAAACAAACAGTGTGTATGTGTGTGTGTCTTTGACCGGTTCCCCCTGTGGAGATGGACTGAAGCGTGATGGATAACCACTCGGCCAAGTTGCTGTTCTTTTCTATGAGCCCGAGTCCAGTCTCAGGGGTGTCGCTACATAAAACTAGGTTGGAGAGACAAATTCTACACAAATTCAACTTGATCATCTCATACATTTTGTGCTCACACCTCTGAATGGCACTTCTGAAGACGGATATTCTGCCCGCCAAGAGTTGACTTTATCTGCAGGCACAGACTAACTTTAAGCTTTGTGTCATCTCCTGCTGGTGTTTAAACATCACATATTAATCTGGTCTCACTGTCTATGCAGATTGTTGCATTTCCTCTAAATAATACCTTTTCCTGACAAGCAACAGCCTGAAGCAAAACACACTCAGATTACAAATGAACTGCCATTTTACACATAACTGGAGGCAAGCCTGTCCATGATCACTTCTTAGGTGCTCGCCTGTGCCAGCATTACAATTTTACACACACATGCCAATGCATTTCAATGCCCTTACTTTCTACCAATGTTAAACATCAACTAAATATGTAAGTCACCTTCTCAACTGTCATCAAGAAACAATCAGTTCCACTAAACCAACAGGCAGTGCTCAGCTGGCGCATAATGAAAATGTGACATTGAAGTCCAATGTGGGAAAAGTCACAGAAAACTGAACCAAATAATACTGTCTAAAGGAAGGACAAATGCAAATATCAAATTTGAAATGGAGAGTATGTTTCACCTACAACCTCCGCTGACTCCAAGCTTCCCTTGCTGAACACAGGCAAATGTTTAACAGCTTTCTCTTAACCATTCCTTATCAAATGCTTTCAATATCCCAGCAGGAGACCTTGTGACTCCTGATTCGGTGCTACCAAAGGGCCCAGATGGTTGAGTCAAGTTAACATCCTCTGAAACACAAGGACGGAAGTGTCTGCAGGTAGCACAAAACCTGCCTTTCTTCTTTCTTGTGCTAGCTGGAGTCTAAGTGCTCAGTCAGTCTGTTGAAACTGGTGCTGGTGAACAGCACGTTGGCGTAATAGCTCGATGATGGGAACATTACTGAGGGGACAGAGAGGCTTTTTCAAAAGGCAATGGACCATAATCCCTCTGCTTGCTACAACAAAAGAGTATATCAAGGCTACTTCTGACCTGAAACAACTCTGCTGTCCCCTCCCTCTCTTGGTGAAGTGCTCTTTTAAGAGGGCTGCTGAATGAGGGGAACTGAAGCGAGGGAAATAGACTTGCATTTGGAAAGGAATTACACAGATATCCTTCTGGATATCCACTGTTCGGAGGGCAACCAAATCTATGCTGGGATTAAACGCGATGTACCTTCACAAATCTCCTTTGAATATGGCAGGGCCCCAAATATAATCTCTTTTTTCGAGCATGGTCTGCTAATTTGTAGTGCATGCATTCAGGACATTATGTATAGTGTTTTCATACCTGGGTGCAATCTAGATGGTCAGCGACAGACCTGAGGAAATACAATTTCTTGTCCGTTTGCATTACTCAGACAGGAAAATGAATGGGGTATGAGATGTCTATGTTTTACAATAAAAAGACAAGATCGGCATTGCGACCACACATAAGCGCATACACACACACACCTGCGACTCAATGACCACGTTTGATTGTTCATAGTCCTCCCTTCTCCTCCTCTCCATTTGCTTCATCCCTCCTTCACAGACATTCTTATCTCAGTCGACCCATGCCTCCCTCGCTCACACACCGCTGCCTTTCCTGTTAAGAGGCGGGACCGCTGTGAGTGAACAGGCCCTTCCTCTGCACAGTGCTGATAGAGCCCTAATCTGAAGACTGATGCTCGGGAAGAGGCTTATTAAAGGGGACCGATGAGAAAGAGGCAGGACCTTATCACGGTGAGTGAAAGCATCTCAACTCTCTGGGCTAATTGGCCAGGGAGCGAGTGGCCAGCTGCTGGGCAGAGATTGGGTCACCTGATGGCTCTCCTTTTGCACAGTCGCCGGGTGTACTTTTACGCACTCTCCCTCGAGTTTGCTCCCGTCTAATGAACTCGACCTTGTGATCTGCCGAGCTCTCCAGAAGCCACGCTAAATGTACTCCAGCAAACTATCCTCACATGGGGAAAACCCTGAAGCTTGATGTAATTTTTGAAAAACCCACTCAAAATGAGGGTAGCAGTCCCACAGCTACAACACTAGGTATAAGGATTAATTGAGCCTAACAATAGGCCCTAGTATATCGCTCACAGTATCTCTGTAACAAATGCCTTGTTTACACAGGAACATTTCCTCATGACACCCCCTTGATATTTTCACAAAATTGCTGAGATAATTTACCCACTAAAACGTGTCCAAACCTTCAGGCCTCATGACAGCGTGGGTTTGGACAAGAACTAGGGCAGGAAATTAATTACTTTTTTGGGTGGGGGTGGGAGTGGGGGGGCTGGTCTTCAAGCTGATCTCTGTGTCTGGCATAGAAGTAGGACTAGCAGTAGCACAGACAAGTACAGACAGCATGAGTGCAATTTTCCTATTTTTATATTATGATATTTTATATTATAACAGTACCTGAATGTAATAATCCATTTATGTCATCTTCTTTCTTTGTCTTTGTCTATTTTGGCCTGAGAGGAACTGTTAGATTTGCACATAAAGCCCTATTCAAATAATACATTTAACATGTCACCTGATTTGTCTAATAGGTTATGTTAATTGGTATTTATGGTAATTGAACACTTTTTTTTCTTAATCTATGTAAATTTCTCTGAGATACGGGGAAGGAAAGGGAGTACTATTTCTTACAATCTCTCCAACCTTTGTACTTTACATTGTTACTTTCTGGCAGCTCATGTATAATTAGGCCTTAAGAGGAACGTTTTGGACATGAAATGAAATAGCTTAAACCTCAAATGAGGCGAGGAGCTCTGTTCTACATGCTACCAGTACAAGTTGTCTGTTGGATGAATCCCAGTCCCTTGTCATCAGCCCTCACTCCCCCCCCCCACCCACCCCAACTGCTTGCATTAGCATAAAACTCTTGTCAGACAGCAAGCAGGATTCAGCAGAAGTGTGACTAGAGAAAGAAAGCTTTTGAAAAAGAAGAAGGAAAAAAAAAAGAAAAAGAAGAGCATTGAGTCTGGGGGGAAAGTACTCATTTCCCCAACCTAGATTTGCACTACAAGCAGAACGGAGGCGAAGCCCCTTTAAACATGCCAAGTTCAAGCCCATTTCAATATTCGCTCTTCAGCAAATCTAATACCTGTGACATTAAAATAAAGCTGCTTTTGCTGGATTTGTGCTCTAGCTTCCCTGATAAGATCAACAGGGCAAGGCAACACTTGAATACTGACAAGTAAAAATTGGCTGCAAATGCACATCAAATCCACAAGAAAGTGAGACCAGACACTCAGTCCCCTTGTATACTGCAATACTGAGCTGAAAATCATTGTGAAAGTCTGGAACAGAGAACTGAGCACTGCGATTTTGTGCCATCAGAGGTGAAATAAAAGCACTTGTCAGCTGTTGTGAGATACAGGAATATAATGATATATGTATGAGCGGATATCTCAGGGATCACGACTGACGCGAGAATCTCTAAGCAGTCATGTATTGTAACTGGTAAAGGCTGAATCACTACCTTAGGGTTGTTACAAATACTTGTGTTATGTCACGTTAATGTATTTTTAAAAAATCCATTTTAAATATTCCATTAAATTTCCCTTTAAAAAAAGAAAAACATTTTATCTGCTGAGTATTTTTCTCTTATGACATATTTTAAGACGAACCCCAACAATTCCCCGGTTGAAGTTGAAAAGTGCAAATCAGCAGGAAAATCCAGAAGAAGATATCAAAGATGAAACTGTCAAATCTCTCTGATCTGCACACTGCCTCTCACTAAACCTGAGTGATAGCTGGTGAATAAAATGGGGGATATCCGCAGAGGTTTATGTGTCCGTTATGTATGCACCAGGGCAGTCAGTGTTCGCAACCAGACTCGTACCACTCGTTCCAGATAACACTTAGATGGAAACGGTGTTTTTTTTTACTCATTCTGCCAGCCTGTAGTGCTTCTTTTACGGTGAAAATAATTGAGTCTATAAAGAGAAATGCATCACCTGAAAAGCAGCACAACAATTCATTACCCACCATGTACTTTCCATAAATTCACAGACATGTTTGTTATTTATCCAAGAGTCTGTTGGTGAATCATAAATACTGAAACGCTTTTTGATTATGTCCCGTGTCTTTCTTTGTATCACAGTTACAAATGTTGAATCATTTTTGATGAATATATTCAAAAATAACTGTGGTAAAAAAAAAGCAATAATATGACACTGTAAAAGGTCTCTGTGAACTTGGATGTTTAAAGTTTGCAGTTTTTTTTCCCCGAGGCAGACTTAATCACTATACCGGGAGGTCACCATGTCTGCCAACGCAGGTAAAAGGTTGCAGTTGGATTAAAACTTTTTAATCTTCAAAATGTCAACTTCAGGATTTGAGAAAAGAAAGCAAAGAAACAAGTACAACTGACGCCACAGCAGATGTGAAATGACATTATTTGCAAAACACTGTTTCAATGGGACCTTGGGTCAAAACAATCCTGAGGGTATAAAAAAGAATATTAAAAAAAAGTTGGTTTAAGGAATTCTAAGAGATATGTATTGATGTTTCTATGGCTACAGAGCTAAAAAGTGGTAAAGAGCTAACAGGGGAAAAAAACATGGATAGATGTAGTCATTCAATGATTTATCTGCTAGTGTTTTGAGCACTTTTATGTACCATTGATGTAATCCTGACTGCAGCAATGATTAAATCCAACTCTTTTTAGAGATAGTTTAACCAGTGGCACATACAGTTTAAATATGAGCCAGTAATCATGCATATTTATAATTTTTACTAACCTTTTCTTATTCATAAGGCGCACTGGCATAAGCCCTGATATCTGAGACTTGAGAGTTTGCTGCCAAACTCTCGAGCTACTAAATTCACATTATCATTATCATTTTCATGACATTTCAGTTTTTTTCTTCCTGGTTTGAGTGTCAACACTTTGAATATCTAGCTGTAGTTTTCCAAAGCCGACGATTTCAAGCGGCACATAAATGCACCACACCAGAAAATATGTCTTTATGACTCCTTGGTATGTTCGCCTCAGCCTGCCGATCCGCCAGGACATTAAACGATGGTTTTATACAACAGAGAGCGAAGAATTGGCTCTGGTCAAATGCATGTGTTTTGTTGTTTTGCAAGACAAGGACAGACAAGCAGCAAGAATTATAGGGGCAGAGACACTGAAAGAGACAGACATTAAGAATTAGAGGTACACAGAAGCTGCATGGTGTAAATCACTGGGCCTGAAGCGTGGTGCCAGGCCTGCCTAGCAGCTGTTTGGTATGCAGTGTGTAAAGCCTGTTCTCTATCGGAGCTGACATCCTGGGCAGAGGAATTATGATGAGAGATGATTGTATCATGACTGTAATTGTAAATGTAAATCCTACAGCGCGGCCACCCTCTTTTTTGTGCATAACGATGAGTTGCCCAAACAAAATTTACATTCCACTTCATATCGTGCGGCGACTGCATTACTTTGACAAACAATAACCATTGACAAATGAATAACATAAAAGGAGATGATTAACTCCAGAAAAGCAATCTGGGCAGATAATTTACGCTGTGCTCACATGCTGAAGCTTCCCCAGGCGGCACTTGTTTTTTCTTGTGTATGTATGTGTATAGCTTTGGCAGCTGAGATTTATATGGTGCACGGCTACTCACACAATCACTTGTCTTTGTCATTAGAGCATTTTTTAGCCTCATATCAAAAAAAAAAAAAGTCTCTTGTATTATAATGTAGCTGGAAAACTTCTATGCAAGTTTCACGCTAGTTAAAATGAAATGCCACATGTGTGATTAAACAGTTGCTGATTCCTCTCATTATCCAAAAAACAACAAATATATGCCACAGTAATTAGAGCGGTGTAATCACTGGTCTATGGTGATTATGCAGATACACAGGCAGAATAGGAGGTATGGTCTATCGCCTTCTGTATAGGACTCCAGAGGCATCCATCTCATGCAGGCAGGCAAGGAGACTCAAAGCTGCATTGATGCAACGACCGCAATTAGCATTCATAAATAGCTGCGCGTCGCTGTTCATTTTTCATCAGGCAAAGAGGTAAACGAGCTAACAAAGTTGGCTTAAATTAGTCTAATTAAAGAATTGTTCATCCACTCTTTATAATGTTCTTCCTGTCTGTGGAGGACTGCATATAGCATGACTAAACATACTATTTTAACATACTACGTACCTGAGAATCCCTAGTTTAACCTTGTTGATGGCTTTTGTTTTTGAGATAATGTCCCAATGAAAAATACATTACACTGAATAGCATACATAAACTTAAGTAAGGTTACATAACATTTTATCTGATCTAATAACATCAGCACATAACAGCATGTCCACACAGCACTATGGCTAAATGAGAAAATATAATACTTTGTGATTGGAGCTCGTAACTTCTAACTAACTTTGTGGGAATGAACTTTGATGCAAGCTTATCTTTTTAAAAACATGTTCACATTACTGAGAAAAAACTGGTTTCGCACACTGTTGCATATGTAATGCGTACCCAAAACTAGAAAACACACGCTTACCAAAATATCACATTCTTTGGTCAAAATGATTTAAGGAAAATTACCTTTTGAAACTCTGAGTTGGATCAGATTTGAAGACTTATAGTAGCTATGATGTCTGCTGTGTGGGTGTTGATTGACAGCTGGGATTGACAGTGGGCTCACCTGATGCTCTCCCTGGCTCTGGGAATCACACTAAGTCAAACTATTGTTGGGGAATATTTCAGTAAGTTTAAGGTCACTTCATTACTACTAACTGCCCTGACAGCACAGTCTAGCTAAAGTAGCTAACGTTACCATCGTTATATACAATCTAAGGTTAGTTCCCACAGGCTCTCCCCTCACCATCCAACAAGACTGAACGAGACCCCTTCCATTTCTTCACTTTACTTTCTGTCCATATCCTCTCCCAATGACGTGATTGGCAGCTCTGGTTAAATCTGCGCCCCACAGTCCAATTACATGGGGGTGTGTAAAGTATATGAGCCTGATTAAGGGCCCATCTTCCCAGAAATAAGGACTCTGTCACCGGGGAGCACCAGGCCTCAACGAGCCAGCCAAGCCTGGCCACAAACGAGAGTGGTATTCTCTCTTCTGTCACTTCTCATTGTTGTGAAGCGGCCGCTCCACATGCGAGCAGGGCAACCTGCAAACAGGGCAGCGTAGCAGAAAACGCAAGGATGCTGTGGTATTCACATTCATCAAACACATAGGTGTGCACACACAGACGAGATGCACAAGCAAATACACAAACACTGTTTTTCTCTCTTCCTCAAGTGACATGCATGATTGCACAATCATGCATATTTGGACATTAAGCGGCCTACTTTGAAACGTTAATAAACTGAATTCCAGAGGAGCCCCGTCTCACATCCCCAAACACAACATCAAGTGAACACTAACATTAATAATGCAGATCCCATCACTGTGGTTAGTCTTATCTACTTATAGAAAATGAAGCCCATAGCATACTGCACCAAGAATACTAAAAAGCAATTATTGCTCTCAGCTGTAGTGAGGCCCACATTAATGAGAGAGAGTGAGACAGCGAGGGTTTGGGCAAAAAATCTGCAGGATAATTTGTTTAGAGTGTTAGGGGAAAAAAACAGTTCTCCAAAGAGTCTAGTTAATTGTATTCTTCTGGCGAAGTTGGGAAAGTGCAAAGGTAAAGGTGCCCCTGGTAGAAAAAGTCCTAAATCAAAACATACACAGCTCCTTTTAAGACCACAGAAACATTTATTCTCCTTATAATTTGCATGCTAATGATAATGTTGCAGTCAATTACACAAGCATGTTGCAGTGTTTTTGCAGGGATAAAGCAGCAAAATATTTCTTGCTTTGAGTGGTTTCAAGAAGAAGAACAATATGAGCTGCTGCACTGAATATAATGGGCAACAATTGATAGTTTGGATGCTCTGCTGCATTGTTTGAGAACATTACCTTCTCTTCTACAGCTATTGCTCTCTCCTCCTTGCTGACACGAGTCAACCTCTCAACAGGGAGAGTATCTCCCATACTTGTAATATTGGGGCCAGAGGAGGCTGACTTTCAAGTGGGGGCACTGAGTCAGGGCTAAAGCCTTCTCCGAGTCCCCTGGCACTAAAGCTTAGGCTTGCACACACACATCTCCGTGCATGGGTGAGTGTGTGCTTATGTGGGAGGGGTGTGCATTGAAAGGTCAAGAATCAGCCTACATCCTCCCTCAGAAGGAGGAGAGAGAGAACAGAGGAGAGCTGGGTGCTAGTGTGGGTGGGTAACTGTATAAATACAATAAACAGAATGACAGTGTGCCTGCACTGTTTGCAAACTTATACATTTGCAATACATATGTATATAATGTCAGTGTGTCTTTATTTGATATGAAAAGTGCCTTGAGATAACTCAGTTGCGATTTGGCGCTATATACATATAATTGACTTGACTTGTTTAGATAAGCTAATAGAGAAAAACTAACCTTTTGCATTGTTGTATAAGCAGAGTAAGAAAGTCTCTGTCCTCCCACCATTTACAGTTAATACAAAAGTAGTACTGTATTTTAATGAGTGCCAGGAGGTTTCAACATCAGAGTATGAATGTCAATCATACACTTGTTTGTCCTGATGCAGTAAACTCACATCTAATAAGTTGACCAAAAAGAAAAAAACAAACCTCCATGTGCTTGCTTTTTTCTGGAGTTTTTTGACCAGATCTCCCAGCCTCATCAGCGCACAAAGTTTGCAGAGATTCTCAAGTAAATGCATGTTCAAGACCATAAGATGCATTCAAATCTGCAGAAAAAGCCAGTAAATCACCAGGAGTAAAACTAGTTTCCAAATACTTAAATATGGCTCTAAAAAGCATTGTTCTAAATCCATGCTATTCAGACATTTCTCTCAATTATGAAACTGGTGCTGATAACTGTGTGAGTTTCAGTTTAATGTGCCAAGGTTATTCAGATATCCACCCCTGAGGTTTCTACCTCCATCCCAATATAATGGAAGTGGCAGGAAAGTCATTTGTGGTGCTCAAAGCACTGAAAGTTGTCTGTAAATTATGGACGACCTGGAGTAACCCAGACATTGTTTCTGGAAAGTCAAATACCCACTGAGGTGTTACTTATTCGATGCCACAAACCCATAAACAAAAAATCAATTTATTTCCATTGTATAGGGGTGATGGTAGGTGTCTCAGTCGAGGATGACTCAAAACCCTGTTAAATAAAACTAGAACTATCGAGCATAGCTGCAAAACACTCAGAGTACAATGCAAAATATGCTTGCTGTGATTTAGTGACCTTTTAAAACAGATCTCATTCCCCTTATTTTCAAATAGGGCACCACCACTTACATCTTAGAGTAAAACCTTTGCAGACCTGCTGTGCTGCTTTGCCTCACATCTCACCAGCAAATGCTGCCATTACAGTAATCTTCTTTCTTATGAGCAACTTTGTTTTTTCAACTGCACTGTAATCTCTGTAAACCAGACTCCTATATCAATGCCACCCTGCATTACACTGACACTCAACGGTGCTCTGGTAAAACATGAAATATAGTCTCATAAAGGTCTTATCAGCCAGACAAGTGGACCTAAGAGTTCCAGACGAGTGCGCTTAAAGGCTCATGGTGAGTTTAAAGGATTTAATGATGTCTGGCTTTAGAATAATTTTAGCTAAATGCATGCTACAAGACTCTTTGGCAAGCAATTAAACACTTAGGCCTACCCTCCAGTCCAGTTGTCAGGTAACGTTTACTGATAAACATGGTGCAGACAACATCATATCACATATGACCAGATGTTCACACTTTTTTATATATTTGTGGCAGGTGGCATGATAATATTTATTCTGTATCAAAATAAGGCCTCTCTCAGAAAATTGTGGTTTAAATAAATCAATGAGCAGCTGTCAAAATCCCCACAATACGCCTAGACAGAAAAACTACAGAGCTTATTTGTTTTAACTCATCTATTTAAATCCCCATTGTAATGATCAAAAGCCTCAGCTGCCATCTCACTTAGCACACGAGGCAGCTTTCAGAAGCAGAATTCAATGTGATTAAACAGTGGACGCGAATGCGTCTCCCGCTGTCCAAATGTTTGCTGTTTACCTGTCCTCTCAATCAAGTTTTATTCATGTGGATTTTCCCAATAATCGCTAATGTTTGTTTATCCTCTGCCTTACCTCCTGCTTCTCCACTCAACAGGCACCATTCACTCTATTCACTGTGAGGCAAATTAATAAAAAAAAAACACAATTACTACTCACCAGAGTGATGTACTGTTCTGCCAATGCTTTGCTTTCTACCTGTACCTGCTCATGACTGTTACGGTATAAAATCATACACACATGGAGAGTTTTCTTTTTTCTGTCTCAAACACCAAATAATGCACTACTCCCAAATAAAACTCCAAGGCATTGGCAATGAATTTAAAGTTACAAGCTGATCCTGCAAGGTGAACACACTCACAAGTGCAGCGTTTAAATCATCTCCTGTATTGTATAATTAAGGCTGACATACCACTCTTTGTATTGTCTTCTCTCAAGGGAAAACAAGTCCTGTAATAGCTGCGGCCTTGGGCTGCCAATATAAAAAGCATGTGGCAAAAGAACTCATGCTGATAAGCAGGTCAAGAATCCTTGGTGCTACAAAGCATCATTAAATAAGACCTTGGTGAGTTTTTGACAGTGCTGAAACAGTCACAGACAAGATGTAAGAAAATTACAGATAACATGGTGAATAGGCAAAGTGTCCTTAAGTAAGTCTATTATTTTCTCAGTCAGGGCACATCTGAGTGCATTATCAAACTTATACCACTTACCAAAGGACAGAAAAAAACACTTCACTTTTTAAAAGATCATTTTTAGTCACTTGAGGCAAGACTAAGTTCTGCTGAATAGCGGCCTCTCTGGTCACAAGTGGCAATTACAAGATAACTGCATATTTAATTTGACTTCTTTTTCCAAGACTCTGGAGCCACTTGCTTTAAAGACATCATTATTAGACAACCTGCATAATGAGTGGTATGGGACCACATGCAGGAGACAACACATGTTTGCTGATGAGGTAAGGTTTGCTTACTTCTTGTTTTACATCTGTGATAAAATCACTAAAATGTTAAGCTATGACCTGCTTAAATATTGTGTAACAATAGTACAAGTGAAGAAGAGTCACAAACTAGATGAACTAAATCAGCAATTGCACTGCAATATCTATCGAATGTTTGCTAACATTAACCACCATATTTTTTGGTGAGAGCTGAATTGACAAAGTGACAATCTCATCAGCTCCTCAAACTGCTTGATCCACCAGACATCTGAGATTTCAATCAAATACCTCCAGACTATAGTTGCAAACTGTAGCAACAACTATTTCCTGTTAATTAGAAATACATTTGTTTGCCGACTACTTACAGAGAAGGTGCAGACTAAATTATTGGTCTGTTATCACCCCTTTCACGCCCTATTGTTTGAGAAACCACTATGTAATCAGCTGCTGTGCAGATTCATTCATTTTCATTGTGCCTGTGCTCCCTAATAAGGAGTCCGGTTAAAATCAACTATGCTGCAGTAGCGTTTATGAAGAACTCAAAAAGGGCTTTCTGAAAAACTAGGTCACTTTGAAGTTCCACACTTCTAAGGCACTAACAATCTACTTAGACCACACTCAAAACAACACTTTTACCCCAAGTCAACTGGTGGACACTACAGTTTTTATTTTGCTGGTTTCTGACAGCACCGAGTGTTAAACAAATGCAGTCACATCAATATGGATTTCCTTCAGACACCTCAGTTGTTAAAAGTCAGGAGAAGAAGCCAATATATTCCATATAATATTCATTAAAAGGCACTAGAGAAAGCTATGGAGACTTTGTTGTACTGATTTAATTAATAAAAATGATAGAAATTTCTGCTGCATTAATTTTATATTTCATTGCTGTCAAGCCATTCAATAAGGGAAACAGTCTCCCTGCTCTAACTCTAACTATTGCCCAGGGCCCTTGAACATGCTGCATGTCCCTCAACTGCTGCAGTGGAGCTGCTCAATGGCAAACAGTGTAGACTTTGCTTGTAAAAGTCAGTTCCCAGGTGTGAAGGTGTATAACTGTGAATATGAAGCAGGACGTTCCTAAAGAAAGGACCGGCTGAATGCAGAGTCGTAAAGTGGTGTTCAGAATCAATGTCACAGTTTTAGCCGTTCAATAGCAGACTAAGAATAATAGGAACCTGAAGAAAAAGCTTTCAAACAGGTGCTGTTGTGCTGCTTCTGCTGGTGGTAAAAGTGACAGGAAAGACAGCTGAGCAGCAGATTTGTCAAATCTGAAGCAAAACAAGACATGTAATGATGGAGACTGTTGGGGAATTCAATTTCTGGAGTCGAAATTCCAGCTGGAATTATTTACTATAATTTGGTGGAGCACATGTAACAGCTCGTGGATTACATGACTAAAGAGGCCACGATTGACAAATTACAACTGATACATTTGAGTGGATGGGAACAACACTTCTTTTTACTTTCACTTTACAAACAGAGCCCCAAGTATCAGATCAAATTACACATGCTTCCTACAGTTGGCATACTGTACTAACCTCAGGCTCTTACTGCACCCTTATCACCATGAATTACTGTGTTGTTGTACTGTAATGCAACTGTGTGGACTGTATTTGGGGGGCGGGGGGGTGCATGAATGGGCCATTCCCCTCAGGCTGGAAGATTATAACCTTGCTGCTAAACCCAGGGATAATCAGAATTTTCTGTCCTTGGGTGTAGTCCGCTCGATAGAAAAGTCCTTCAAATTCTGCCAGTTTTTACCTGTAGATGTGGATAATTTAACAGTGTTGCAGCCATTATCATTGCTGCCATTGACCATACAATGGTGTCTGTGATTCTGATGTTGTGGTATGGAAGGAAGGAAGAAAGAAGTTACAATTTAAATTCTTCAATGTTTTCAATGTCAGAAGAATCACAGCCTATAAGGAAATATGTCACCAGGGTCTAGATATCTACCAAGTAAGGACTGAGATATTGCCTTCAGCAGTTGCTGGACACCAAAAAGGACACTGAATATTGGACATCATCAGGTAGCCAGACACATGAGTGAAAATGAGCCAGTTTTGCTGGCTTGCTTTGTTTATTGAATGTGCAAATAGGTCATTTTTATTGCTAAGATGTTAGACCTACCAATTTCATTAGATGGTATGTCAATGTTTTGCTTTCAGCTTGTTCTGCTTCCATTTGGCCCAAAACATTTATGAATGTAGCGCTACAATTTTAAATCATTTAGTAGAAAAGCCAAGAAAGTATTTAATAAAATTAAAACTGACTGTCTTCTTTGTTTTTTTTCCTGATTTTATAACTGCTGTCTGTGCTTATTTACTACATAAATAGTCATTTTCCCAGCTCTTGCAGTTTCTGTTGACTAGTTTTGTTTGTGTTTTGTATATTATACTCAATGAGTCATGACCTTGACCCAGTGATGCTGAACTGTGGATTGAGCTAACTCCCCCTTTGCCTCAAAGGGGAGGCGGTTCAGGGCACACAACTGACCAGGATACTAAACGGAGCACTAAATTTAAAATGATGTGCATTAAACATGATGACGTACGGAGAGGCACACGTGACGTGAGCTGCATGAGATGGTGAATGAGGTGACTCTGTGAAAAGAAAGAAAGTGATAAGGATGGAAAAGCCTTTGCATGAAGGCATGAAAACAGCCATGAGGAAATTTATTTCTCCTCAGTATAATGTCAGTTAGACCTGTTTGTCACTGGTGGTTGATTTACCCAGCGTCCCCGCGAGTGACAGCTGAAACCTTGATCTTACAAGGTGAAACAGATCACATGTTTGTCCCAGGAGGTCCTGATGAGTATCATAACAACACTGACTACCAGATCAATCTCAATCAATACACATAACGAGCCTTCTTAAGGTCCTCTCATTTAATCGCTGCCTATATTCATCTGCGATGTGAACCCATAACCGCAAATGTTCTGTATTGCGGCTTGATTAATGCTTAACTGCTTAACTCCCCCCCATCGCTCCCTTAAATCAGTCGCTATTGTGTCCTGTGACGAACGCACCCGCCTCAACACCTTGAATCGATAACCTTGGCTGTGTTTTAGCTAAAGTCACGGAGGCTGTAATGATACTTAACAGCCCATTAAGGTGATGGAGACCTCCAGTGCGGTGTGGGTGACATGTCAGGGTCAAGCCATGGCACTGAGCACCTGAGGGAGGTCATGTTCACAGAGGCAAAATATACTTTGTATGTTACTTTGTATGTCCGTGCAACACATCAGGTAAGCAGCAAAGTTACATTGTTACAGAGGCTGATATGTGCAATTATGTGTAATTGTCAGGCAGAATAGGGAATCCTTTCTCCTCATACAACAAACATAAATTAGTTAAAAAGTATATTTAGCATTTTATGAAAGCTCTCTTTAAAAAGCAATGTGCTCTGTATGTTTCCAAAGCTGCAGCCCCAAACAACTCCTGCTTAAGTTTCTTTTATCTTCGCCCCATTGTTTGGTGACCTCTGTTGTATAAGAAGCTTGTTCTCCATTGTTTGCCTCTGCGGTGAAATTGATTAACATTGGGCTATAATTGCAGCAAAGATTTGGGGACAAACATTGGGCACCATTATTTTGTCACAGTGTGACAAAATGGAGCCGTAATTACTATCAACCGTTTCAGAAAACAAGGCGTCTAAATACAGTGAAAGTGCAGTCCATTAAGTTGTACGCACATTTGCACTTGCATGCGTAATTGATGATTACCCCTTGCTGATCAAAAGAGACTTAATGTTGCTGCAGATGGCAATAATGGAGAAGGAAGAAGAGGTGTATGTGTGTGGGAGTGTGTGTGCGCAACGCTGCATCAAAGCCAATGAAAGAGCGCCAGAGAGCAAATAAAAGGTTAAGTGCAGCCCAAGTCCAAGTGAATATTCATGTATGTAAAGTGATACGTTTTGTGCATCTCTGTGAATGAACCCTGCTATTAAAGAGATACAAAACTCTTGGCTGCCAACAGTTGCTCTGTTAATTCACTGACATAACACTTCACATGTTTTAGCAGAAATGCTAAGGAGGCAACTTCTAAATCCTACTTTACTTGTTTACATTGTGTGATGGATGGGTTTGAGTACTGCAACAATAATCTGCACTTCTTTTTACAGTCGACCCAATTTGAGTTACACACATGCATGCATACATACTGTATGTACATTAATATACACAACACACACACACACTTTGAGATTACACAACGCCCAACTAATCCCACATGACATGAATACATCTGGCCGACAGGCAGATTTCACAGCCTTCAAAAGCCTCACTGACAAGGAAACACTACAGCACACAGACCTTGGCTGTTCCTCTGAGTTTCAGCAGCCAAGTAACACATAAATAGTACCTGTTATTTCTTGTCAACAGACTGTTTGGGTCAAGACTCTGCATTATATAAACCCGATTTTACACAACAGGGGTTTGGATTGTCAGCTAGGAGCAGTGGGGGGTGGGTTGAGTGTAGATATGTCAAAAAAAGTGCATATATCCTGAGCAAAAACACACACACACACACACACACACACACACACACACACACACACACACACATATATACAAAGACAAAGATGTTCAAGCAGTCTACTGTGCCTCTCTTTGCCTTTATGCAGGTTGACACACTCATTTCGCTGCTTCAGGCGCTGACCGCATTTCACTACTGGAAAAAAAAATATCTCCATGGCAACAGCTTCTGCAGTTTGTAGGTTGTAGCACGTGTGATGACATCATCCAGACATCATCCATCAACATGGATCAGAGACACCTGCCGATGCTTATCCTCCTACCTGTCAATCAAAACATTGTGTGCCCACTCAGATAAAAAGAAACAAAAGAGGAAATCCACCGCAAACAGATATCAGCCCAATGAAATCATGTGTTTAAAAATGATTCGTGCAATGAGACATGTACTGCTGAATGCTAAAAACAGCTCGTTTTTTTTACATAGAATGATGCTAATGGTTGGCATCCTGATTTTCAAGCACATCACTTACAGTCCTAATTTGACAAAATGCACTTTCATAGTCTGTTTTGTTCGTATTTAGAGCTCCAGTAAGGAAACTCTGTCGACTAGTGGGTAGAAATATTTCCATGCAAGCTATAGAATTGCTTTACCTACTTATGTATGAAAAAGACAGCAGAACATCCTATTGTAAATGTCCTTCATAGCATCTGACAAACTCAGAACAATATCCACTGGCCCTGGAAAAACAAAAAACTTAGCCGAAAGCAGCTGAAGGCTCTACGTCTATTGTTAAGGTGACATTCCTCCCCAAATATTTGAAGTATCAAAACCTTGAATTCAAGGGAAGCAGTAGTTGTTGTAAATTGGCTGGAAACAGGCAAGCACATCTGTATGATACTTCAAGTTACTGTCTACACTATTGCAGATTACTCATGTCTTAGAATATTGAATGGTACATCCCTGCAGAAGGTAATTTAACTATTTACAGACACATTTTTATTAACTGTATAGTGCTCATTGTGTTGTGCTGACTCTGCCTGAAATATTTAATATTTAACTTTCAGAGAGGAGTTAAACTCCTTTATTTAATGGTGCAAAACTAATTATTTATAGCTCAACAGTTCAACAGTAAAACAAAGGAGTTGATTACTGACTTCAGGAAGAAAAGGAGGGAGGAAGTTACTCCTGTTATTATTGATGGTGAAGGGGTGGGGATTGTCAATTCTTTCGTATATCTGGGTGTACAGTTAAATAAAAAACTAGAAGGAAAACAACACAGTCCTAAAAAAAAGGCTCAGTCCACATTGTTGTTTTTTTTCTTTTCTGAGGAAACTAAGGTCCTTTGATGTAAATAGAGAAGTACTTCTTGTTTTTTTGCCAGAGCATCATAGCTAGTGTCCTTTCTTATTCTGTTGTTTGTTGAGGGGGATATTGCAGTGGAGGACAAAGGGAGGATAAACAAACTGATCAAAAAGCAGACTATCACTGGCTCACCTCCAGATTCCTTAGAGGTTCTTTTAAAGAACAGAACAAGAACAAAGTTCAAGAACAAAGCTGAGGACCAATATGAAGAACACCCCCTCAGTAGTGTCTTTAGAGGATTGAACAGTTCTTTTAGTGCTTGGCTGACCCGATGTTCAACAGAAAGATTAAGAAGGTCCTTTGTGTCTGCTGTGCTGAAGATTTTCAATGACATGCTACAGTATTAAGTGGCCTTTCTGATTATTTATTACTGCTGGCTGTCACGTCTTATGCTTTATTTGCTCTGTATTGGCACTTAAAGGAATTTTTATTGCCTTGTGTTTTTGTCAAACACATTGTTTATCCATGTGTCTGGTGCTGTCTTTCAGACTGTTACAACAGTTTTATCTTGGTCTTGATTTTTTCTCTTGTCGTATGTATCAGCATAGGATGACTATTGTAGTTTCTCTATCTGTGATTGTTGATTTAGACATAAATACATAAAATGCCCTATTTTATTCAGAGTGTTACCTGGTGTAGGAACCTGACTTCAGATACAATCAGTCCTTTCACCATCTTCCAGTAGTACAACAGGAACACTGAGATAACTCACATTCCTGCTTGATGTAGAGTGTAAGAGTTGTCGAATGCTAGCAAAGAGTGATAGAGAAGCTATGAATACCTGTGGGAAAGGAGCCACAAAGGCTGTTAATGATGTGATACAAACATGGGAGAGGCAGCAAAAGGAAAGCTACGTGAGAGGGAGCAAGAATAAAATTGAGAAGGGAGAGTTGAGAAGAGTGAAATATGGCAGGGAGGGAAGACAGATAGAGAGATGCCACAAGCATGAACAGATGGCTGAGAAGAGAGTCAGAAAGAGTGAGGAAGCAAAGAGGCAGAGAGAGAGAGAGAGAGAGAGAGAGAGAGAGAGAGAAGGAGAAGGAGAGCGAGAAGGAGAGAGCGAGAGAGAGAGAGTGGGAGAAAAATCTGGATCAGGCTGAAAAAGACCTCGAGTTCACTTTGGGGAATGCAGTAACTAGGACAGGCAAAACTTAAATTCCAAAAAATGAGACCCAAAAATAACCCAAAGGAGAACAAACCACTTGAGCCTGGGAGCTATTCTAGATGGTCAGTCAAAACAGAGCCGGCTCTCCTGCTTTGAAGAACCATCCTCTCTTTAGGATTCATAGTCTACCTGAGGATGAGTGCAAAAGGGGGGAATGAAATCTTAATGGTAATCTATGCAAATTCTGCTATGAGGGAAAAAAATGATAAACAGGGACAGTGATGATGCAAATTAAGTCTCCTAAAGGAGGAAGACTCATCCATATGTATGTAAAGGTAGAGTTATATCATGTACTGTATATATCACAAGACTGGAGTGCAGCTCTCAGAGTAAGCAGAACTTTCGCAGTGTGAGGGTTGAGCTGGGGAGCCTTTTTCGCTGCAAACTGGTGCTTCACCCTCATCCACCCAACACCTTTTTGTATTCAGCCAGCAAAGGAAGAGTTCTTATTCTTTCCCCTACGCTTAAGGCAAAGGCAATATACAGTAAGAGCTGGTCATTAATTCAACAATTCCTTCATATCGTTTAATTCCTGTGAACCTCATTTGAACATAAGAAATGATGTGACTCATTAAGTGGGTTGAACCAACACCATTATACTGTAATATGAAACCAACCCCCATGGCTGATATGGAGACGGCCTGTGGCAGTCGCTATCCCTTTCCACTAAACCCTGTGCTTTTCCTATCTCCTCTTTATGTGCTCTACGCTGTTACAGTACATGATCTCTAACCCAGAGATCTCTCACACACGTGCACACACACCCACACACAAAGCACCCCAGGAGGTACCATGGATTGATATTCTCCACCGGACTCGAGATGAGAGTAAAGCAGGTGGCAGATTGACAACTGACGGGTGAGCGTAGATACGCTGCATTATGCTTCCTGACAAAAATGAGATATGGAGATGCAACGCTGCTGTACACATATGCAGCCGGCTCAATTGCTGCGGAAACCCTGCAGAACCCTGCGAACACGTGCGCACATGGGACGGCACGATCCAATTTGATTCAGTGTTTACTGTTCGTGCCTTTGGGGATGAGCTGGTTCTGCCTTACCCCTGATGAGTCATTCACTTCAGTGGATACAAAAATAAAAAAATGACGTAGTGTGTGAGCATATTATGGCGTATGCCCGTGATTTGTATGCCCTCAAGAGAAGATATGGCTTAAGATGGGTTTCTTTGAGGGGAGCTCAGTGTGCAGCATGAAAGGCTTTTGTCGTTTTGTTCAGTTGGTGTTTTACTCCAAACATAAATTCATAATTTCAGACTGCTATAGATGCCGGTTGAAATTTAAGACTTCCACTGTAATGTTAAGATGATTTGAGCTTTACCCACAGTCCACCTTAAAACAGAATTCATACAGTTAGTGCCATATTCAATACAGTCCAGGGCCTTCATTTACCTCAACTGCAAAGGGTACCAGGCCTTTATTGGAAGCAGGCTTATATTAGAGGGACGCCTGCCTGAATTCATAAAACTGGAATTACATCCAGATAACTGCTATTTATGCTTAACTGGCATGCTCATCATATAACAGGCACCAGGAGTTTATCCACCCTTGTTTTTGCCCCTGGACTCTTTTCAGGGTCATCTTTTGTTTGTGTCGACCAGTCCCTCAGCCATTTTTGGAGGACTAGCTTTTAATTGACTACTGTCTTTTATTTAAAGTATTTATGAATGGGAATAGTTCTTACTCAAGGCACAACACCGGATAACCAATCTTCTAGTGAAATTTTCATCTCACGATTTATTATTGCAGATAACTTTTTTTACTTTTACTTTTATAGGACTTGCAGTCAGTTTTTGTCACAGGTATATGCTTATAAACACAACCTAGTGACCGTGGATGCATATTAATGTATGAAGTATGAAGGAAGTGTGAGAACTAAGCTATCTACCATCTGTCATGCCTTCACCTTGGCAAAACTTTTCACCTCAAACTCCAACAATGTTTTTTCCTGCATGACTGACGGTTAACTGACATTATTACCCACCTTTAGAAATAAGCACTAACATTAGCTGGTAAAGGCCAAGCTCAGATGCTAACAATCATGACAACCTATCAGAATGTGTCTGCTAGACATCTTGTCTGACAGGGAAAAATCAATACAGCATATGCCATAACCTATTGTCAGATTCAGACAAATTCTGTGAAAAAATGGTCCTCTACTCTGTGTGTGTGTGTGTGTGTGTGTGTGTGTGTAAGAGAGAGAGAGAGAGTGTGAGATATTTGGCATTCTCTGAATCAGCTGGAAGGCATGTTGGCCTACAGTCATGTTGGGAATATAGAACTTCAGAAAATATAACACCCAATAAAATAGTTAATACTGTTAAATGTTTAACCGAGATTTTAGTGTCAAAGACTGTAAAACAGAGGTTACTAAACCCATACTAATCGCTAACTACTAACCACACCTATAACACATGTATACTGTACGGCATACAGCAAAAATTAAATCAATGGCAGACTACATGCAACCCATAATAATGGGAACCTTCCAAATTTAGGCCAAAAAACTGCAATGCCTTTATCATTTGGACTCACAACATACTGAACCATGTGCAATATGTGTTGGAAGAACTGTTTACTGTGCAGTAGGTATAATTTTGATGATTTATGAGAAAATGAACCCTTGGGCACAGATGCATAATAGGGGTGCAATGATTAGTCGACGTTGTATATATATATGGAGGGCGCTGAAGGGGAATTCATCCGGGCGCCTTACAAGCTAGAATCACTGATCTGATTAGTCGATTAATCGTTTCAATAATCCATGACTAGTCGACTATCAAAATAGTCGTTAGTTGTAGCCCTAATGCATAATAAAAGACCCCCTTCACTTGCCCATATCTCTTGCGGTCATTTTTTTCAGCAACATTTTATTTGCAGGCTAACTACAAGTGCTGTTGGATGAAAACAGCATCAGAACTTCAGTATTCTGTTGATGCTGTATTATATAAAACTGTAATAGGGTACTTTACAAAATACTATACAGGAAAAGTGCGCAGGTTATATTTTCTAAAGCAGAGCTACTCAAATGTCAAGTAAGTAATACTTAAGTATGTACTGTGCATTCGTATTATTTAGAAAGAAAAACAAAACTGTATTAGAGATATTTCTCACTGCAGTACTCCCTGTTCAATAAACCATTCATGTCTGTACCTGAATTTTTATTTCCTCGCTGCAGAAGCATCACTTATCTTCACATTTTTACCAATAAGTCATTGAACTTTTTTGAAAAGTTCTAGCCTTTCTATTGATAACCTTCTCATTTACACTTCAGATTGATCCATCACTTTTCTATATTTTATTCTAACATCATCAACAGGAAATACAGAAGATAACGCTTCATGACAACAAGTGATGTCAAAAGTGATTTGTGATCTATGTTGGTACCAGCCCGGCATGCTGAAAGTTGGACTTCATTATATTTAATGTAGTTTTCTGTACAACACTGATTATAATATAAACTGTACTTAATGGTGACTAATGAACTATAAGCTACAACTGAACACAGTGGGAGCAAAAATACATAAATTATTGTCTTTACTATTCTTGTGGCAGCCATGTACGTAGCATCACCACACAAATATAAAATCTTACAGGCATAGGCATCAGCTGGCAAATCCACAGCTGCTCATAATACAGCAGCTACTGAACTGCCTTTGACATCAACAGAACGAGTGACCACAAACCTGATGGCACCAAGAAAATGACTAACATAACACACACACACACACACACACACACACACACACACACACACACACACACACACACACACACACACACACACACACACAATTTACAGTTGTGGCAAGAGAAAATGATGAATGGGTACATCATAACTGAATGTATTTGCTGTATCAACTAATATAAAAGAAAGCAAAATAATTACTGTGTGTGTTTGTTTACAAGGGCGCCACATACAGTAGTAAAAGCAAAGCACTAACGCAAACCCTCTTTCTGTGCTTCTTCTCCCCTTTTTACACACCTTGAAACATGCTCCTGCACACACACACACACACACACACACACATAGAAAAAGGATGACCACATACTGGCACAGTCGGTCTGTCACACGCTCTTTCTCTCTCTCTCTCTCTCTCTCTCTCTCCTTCTGCTTTATTAGTTGATGAGTCATAGCCCTAGGTCTGGGACAATCCTCACACACACACACACACACACACACACACACACACACACACACACACACACACACACACACACACACACACACACACACACACGCAAGCACATAAATGCTCACACAGCATTTACAATAAAGTACCAAAGATACACCTACATGCACACACACACTCCCAAACAGACTCAGACACACACTCATATACAGGGGTGACTTGGCAGCACTCAACTTCGCAGCCTGGGGACTCTGAAGCTGCCTGGTGTTGATAGGTTAGTGCTGTTTTTCTTTCACACGTCCAAAAAGAGCAGAGTGTGCTAAATATCAGCGCCACCTGCTTCTTCCATGATACGGGCTAATTAAGTTTATCCTGGGAAATCCTTTCTTATCTACACAGCCCACTACTGACTGGAGTTACTGATCAATATTAGGAAGTAGATCAAATATTGTTTATTTGTCATTAATACAATCAAAGTTTCACTTTGGTGATGTGTTTCTCCTACAAGTTATTGATATCATTTTGAATGTATAATCTGTTAGTCTGCACAAAAGTAAGACCACAGTAAGTGAGTTCAGCCAAGCTCTACTTCTGCTGGCCAAATAAACTGTAGTCAAGATGCTGTTGGTGTAAGCACCGACTTTTATGCTTCCTGGTAATGCTGTGCCAGGCACTTTTGCACGCCCCGAGTGGAAGAGAGCGATAACTGTTTCGACTTTTGAAAGTTGGAAGAACCTCATTACCCAGAAAATATGCGTGTGATGTCAGGAGGATGCCCAAATTTTAAATGTACTCTTCTCAGTGGCTTCCAGGGGTAGAGATGGCGAAAAAAGAAAAAAAAAGCCTTTGGCAGAATGCTGAGCCATAGTTCTGGAGAGTTTAGGTTTTCCTGGAATATTGTTCTTTGACTGATGGTTGAGGGGAACATTTCATATTTTGGTACTGTCCGATTGTGTGTGTGGACCAAGTGGGTAGCTCCTGGTCTAAAAAGCGAAGCCACTGGCTCCAAACATAAGTCCAATTGTATGAAAGTCTATGAGAAAATAAACCTACCTTTTACTTGATTTATTACTCCAATAAACATTTTCATAATGAGATTATGGACTCAATTGTTAGTTTCAAGTCTTCTCCAATACATAATTATGGTTATTTTGAAAATTATGGTTCAATTTAGAGTCAAAGCAGTGTCTCATTTAGAGTATAGCTACTTTGGCATATATCTGCCACTATTTCACAGTGGGTTTTCAGTTTTCAGTTCATGAAAGGTAATTGTAACAATTCTAGAGACTTCCGGGGTTTTGATATGGAGTACACATATGTTAGGGGAGCTCCACCTTGACTTCACCTTTTGCCTCGCAAATAAGACATTTAATCAACATTTCATGTGCCAGAAGTGAACTACAACATTTTAGTTGAAATGAAGAAAACTGGTAAAGGAAAGAAGCAAGACAAATGTCTGGAACAGGACGACTTTGATGGCCTGCTAACAGACACGTGTGAAGCTAACGCTAGCGTAGCTAGTTCCCCGGCTCCTACTACTACCATTGAAGACATCCTGACAGCCATAAACACGCTGGGCAGCAGGGTCGACATGAGGTTCACCGAGCTCAATGGAGTTATCTCAGACTTTAAAGCTGCCTTAACTGAAATCAGCGAGCGGGTGTCATCTACTGAGGCCGCCACCAAATCATACGAGAGGCGACTAGAGGGGCTGGAGGGGTGATACGACACGATGGCTTCCCAATACAAGCAGCAGCAAGTCACACACCCAGCACGGTTCGTGGTCACGGTCAACAGCAACACCGGCACGTTCAACACCCCGGCCGAAGCCGAGAAGTTCCTGAGTCACGACTGTGAGGGATGGGACGTAGCCGCCAGCGCTGCTGCGAGCCAGGGGACTGACTGATATTCCAGACACGTTATGTGATAAATGTTGCCACACGAAAGAATGATGTAAGTTAACGTTGTTTAACAAGACTGCCAGTTTATAAGCTATGTCCACGTTTAGTTTGGGCGAGGACTAAATAGTTTTATTTTCTTCCTAATGTTTACTTGTGAAGCGAGGTGTCTCATCTCCCCTGTTTGGTGAGAGGTGGATAGTTATACCGCTTGTCTGGGCCACCTGCTGGTTCCCAACTCTAGTTTTAACTTAAAGTTAGGGGTATGGAAGCACTGCTCCTGTGTTTGTTGGGTGGGTTTTTTTGTTTGTTATGGGGTGTTTTTTCAGCACATCTGTCAGTTTGAATTTATAGAGTATGCCTTGCCACAGTCATGTGGCAGTCTTATACATTTCCCAGTGACTACTTTATAAACCTTTCACATAAAGAGTAATACATTGCACTTATAACAAGCACACAGTCATTTAAGCAATCAGAGTAACTCATTGTGAGTGGAGTCTAGATGGTAACCTTCAGAAGGAAATGTGTATAGATGTCCTGGAAACAATGATTGAGGTTGCATATGGAGATTTTCTACTTGTATCATTATTTATCTGAATATCATAAGTGTCACAGAAGGTGCAGATGTAGAAAAGAGACAGGCAGAAAGAGTCAGAGACAAACAAATGAATAAATATGGAAGAGGCAGACTGAACTTTTTGTGTTTGTTTGGATGACTGTACGTCTGCTTGTTTTTATGCATCTGTGTTGTGCAATTCTACTTGCAAGGATGTGATTGTTTCAGTTATAAAAAACAAAATTAAATCACCAAAAAGCACTTTTCTCCATACATTCATACTAGTGCTCCTGCTAAAATGTCACACAATCACTAATATCAACTGGCTATAAATGATTTTTACTTGCATATTGTGTGAGCATGAAACACTGCAAAGAATGTAAATGAATGAAATGTAAATTGATCCTTTGTAGTGTAGTGTTGAAAGCAGCCAATCAGGACTGAAAACTGGCAGCTTTTGCCCAGTGTGTCTGAGAAGCAGTAAATACCAATCTTATAAAGACTTCACCATGACGATGGAATATTATCTAACCTTAAAAAAGTCATTTAATTTGCCTAATCTCAACCATACTGTTTTAAGGGACGTTAGATGTCACATGGCTCATGTGGTTTGTACCACCATGTTTCATATGTCTGAGGGGAACTGATGGGAAAGGAATAAAATAGTAGTGCAACTATTTACAAGACATCCTAAACTTCTTTGAAAAAACAATTAAGAAACAATTAAAAAGATCCTGAACAAATCTGTCCATGCATTTCCACTCATCAAACCACCAGCTGCAACAAATAATGGACCAGGGACCCACCAATGCACAAGTCATCCAAAAAACACTTTTTCTTAGCAATGCTGCCGTCATAATTGGAATCAATATCAACACTGTGTCACTACATGGAAGGATGCTCAATATCTTCTATCTGTCCTGTGGCTGGCAGGGAAAGTGAATAATCTGGTAGGTGTTTGCTAGAGAAGAGACGGACGCTTCCATGTTATGGTTAGCCTGAATCTCACAGATTAAACCTGAGTGCTGCCAAGACGACTGGCACAGAGGCTGTTGTTTTTCTCACGAGGAACCAGGAGAATAAATGAAACCTTTTCACAATAAACATTTTTGGGCAATTTAATTTCATTGTTAGGAACATTTTTGTACCTTCCAAGAGCAATATTTTTGAACTGTGTACTAGCAATTGAGAATTTCATATTGGCAAGAACATTTCATGCTTCTCGCCCAGAATGCAAGGGGAAGCACTGCACAATATGGGCTAATTATAACAAATTTCCCGAGGAGGTAGTGTATTCGCAGTTGAAAAATGATTAAATTAAATATACCTGACAACATGCAGACTAAAATTGCTTGAGTTTTGACTGTAGCATTGATGGAATCTATTCTCCCACAATGCAACATAAAAGAAATGAAAGAGCCGAATGGCCTGATAAAAATGAAACTAACTGCCAAGAGTGGGGCAATAGCTTTAGGGTCATCACAGAAAATAAAATAAAAACAATAAATTGCACATTATATGATATCATTTGAATATGATTACTTTTTATGTTACTATTTGGTTAATAAATGCCAAGGCAGTGTTTGTACATAACATTGTATTCAGATATGGTGCTAATTTGGTGTGAGGACATGGTAAATATTAATGAATAAGCATATTAGCCTATAGGGGACATTAGACATATGTATGTATATAAATAAATAAATGAGTAAGTAGGGTGCAATATATGTAGGCGCAGTCTTACTTCCTGCAGCTGGTAAGAACATGGTGCAACATGGAATTGACTGTGTACACACACAAACACACACAGAGGACACAATAATTACTAATAACACTTATCAGTGCAAGAAATGTCGTCATGTTGCATAATAGCTGCAGAGATGGCATGGTATGAGGGCATGCAACACTCTCTTTTCCATTATTTCTGTTCTATTTTATTTTATTCTGGTTTGTATAGAGGTCAGAGCCTTTTCGAGCATGTCATAATCCCTCCCACTGCTGAGGAAAAAATATTGCTTCTTTACGCAAGGTATAGAGACAAGGTGTTAACTGACTCATTGCGGTTATGAGACAAATATCTGCAACATTTCATCTTACACATTTTTATTCCCTGTAGCATAACCACCCACAGACCAAACAGGACCAGAACTGTAGATACAATGGACCAACACAAGCAAGTGAATACTGTGTTAGTACAGAAAGAAAAATCAGACCATATCAGATTGTCTGTGAAGATTCTCTGTCACTCAGGTCATAGTTATCTAAGGGGGGCTTAATATACAGGAACTGGACTTGGTTTTAGATACTTGAAGACGTTTCGCCTCTCATCCAAGGGGCTGCTTCACTTCTAACTGACTGGATGGGAGTGCCGAGTATTAAACCACTGTGGGGTCATAATCAAGGTCGCTGATACCACTTTGTTCGTTGGTGCCCCTGGCTGTTGTAATGACAGTCGTTAAGAGTCGTTGGAGTTACCTGAGGCCAAGTGTAAATGACAGTCGTTGCAGTTGTCACATGAGGCCAAATGTGAATGGTTGTTAAATCTCTTGGGAAGGGATGAAAGGACAGTATTGTAGGTGGGAGATAAGTGATGTCCCAGACCTCCTTCTGTTGAGGGATGGTTTCTCTACTTTGACATTAATAGCCTCTTTGAAACAATTTGTCCTCCCTATTCAAAATATACATTGTTGTCCTTGAGAGAGTGTACCTTATCTTTCAGGTATAGGTAAACCGCTGAGTCTTTACCTGAGGACAACAACTGTTGTTACAACTGCCAAGATCACTAACATAACAAGTGGTATTAGTGTCCTTGATAAAGACCTGACAGAGGTTAAATACCTGGGACTTCCTGCCAGTTAGAACTGAAGAAGCCCTTTGGATGAGAAACAAAATGTGTCCAGTTACCCTCAATTTAACCCTCCTTGGATAACTATATCACACTGCTTTAGTACATACAAATCCCCTAAGGTGATAATGTATATGGTAAAAGCTGAAGAAAAGCTATGTCTGAATTAGTGCCAATGCTGAAAATTAGCTCAGGTTTTGGTTTATCTACATTTTGCCTTTGTGTGCAAAACATTTGTGTTTGTATGCAGCGGCTGGATCATGACATCATAGATCTCTGCTCTCGTGTTCTTATGTGTGACTTGCCAAAGTTTGCTGCTACAGTCATATCCCTCCTCTCCTGACCATCGTCCTGGCCCTCTAGCTCTCTGGCTAGACATCAGACGCTGCTTTCTCACTGTCTCAAACACACATGCAATAACATACACCCACACACACACACAAAATCGGAAATTGGCCCGAAAGACCAATGTGAGACCAAAGACAGTGCAGGGGGAGCATCGCCCAACCAAGGTCACGCTCCGGGCGGAGAGAGACACTGTCATCTCTGTCCAACCTGGATGCACAGTCACATAAATGCAGCCAGAAGGAAAGCAATATGGCTACCTGTTTGGCTGGAAATACAGCAAGGGCAATTAGTTCATACAGGCAATACAACACATTCACTTCTAAGGGAATGACGATGAGGGGAAAGTTTGCAGTGTTTGCATTTTGGCTTACTTCACAAGATGATGATACATTCTTGAAAACTAAAAATGCAAGCAGCTCTCTTAACATTCAGATATAATGCTCAAAAAAATATAGGCTTAAAGTAAAACTTAACAGAAAAAAGGCCTCAAATAACCTAAGAAATTAGAATGCAAAAGGATTCTATTAGTCACCAGAACAAATTACTGCCTCCTTCACCTGGCAGCAGAGGAAGTTTCTGAATAGTGGCTCACAAAAGAGCAAGGTGACACTACAGTGGTGAGGTTAAACTGAGGGGTAATCTAAAGGATGTAAAAGTCGCTGTGCTTAACTGCCACACTAAAAGGTGTGTTTAAATTTAAAGCAAGTTGGCTCTCAGGCACCAAGCTGTCACACAGTGCCGAATGAGTCGCCGAGCAAGTCCTCCTGCTGTTGGTAATCCATATGCTGGTGTCTGAATGAGGTTGTCTAACAGACGGGGTGTATCACTGCTACAGCACAGAAGCTACTGATACATAATACTGGAAGGAGCATGAAGAAAATAGAGACAAAGCAGTATGTGTGTGGAGGAGGAGGAGAAGAAGGAGGAGGAGGGGGGGGGGGGGGGGTTCAATTTAAAATTCAAGCTGATGATTGAGCAAAAGCTGGATAGGAACTGCACAGACTGCACTCCATTAGTACACGTGCTGTGGAAGCACTGGAGACATGACTCAGAGAAAGGCAAAATAAGGCAAAATCTAATGATAACCCCAAAAACTTGTGGCTTTAATGTTACACTGTGCTGAAACAAACCCAAGAGTAACAATCACAGAGGAAGCGCCTGCAGGGATTGTTGCACTGAAATGTATGATTCTACACACCCCTGCTGCAGCGTTGACAGTGTGTAGCGTGTCCACAGCTGTTAAATCTTAAACTGTAACTTAGTGTTACGACTTCTCGACTACAAAAACCTGTGCTGTAATGCTGTAATGTTCTTTTTCTTGCAGCCTTTGCCACTAAATTCTATCAGATGATGTTGTCACTGTAATTTCATAGCAACAAAACCATGGAAACAACTCATCCCAGCTAAATTCTCTATCTGAAGTCAGACACTATGTATAGGTAATGGGAACAAATGAAGAACAAAAGTGCATTGAGTTCTGCTATACTACTGTGGCATTGGTGCTAGACAGTGCAGCATGAATGGTACAGTCAAAACAGGCAAAATCACTAGCTAGTTCATCAAGCTTCATCCTCAGTTATCTCCATTACTTGAGTTGTACTTTAGTTGTTTCATGGGCAGCCTGTCCTGGTATCAGTGGGTTGGTAGCTACCTTCAAACAGCTTCATAATCTATTGATCTGCTAAAGAATACAAATCTGACATGGGGCTGAAGCAGTCTTTTGACCCTCCTGAGTACCTGCATGAGGGTGCATTGCAGGGATATTTCTAGCCATTAAACATACACATGGAAAGCAACAACAAACCAGATTGTCTAAACTACATGCCAAACCCCAATTTATGATTAGTTCTCCCTAGAGACGGGAAGCATTACCGTCATAGACAAGAGGCAGTGTATCTTAATACTCAAGTGCCTTGGCCAGTTTTTGATGCTATTTTCTGCTAAGGAGAGCAAATGCCTTCAGCCATTTTTTCTCTTAGCTTGCTGAGACAGGTACAAGGCTGGAATTCACTAACAGGAAGCAGAGTAAGGAATGGTCAATGTGGGACGATAGCTTGACTTTTGAGGTCAGGCATGATCTGAAATGTGAACATGGTCTCAGCCCTCTGGTCCAGTCTGGTGAATTTTCTCAACTATTGAGTAAAATTAGCCTCCTTTGGTAAATTGGGCTGATCATGTCTTGCACAGACCATCCCTCTCATTACCACATGTATATATACTGTAAAACACTAATGGGAGCATCCCTTCGCCAAGAATCCCTTCCAATCACCACCAGCGAACCCCCACCCCACTAATATGACAGTCACGATTTATGCCTCCACGCTGCAGGGCATATTAACCATTTGGGACAGTGTGCCTGCTTGTATCCACTTTCATCTGTAATAACCCAAGGTAAGACACCATCATATTTCATCCACTCTGTGAATCTTAAATGATCTCGCTCACTTTTTCTCCCTTGCTCCGACTCTTCGCCCAAACTCCACCTACCTTCATTTCTCTCTCATTCTCTTTCCTCCTCTCTTTTCATCTTTATCTCACTCTGTCTTCCCCTCCCTCCAGGGCCTTGACTCATCTGGAGATTTGCCAGGAATGCAGATAGGATCACTCACAGATATACAATAACTTGAGGGGAATAAATATGCCCTAATTGAGAGAAATGATGTAATATTGATCCCAGGGCCTCTGAACCTTTGGCATCGATGGAGCGCTCTGCCGAGCCTGTGACATTTAGAGGGATGGCTGGTGCGTATGTGAGAGTGAGTGTGTGTGATGTTGGAGATAGGTGTTGCTGAGGCTGTGTGAGACTTTCTCTCTCTTTGTGAAACTAAAATGTGTCTCACGGTTTAATGAGAACTTAAAAGCATGAGACTACCCAAGTGCAAGATAGAAAATGATGTTTCCTTGCTGGCAGAATGTACCAAATATAACACCAAGCTGCTGCATTGTATTGAGTGATGCTTTGAAGATGCATTTAATTGAGTGGGAAAATATCAGCATGTACCGCCTGTACCTGTGCCATAAAGGGTGGTGAGAAGAACCTCTTACTTCAGTCTACCTCAGGTCTAATTCCAGGCCTTTAAGGTAAAAGTCAAAACAACCACAAGCAGCCTAATCCAAATCAAATATTTTGTCTTTTCATTTAGAAGTTATGTTATGTAAATCCTAGTCCTCAGATACAGACCTTAAATTGACTGAACCTTTCATACCTAACCTGGATGGTGTAGTTTAAACAAACTCTGGTGTGTTTGCTGATTTGGTTTGTTTAGACTGATGGGAAGCTGTCAATCAAACTCTGATGTTTTATCTGTGGTGTGAAAGCAAAGCAGATCAACAGCATTATTTACTGGGATTCATGATTGTAAATAGTAGATTTAAGCATAATTTCAAAAAAATAAATTGAATCCATCTGATGATCTGTGAACCATAAAATGAATCCCAGGACTGTAAGCAATGCACATATTTATGGAAGGTTATTTGGTTACCACAGTAACACGTACATCCATCAGTACATGAGTACAGGGAATTTGTGAAAAGGGAAGTGAACTGAACTAGAGGTGTGAAAGCACCCTATAGCACTCACCAGTTTCCAACATTTACTTAAGCCTTAATTATACTCTGCATAACCATGAGGGTGCATATGATGCACATTTGATCATATGTGAATTCAATTGATTGTTTGTTGCTGTGTCTTTATTTCTTTTAAAGAGAAGCTTTGCTGAATTTTCAAAAAACATTTTATAATTACAATGTGAGTAATCTATGCACATTAACAATGTTGAACTTCCCTCCATGTTGCCCACAACCAGAGCTCCCCTAAAGTTCGCCAGGTGACACAAAATGCATCTTGTAAATAAGAATAATCAGTAAATAGTAAAATACTCCAGAGGAACTCACTGGTAGCTCATTGGATGAGATGTGCTTAGTGCATTCTGGTTGTTGTAGGATTCCTCCTCCCAGTCCCTTTTCTCAGTGGCCTTAAGTCATAAGGCACCCGTTTCAAAATTAATTGCACATTTCTAAAACATAGGTGACCTAGTTTTAAGAAATCATCATATTCACAGCCTTGAATTGCTTCTTTAAAAATAGGTCAATCCTTTCCATTTGTAATTTTAATGTTTTATGCTGCATTTCCTCTTTTATGTTTTTCATTCATTATGTAAATGACTTGTCTATGTTTAAAATGTGCTATGTTAATAAACCTACCTAAAAAAAAAGAAGAAAAAAAAAGTCAGAGTTGTTAGGGGTCATCTGAGGGCAATATGTGAGAAAAACAAAACCAAAAAAAATCAATAAACCTTCATGTGATCATTATGACTCGCTGACTGTTTACATCCTTGGTATTCACCATGGCCATGATCTATCACACGTCTGTCTGTAGCATTGTGTGCCTTCATCTCACAGCAGATTGTCAGCAAGACATCCAACACATCAATGTTAATCGTTAGATATTGAAAATGGTGCTTGAATCAATGCGAGAAGATCCCTAACAGCACACCATCGGAGGATCAAATCAATACAGCCGCAGGAAGAAATCTGTTCCAAGATAATGGCATAATAAACATTCATGGATTGATAAAGTCAAGTAAAGGTTATACAGTTCAAAACCAGCTGTTGGACTGAGTTTCAACCACATTCTCTCAGCGTGGCAAAAGTTGACATTTGTTTGCTGTCCAAGTGCCATTCATCACCATTCCTAATGCTGTTACTACAGAAGATGTACAAATACTGAAGTAGAAACTTAGAATGATCAGAATTTGTTCAGCTTCTGAGTTTTGATTTGAAGGGTTCAGCTTAAATGAAACTGGAGTCTTAAAACACCCTAAATTGCACGAGAATAACAGTAAATTGATTTGGCTAATCTCATCATTACCAGAGGAATGAATTTGATGTGGTTGCTGACTCCAAGTCAAGTCAATTCAGGATAATAATGGTTTTGTTCCGACTAAGGTACCATCTGTTCATATCATTAAACAATGCAACTCCTTCTGATGAGTGACTGAAGACCAATTTCCAGTTTACATTGTTATTATTCACCAACCAATAAATGAGGAAGCTCAATCTCTGAGAGGAGTGCAGATTGTCAGATTGTTATGGTGAAGCTGAGTAGAATGAAGGAATTTTTCACAATGAGCCTTTCTCAGAGGAAGTGATACTGATTTTCAGTGTAATGAAAAGATTGCCTTTTGTAGACTCAGTTGTGGTTAAAAACGTATATATTCAATCCTCATAACTGCTAACATAATATAAAAATCACATCATTGCAAGTTTTATTGTAATGCTATGCATCATCTGTACAAAGGAGAACGATGGTAGAGGTCAATGCTCTGTGCAAGCCTGTCATTCATTTCTTTATGAACTTGGCTTTATGCATGAGGGCACCGTTACATTGAAACAGAAGCGATGCCACAAAGATGGAAATACTTAGTCCACTACTATAGGTTTAAACAGAATGCAGCTCAACCACATATAACATAAATGGAGAGATGATAAGATGACACAAATCACCTAGGAGATCCATTTAGCTGTTCCTTGATTTATCAAAGTATATCAAGAGGCTAAACTACTACATGAAAAACAGCCCCATACTAAAAGTACACATATGCATGTGGACATGTGTTTCCATGTAGAGAAAGAGTGTAATGTGTCATACTCTGAACACAACACCCACCAAAGGGTAACACAATCAGTGCCATACAACACATCAACCTGCCAGCCTGTAGCTGACTAAAAACATTAGATTTCAATTTTTTATTTTTTTTAGCACCCCAGAGAAGAAAATGTAGTTTATAGCATATGCTGAGAACCTTTCATTTGTACATACTATGTGCTACTGACATCATATCTAGAGTAGAGATAGCACAACTGTATAGCAGACTCCACTCCACTACCTAACAGGCTGCCATGACACTTTTCACAGCTGATATAGCCTGCACAGGCTGTAAACAAAGGCTGGGAAATTACACTCACAGACATGCAATCGTTTCTCATTCAGGCTCTTTTCATGGTTATCAGTTCAGCTGAATGTAGGTTAGCTATTGTGTGATTTAAATATCTATTAAAAATACTGTTTACCTTTCAATTAAACAGCTATTTTTACTTTCATGTGTGTTCACTGTGACTATCAGTGTGTCCAGATACATGTGTCATTTTTATGGAGGTTTTTGAGCTGCAGGTTGTCCGTACAGCTCAGGAGGAGTCTGTGTCGAGTCAGGTCGAGGCTGTGTACTGTTTGCCACCAAAAAATACACAGCCTCTTAACTGTATCTTACCTTTGTCTTTTAAAGGCTCAGTTATTCAGTTTAGCAGATTCTGAAAACTTAGTTAAGGGTTCTTTAACCTGCTGGTGGAGCATCCCACCACACAGCAGCTTTGATGCAGTATTCTTTTGTTTACAAGCAGACAAAAGTGACAATAAATCACAATCACTCAAAGTCAATGGAGAGCAATGAATTATTTTTCCCATCAAGGACACCACCTTTGGCCTCTAATGTCTGGCATACTTTGTATGTTTATTACACTCTCATACTGTAAATAACTGTCACTGATATTTTATATTTCTGAAAAGCACAAGTTATTAGATAACCCACAATATACACCAATGCTATACATCACATTTTTGTGTCAATCAAACTCACATAGTGAGAAATCTATTGTAAGAGCTGCAGAAATAGATATTAAGCAGCAGCATAGATGGAGTAAAATGATGTGTTTTGAGGTATTGTAAAGGTGTATTTGTGATCTTTGACCCTTTCCTGTGTTAAAAATGTGTTGCTGAGCTACTGCCAATCTTTGAAGGAAAACAACAAATTCATCCTAAAGGCTCCCAAAAGGCACGGTACAAAAAAAATAAATTGAATTATTTTGACACAAACAACTTTTGGGATGCACTGAATACCACAGATTGATGATGCATAACAGTGTTTAAAGATGGACAGCTTCCTCAAGTAAAGTATTCATGTGAATTTCTGAGAAATTTGGCAAAGAGGCTCAGACAACACTATCTTGTTTTCCCTCCACTGCAATTTCTGAAAATTCGCTGCAGTGTCCTAATGTCAAGTGTCAGGGGATGAAGTGTGATATCCCGAGAAAGGATAGAGTTGAAAAGGCTTGAAGTTTTAACAGCCAATCAAGATCACAGGGGAACTCTCTATTTCCAGAATGAACATCACAGACCGAGTGCCACAGTGGTCGTAAATTCAATCTAACCTGAAATCAAATGTCAAGATAGGTAGGCAAGCAAGGCCACGAGTGATACGTCAGCTTTGCATCGAAAACAGCATTGGATTTAATCAAACCTGGCAGCAGCAGAATAAAGGTTGAAGGTTTGTGTCTGGAAGTTTGAATTCCTAGTTGGGTTGTGCTTGAGAACACAGAAATGCCAAAGTAATTTATTGTATATTCATTCAACAGGCAAAACTCAAACATGCTCACGCATTACGGGAATTAATCACCCCATTGTCAAAGCGTTTAGTGTTTACAAATCGTAAGCATTAGCAGTCTACTTGAAACTTGCTCTGCAGTTAGTCTGCTTGGCTAGACTGTAGTCAATTATTCTACATCTACACAAGACAGAGTGAAAACAGTGTGCATTGAACTGTCAGACTGAATTACAGACCCAAAACTGTATCCGATCTGCCCCCCAGAGAAAGTGGTAGAAAGACATGCCCACCAGGGCCCCGAGAAGAGCATTTACACAACATGTTTTAATCAAGCATTTTAAATTTGATCAATTATAACTGAGGAACCACATCCATTAGGAGACAAAAAAAAGGCAGCGGGCCACAGATGAAAAATGCGCACTGATTAATTGGGGCCCCCCATTTACAGATCATGCTGTTCACTCCATTCATCCCTTGAGTTCCACAACAAGAGCTTGGAAAGTGTCTCTCCACGTTTGCCTTTCCCACTCCGCTCGCTTTCTCCCTCTCACCTGGCTAATTAACTGTCAGCCGAAGCCATTTATGCCACTATATTTCACGGGGAAATGAATATTACAATTCCGCCAAAAACTGCCACAACCCTGAAAAGATATGTAGGGTGTGACTCGGCTGTCTGTGGATGACAAGAGTATGCTAGCCCAACACTGAGAGGAAGTGATAGGGGCTTGTAGAAACAGGGAGTCAAATAGGCGCTGAGTCTGTGTGGAATATCAATAGGGGCAGAGGTGGAGGGAGGAGCATCAGAAAAGGTTCCTACTAATCCTCATCCGCTGACAATCAAAATCAAGGATGAAAATCCAATCTGATACAGCTAACAAATTCGAAGATTAAAAAGAAAAAAAAAACAATCTGTAAAAAGTGCAATAAAACATAATCAACAAGAAAACCAGCACATCCTCTATCTCTTCATCGGGCCATTATTGCCTGTTCTCACAGCTATCAGGTAATGGATTATAAAAATCACCATCATCCACTATGAAACACTTAATCAGATGAAAAAAGCTAGAGAGGCTTTTATCCATCATCAATTTGGAGCTACAATGATTTGCGCCTATTTTCTGATTGCCACCTTTTACCTCTGCAAGCCAGTTGTGTTCATCGCCCATGACAAATTTACTTCAAAGGAAGCCTCCATCATGACCCATTTTCCCTTCCACCAACAGCTGAGCTTTTGCCCAATAAGGCACAAAGCGGGAATTTTCTCATGAGCCCCCTGTGCATCAAAAGCTGGTAAGGCAAACGAAAGACTACCGTTCAAAGGCAGCCGCATGAGGCTGAATTGGAGGCAATCATTTGAAGTAATGCTAACATTATACATTTGAAGATAATGTGTGACGGGAGATTATGTATGGTTTCTCAGAAGTACCACTTCGATTCATTACTGACTCATTACAGCTGAACAAACACAAGCTGCATCCATGTTGCACAAGATAACCAAGATAAATGTGATGAGTGTAAATACAGTGGGACTCTGAGAGGCATTCCCAAGGATAAGAGGAGAAAAAGCAGTGGGCACAGCTTTCATACCCACTGAATCACTTTCTTTTTCATACACAGATGACTCATCCTGTTTTTCGTCTTTCATGATGAAAATTCAAGGTCCATTCACAAAAGGACACAAAAAGCAAAGAGACATAATAGAAAATCTCGGACGAACACTACCAGTAATCTGTGCAGAAACTCAACACAAATGAAACTCTTAGAAAAGTACCGCAGATCAATACAGCTAAACTGTTTGAAACCCTGCAATGCATTACAAGGTGTGGTTAATATGTGTATACTGGACTTGTGATCTGACTGCTTTATACTGGACTCAGTGCACTTTATTGATGTTTTACTACTGTTAAAGGAGACTTACTGTATTGATCATCTAAAATTTGATCTTTTTTTCTTCCAATAAAGTAAATATGTGAACAGGTATCTAGTTGTATCTAGCCATGCAGGCTACATTTGGTTTTATTTGCCGAGGTTGCTTCTAAGATTCCTGCCTCCACCCCAAATACAAAGGAAGTTAATGGGTCTTCATCTGTTCTGCTCACAGCTATGTCAAATTCTACAGCAGGATGTCTTTGCAGAAACTTTTTACAGATTAGTCTGAATAATTCACAGACATAATATTAGATAGAACATTATATTTTTTAGCATCACAAACATACTTCCATTCACCTATATTGAAACCTGGGCACATGGAACACAAACTGTTTGCATGGCTGGACTAAGGTAATCAACAGTTTTGTCAAAGAGCATTTGCAAACATTTTCTTTGACCTTTACAAGCTGCTTAGGTGTCAAATATTTGGCATGTTACATATTAAAATGTAATACTTCAAATTTTCAAATGTGCTAGTATTCAAAAAGTTGCCAAAGTCAACATAAGACTGATCCCCGATAAACCTTTACAACACAAACAGTAAACTGAGCAACATGTCCAGAGATAGAATTCCATTTGTACAACAGTCATGTCATAATCCTCTGCTCACTGTCCTCTGCTTTGAGTCTCTATTTAACGGAAATACTGTTTATTTTATCTTATTGTTTATTTCTTTCTTTGCTGTCCTTTTGTTCTACTGTCACTAAACCCAACACTTTCAACACTCTGATGTTTCATGTTAAACACCTGACAGGAAAAGGTCAGACTGTGTTATTTGAGCAGCTTGAAGCCTTTTATGTCAAATATTTTGTGCAGAAAGTGTGAGCTTCAGTTGCTTAACAACAGTGGAGGAAAAAGAAGAACAAACAACAGCAAAGAAGAAGCGATGGGGACCTCTCAGTGCATGAAAACAGTATTTGTGCCGCAGAATGGCGAGTATGGCATGTATGGATTTTTTAAAAATCTGATATAAAGTACTGTCGACCTATAAAAACTAGGAAAATTATAGGAAAATTAGGACTAGAGCCCTGTCTCTAATATGAACCTGTGTCAGTTAGAGGCCTGTTTCACTCGATAGTTGTGGTAAATAAAGGATTTATGGTAGGTGACAAAAACCCATTACTATTATTTGCTGATGCCATTTAACCCCAATAGTTCCACCATACTGTATATGCACAGCAAGATAGGAGTTTCCATTTTAAATCTAAAACAAAAACCACAGCAAAGTAGAACGGGACCTACTTTTTGGGAATTGGCTTTGATGGACTAATCTAAAATTCTGAAACAATGCCATTGTGACGAGCAGGCATATGCCACAAGTATGACACCACACGCACCATCGACAGAGAGAAAATAAGCCATCAATGAGAGAATGAAACATGTTTCCTTACCTATTGCCATCTCTATGATGCTCATTTGGCTCTCTGAAGGGAAAAGGATTTTTGGCGGCTTGTCTGTCAGGGGAGCTGTGAAGAGACAAACAGAGAGAATTGAAAGAGCACATTAAATTCTACATCTTTCTCCCCCCATGGACAGTGGGAGTATGATTTATTCATTAAATAGCACAATAAAGGCTGCATTCAAACGGGAACAAATACATGGAAATATAATATTTAAAGAGTGGACATAGAAAAAAGGGATGAATTACTATGACTCAAAATTACCCATTCAAAGCTTTAAACATCAATGCACATACTTTCAAAGCAGCAGCTGCTTCAATAATAATGCTATTTGTTCCTTGTAAAAATGAGTGTGTAAGTGATGATACGGCTTTGACGCTGACTGCCATACAAACTGTACAGTATATACAGTGGCTATGTAGCTGGTTAACCATTCTAAGTCTACATTACACCCTGAGCTAAAGCTCAAGGTTACAAGCTGTTGCAGGAGATGTTTAAGCTGCATCATTTACAGCGACAAAAAGTGATTTCTTTTAAATATGAGTATCCAGTATATTAGCATAATAATAATAATAATACACTTTAAATTAAATAAAAACAAACTTCTTCAAGCAATGTGAGATTGTCAATATCTTAGCTATGAATGAATTACTGGTTTAAAAATGTATCACGGTTACAGGAGAACAGCCTTCATCCCAACTCCCTCCGAAATACACCAACTCCAATTAGACAGCTGCTGAATAACAAAAGATGTGCACTTAGAGGCTCCTCATTATAATGAGTCCCTAATTGGTTCTAGTCTTCAAAGTGGCATCAGAGAGGTTTTCTCTCTCTGCGCACATGGAAAATACTCGGAGGGACGAGACTCGTTTCAGTACAAATGACTTGTGGTTTGACTGGAGCGGTGATCGCTGAGCACAACCTATGGAAATGAGCCGGGTCTAAGGAGGGAAGTCTTCCAGGTTCACACTCAGTTCTCTGGTGATGTAACTCACCACAGTTGAGAGTGTTTGCTGCAGTTGCACTGAAATCTCATTTGTCCTCCATGATGGTGTAACGTGCACATAGATTAATGATGCAACTAACCCTTTAAATTCACCTTCTGACAGCTGACAAATTCAGTATTTCACCCTTAATTGCTTTATTTCCAGGAAAGAAAAAAAAAATACATAATCATCATAAGCTCTCTCCAATTTACTCCAAATTACATGAAAAAGTTGGCTGTACTTGCTTTCCACAACAATCTTTTTACATGAGTGTTTTCTGATCTTCCACACTATGCTTAAGGTTTGGCTCAGTTCAGGCTGCTTAATCAACTTGGTTAAGGTTAGGGAAATATTACACTCACAGTTAAAAGAAACCAACAAGCTTTACTGAACTTTCCTTGCATCTCTACCACCAACACCTTCTCCCTGAGAGGTATAATTTGCACGGCTGATAAAAGTCCTTGTCAGGTAAATGCACATGTGCAGCAGGCCATTTTTGCAGTGGGGAGAACAAGTATTTGATACACTGCCGATTTTGCAGGTTTTCCCAGTTACAAAGCATGTAGATGACTGTAATTTTTATCATAGGTACTCTTCAACTGTGAGAGACGGAATCTAAAACATAAATCCAGAAAATCACATTGTATGATTTTTAAGTAATTAATTTGCATTGTATTGCATTACATAAGTATTTGATACATCAGAAAAACAGGACTTAATATTTGGTACAGAAACCTTTGTTTGCAATTACAGAGATCAGACGTTTCCTGTAGTTCTTGACCAGGTTTGCACACACTGCAGCAGGGATTTTGGCCCACTCCTCCATACAGATCTTCTCCAGATCCTTCAGGCTTCAGGGCTGTCGTTGGGCAATACAGACTTTCAGCTCCCTTCAAAGATTTTCTATTGGGTTCAGGTCTGGAGACTGGCTAGGCCACTCCAGGACCTTGAGATGCTTCTTACGGAGCCACTCCTTAGTTGCCCTGGCTGTGTGTTTCAGGTCGTTGTCATGCTGGAAGACCCAGCCACGACCCGTTTCCAATGCTCTTACTGAGGGAAGGAGGTTGTTGGCCAAGATCTCGCGATACATGGCCCCATCCATCCTCCCCTCAATATGGTGCAGTCGTCCTGTCCCCTTTGCAGAACAGCATCCACAAAGAATGATGTTTCCACCTCCATGCTTCACGGTTGGGACGATGTTCTTGGGGTTGTACTCATCCTCCTTCTTCCTCCAAACACAGCGAGTGGAGTTTAGACAAAAAAGCTCAGTTTTTGTCTCATCAGACCACATGACCTTCTCCCATTCCTCCTCTGGATCATCCAGATGGTCATTGGCAATCTTCAGACGGGCCTGGAATATGCGCTGGCTTGAGCAGGGGGACCTTGCGTGCACTACAGGATTTTAATCCATGACGGCGTAGTGTGTTAGTAATGGTTTTCTTTGAGACTGCGGTCCCAGCTCTCTTCAGGTCATTGACCAGGTCCTGCCGTGTAGTTCTGGTCTACAATTTTCTCCCTGATGTCTTTACACAGCTCTCTGGTCTTGGCCATTGGGGAGAGGTTGGAATCTGTTTGATTGAGTGTGTGGACAGGGGTCTTTTATACAGGTAACGTGTTCAAACAGGTGCAGTTAATACAGGTCATGAGTGGAGAACAGGAGGGCTTCTTAAAGAAAAACTAACAGATTTGTGAGAGCCGGAATTCTTACTGGCTGGTAGGTGATCAAATACTTATGTCATGCAATAAAATGCAAATTAATTATTTAAAAATCATTCAATGTGATTTTCTGGATTTTTGTTTTAGATTCCGTCTAAGAGTACCTATGATAAAAATTACAGACCTCTACATGCTTTGTAAGTGGGATAACCTACAAAATCGGCAGTGTATCAAACACTTGTTCTACCCACTGTACTTGCAATGAAGTGGCAAACATCTGCTTGATTGGTTTGATTTATTTTTTAGACACTTTATGTAATCAGTGGGAGACAGCCAGACTTGCAGCTTTGCAGAGAAACACCGCAATAAATGTTCGAAGATGTTTCCAGCAGACATGTCTGATTAGCAAATCAGCTCAAAATGTCAAACACAATTGGGAAGATTTAAAAAAAGTCAGGGACCATGTACAGTGTGCAGATATTTTGCATTTAGTTTACTCTCGTTTGCACCTGCTCTGATTTGTTTGTATGTACTTGTTATTTCATTGGCGTCAACTCACCACTGAAAGAATCCTTCTATCATTCTGATCCAATCAACTGACATACCAAGACCATAACCTGGCCTCAAATATAAGATCATGCAATTTGTTGAGACAAGTGGGCTGACAGCAGGGAGGAAAAAAATGCTTATGCAAGCTCATTAATTACAAATTCACAAAAGAACCACAGCGAATTATGCCTTTCCCTGTGCTTGGCGTGTCTCAATGCTGTGTAAAGAAATCTCATTACCTTAATTACCTTTTTCTTGATGAAATATGCTGAGATTATTTTGTTTCATTATGACATGAAAAGAAAAAACTCTGATGATTTGACTTACACAAGACAATGCTGGATTTTGAGGGGAGAAAATGGTGCACGGGCAGGGATGTGGCTGCATGTATTTATAGTAACATGAAAAGAGAACTCAGCTGGGGATACAAACATCAAACATTGAGCCACGGCTCGTTGCCTATGTTTTTAAAGTAAGTTTGAAACATATTAATTATATATTTAAATTAATGATACTGCGTGAAGAACACAGATGCATTTAAGCCTTTTGATACTGAACTATATAAAACAGAATATTTGCAATAATTATCCAAATCCAACTAAGATCCAGTCAAGCACACATATATGTGCATCTGCAGTACTGTAAGACTGTTCTCATATTAAATGGACGTTTTAATCACTTCGTCTTTTCAAAGGTTGAAGATTTGATTGGCTACGTGTTATGTACTATAGAGAAGCCCTCATAGCACCGGCCTCCGGGAGCACCTTGATATATTAAAGTTGGATAGTGATTGAAATCAATTACCAGGATGTTAAAATAGGAAAATGGAAAAATGGCACAGGTTGAAAATAACCTGAAATCTTTCAAACTGGCACCTGTAATGCAGAAATACGGATGGAAAGGTGCCCAGCCTTTCCATCACCTTTCAGCTGATGGGAAGGTGCCCAGCTGTCAACAGGCGGCAGCGCGCAGTGATATGAAGGGAGGGAAAATAGTGCCAGGTGATTGTGAGGTCTGACTTTTTTAAAGACAACAATTTTGTGATGCAAATGTATTACTCTTTTGAACACATATTGTTTTTCGAAGCAAAACGCTTTATCTTTGTGACCCCAGAAACTAGCCGGAGCTACTTTCTTCAACACCAAAATCGGGCCAGAACTCCGCTCCTAGGACGCAATGGGGGAAAAGCCACTGCTGATGGTGAGGATGTCATACAACTTCATGTCTAAAAACCCAAACTATCCCTTTAAGCTCATTTAACAAAATGGACCTAACCATGATATTTATAAGAGATAATGCCTTTTCTGTCTTATGATAGCAGCAAGAAATGAGCTATTAATCAGCAGAATATCATACAATATCATACTGGCGGGAAATGACATCAGTAAGTACTAAAATGTAAAATAAGTCTGGATGACAAGTTCAATTCAGCCCTGAGTTAAAGTACATATATGCACTATATTTAAGGTGGAAGGCCATGGGTGCTGTATTATTAGAGTAGTAAAGTGGTTATGTTCACCCAAGCCCTTTAAAATCCTCCTATATAGACCACAGAGCATATCTGGTAGGGTTTTATGGCTTAACATGACATTATTTGAAGTCATTTCTAAAGTCAGTAATGCCATCTTTCTCTGTTATCTAATGGTCATTAAGTAACATGTTCCATCTAGAGGTTCTCCAGGCAACATATTCACAACACAGCCACCTTGAAACTTGAGGTCTTAGTCCTTTGCCTGTGACTATTTCCAACTCCAGAAATTCATTGGAGCAGACCGGACATATCTAATGACTCTCAATTAAAGGGACAAGACATGCTCTTCTCTGTTATAACCCCATTTTGTAATTTAAACTGAGAAGATGGATGTTTTTCAATTTCAAAAAAAGTCATGCCTGGAGAGGTATTGATAATATAGAGGCTCTCACTCATTCAAATGTGAATTCTCGTTTTGATTTGCGGGGTTGCGGCGAGTCTGTTGAAGGTGAAATCCCAAACCTGGAAGGTAATCAAAGTTCTGACGTATGTTTTAATAAGCTCAGAGAAGACGAGGTTGGTTTTTGGCAAGTGCTGCGCCATTTTAAAGCTAAAGGTGACAAAGTAGAAGAAGGCTGTTTAACTCTAGTAGAAATACTGCCCTCATCCAAATCAAGGGCACACTGCTGATATGCTGTACCGTCAGTGGGATCCTACCATGCTGCAAGCCATGTAAACACACACATTCCCACACAGACACACAAATTTGAGATGCATTAGTGAAGCTGGCTGGTCTTCAACTACAAAACCATAATTCTGTGGTGGTTATTATGAGTGGGAGTGGGCAGGCTTTTCGCTGAGGGGCTCGAAACACATCCAGCCTGACCTGCTTCCCAAAATACAAACACACATCTAGTATAAGCACATTACACACATGTACGCACACACATCCCTGCACGCGTAAACATTGGTAAGCCTGACGTCGGTATCAGCTGGGGGAGAAAAGCTCCCCTCACAGGCCCTGTGATCTGCTCTCCCTGTGATCACATGATGATAGATGGGGGGATGGAGTAATGAAATAGAGAGAGAGAAAAAAAAGACCTCGTTCTCTCCCATTAACTCCACCATCGCCTTCTCTCCTTCTGCCCCTATCTGTCTGTCCCTCGCTGTGTGTCTTTGTCACTCTGTCTGTCTGTTTCTCTCGCTCTCAGGGGTGAGACAGAAGGAAAGATGAAAAAGGAGGGAGGGGGAAGTAGAGGGTGGGAGAGGGTTGTGGTCCTCTGTTCACACCTCATTAAAGACCACTTCAGCAGACATAGATTAAGAGGAGTAGTGTGTGTGTGTGTGTGTGTGTGTGTGTGTGTATTTTGAGCGTGAGATCGTTAAAAGAAAGATGCAGTGTGAGTTCCACGGGAGAAAATAAATGAAAGCAGTTTTAGAACGACTTGAGAGTCAGACCTTGTTAGTCATACACATTCAAATATTTTTTTGTTTTTTTTGTCTTCCCATCTTGCAAGTAACAAATTAAGATACACTTTCTTCAGATCTATAATGAAAATTGGACTGATGTGTTAATCTGCCTGAAGACTTTCTTTTTTAACTGTCAATCACAATCAGCTGCTTGAAAAGATGACAGACTGATAAAATGCTAATATAGCACATGCATAGAAAACATTATAGCGATTTAGCATTTCCAATAACATTGTGATGTGAGCTCATGAGAAATTGGTCATGAAAAGTTAATGATGAGCATAATGATCTGCACAAAATAACACTGTTATTGGTGAGAACAGAAAGAAATAGTTTAACCTTTGAGAACGTATTTTTCTACCCATGGTGCGCTGGGATTTGAATATGAATGTGAGGGGTGATTTTCAAAAAGCATACACCATCGTGAAAATAATCCATGTACAATTCGTGACATACAACAACTGCAAACTTGAAATGATGGCACTCCAGCAGTGTGATAAATCATTGAAAATGTCAAATGCAGTTTTTGTATCTATTGTCTCGTACCGAAAAGATGAAGGGATTGCATGCATGCAAGTGAATGGGAAATAGTCAAAATGCTATTTTGAAACAAATCTGTTTGACTATCAAATAAAAGAGTCAGATGTTTTAAAAAATGGATGTGTTAAAGAGATTAAATGGTGTAATTACACAGTCAACTGTATTTAAAAGAAGGGAACAGCTAATGTAATTTGACATTTCAGCAGAAATGTGTGCCGAACATTTAAAACTAGGAGATCCTGATAAAATTACATTCTCAGATATGTAATTAAAAGTGGATCTGAAAGACAAAGCAGGGCTCGAGGACTTTATAATGTGTTGGATAAGTTGGCCGGAATATCTTCAAACTGGACTGAAGCCGAAGGGACCTCCTCAGCACTGGGAAGGAGACGAAATTTGTCAGCAGCTGTCAGGGACTGTTAAAGTTTTTGAAAAATAATCGGCCTCCTCAGGGCACAAGGGATAAATGGACCACGATTGCAAATAACCAGCAAACTGAAGTCACCCAGTCACTTTGTCAAGTGTAGTTTCTGCTGGAAAATAATATCTGGGCTTGATACTCAAATGCACTTTAACATGACTGTGAAAACAAGGGAAAAATACAAATTAAAATGCAATAATTAAATACTCATACTTAAAGCAGATTTCTACATTTTGTATTTACTGAACTGTTTTTGGAAGTATATTGTATTTTTGAGAGGCTGCCATCAAGCGCTTTCGGGCTTTTATTGTGCACTTCTCTTTTTCATGGCTAAATAAACAGGTCAATAGACTGGAAAAATGCCATTGTAAATTCTTAATGTGACCTCAGCTGAAGGAAAAAGTGTTTTCATTACCACACAACAGAAATGGTACAAATCTCCTCCAGCAAACAGATATCACAAACTGTAATGACTGCATAAATGTGCAGACAAGTCAGATATACAGAGCAGTTCTGTGTTCGTGACAACAATGATGCTTCTCTTGCATTGATGGCAGTTTGTGGGAGTTACATTTTATAGTTGTGGCAAACTAACTGTTATTTTAGTGAGGGGACCTTGCGGCTGCAACATCTGCCTAAGGGCAGCGGGTGAAATGGAGCAGAGTCTGGATGACTGCAGTGTCTGATGGTGTCTCTGATGAACTACACCAATGAAAGAGAAAAACAGGCAATTATCAAAGCCTTATTAGGGACTCTAATTTGGATTTATTGAGAGGCTCCATCATCTTAAGTTGCTTTTGAGAATATAATTTCCCCTACATTGTAATAGGAGCAGTGCAAGTGGGATACCAGTCACTCACTAGCCGTATTAACCTTCAGTTTTTAGGCTACACTTGACTGACTGAATTTCTAATCATGCAACTCGAGACAGAGATGCTGTCTGCTTGTTTGCCACATTTTGTCATCACTGTCTTGTTAAAACATAAATATATTTTGTAGAGTAATCTCAGTAATGACTTGCTTGTAACAGAGTTGTTGCACACCAGACTTGTAGACAGGTGCGTCAATTTAAAAAACTGTCTCTTTAAATAAGGCACGGATGGGTTGAATTAAGACAGACAATTCTCTTCCTGAAATTAGCTGTATAACAAATAATTCAAGTAGCCAGTGAAAAGTGGGGAAACAAGCTGTGGATGAGAAGTGTGTCATGGCCAAACCTCGCTGACATGGACCGACTTGTAGAGTTTCACAAACCGCTCTGGAACAAAACGTTGCTGGATTTGTTGCATGTTACCTGCCATTCTGCCTCACCCTTAAACCTACCGCTCCTTCCACAGTGCTTTGTTGGCTTTAGATGTGTAGACGACGCGGGGTTATTGGAGTAAATTGAATCCACTGTCATGTTCCTGGAACCATCCGGAGATGATGAGTGCTTTTGTGACATGGCAGGTTATACTGCTGCAAGTATCAATTTACTGTGGCCACAAACACGGTCAGCAACATTATGGGTAAGCTGTGGCTTTCAAATAATGCTCATGTTGACTTTGAGAGGCCTAATATGTCTCCTGGAAAAGTGTCTCAACACCATTACAATCCCGCTACGAGCCTGTGAGGAAGGATCGATGCTTCCATGGAGCCTCCCATCCATGTACCATATATTTCTGTTTGAGGTCTATTTGATGTCTATTTGATGTGATGCTATTTCTATCTGTTTTGTTTCTGATTATACGTCCTGCATGGCAAAGTTGTTCTGGGCACCTCTGACCACACACATTGATTTCTTTTATAGAGTTGCTGCTAACAACTTCTATTCAATGAGGGCGACTGCTTTGCCCCCATGTCTGGTAACAAAAGTCATAGCACACAAATCAAATTCCTTTCTAATTCTGCAAAGTCGAAATGTGACTGAACCTCTGTGTGCTTTCTGTGTTGCAGCCACTTGTGATGATGGATATTTTTGAGGTGCAAAAGATAAATCTTTTATCTGAAAGAGGATGCTGCTTGTTAAAAATGAGCTAGATGCTCTGGGAGGCTCCCCGAGCTGAAATGGTGATCTTTGAAAACACCAAAAAAAATACCATTGGAAAAAAAAGAACCCTAAAGAAATGACACTGCACTCTCTGAGGATACTTGTTGAAAAATACCAATATAGAAACCCTGCAGGAACAGAACATAATAAGGGTATATTTCCTTATTGAAAAAGGTGTTGTTTTAGAAGATCCATCAAAACAATTGAATACGAGAGGGCTCATAGGATGGGACAATACATTCAGGGGAAATCACATAAATCATATAACTGCAGGTATTGGGGAATAGCTGGAGCGACTTCACTCTCCAGTGTATGCTTGCACTTTGAAAAAGAGATACACTCCACATAATTACTCACAATGCTCACATATGGCACACTGAGATTTTTTCCTATAATGAGACGTCTCTTCATGTCTGCAACTTTTCGAACCTTCAGCCACTGTAAACATTTACACTGCCGAACAAAAACCCGTCTGCACTCGGATCATGTGAGACTAATCATGCGTGGTCGAGAAAGGGTTGCTTGTTAATTAGAGGGGCCTGTACTCATTACTCACCTGTTTCCTCAGCGGGGGCCACCCGCTTCAGAAACATGTTGTGTTGTTCACTCGACGATAAGGAGGATGGGAGGTTGGGGAGGAGGGAGGGAGGCAGGGAGGGCGATATGTTTCATGCTGCCTGGCCTAAAATATCCCAGAGGGGAGGAGTTGAGGATGAATCACAGAGGAAGGAGATGGTGGTGGAAAAGAAGTGGAGTTGCAAGGAAGCTCGGGGTGGTTTATGAAAAGGGTTTAGTGGTGGATAGAGTGGGAGAGAGAGAGAGAGCTGAGAAGAGACAAAGAGAGACATGTCGATGAGAAAGTCGAGCTGATGGGAAGCATGTAAAGGTGCCAGTTTGTTTCTACTTAAACAGCATGGAAAGTGTGTGTATGTGTTGTGGGCAGCTCGGGTCATTGCTTGGGCGTGATGATGCTTTGTGATGGAGGTGGGAGGAGGAGGGCGGGCAGGTTAACACGTGTACATGCATCTTGCTGACAGCTTCCTTGCTGACTGGCATCCTGTCAGACCCACTGGGCTTGTATCTGAAGCAGCCATTTTAACAAGGGCAAGGAAACGTTTAATTATTAAATTAGCTACAGTCAGTTCAGACGTGGTCTTCAGTTGAATTTTCTTTGATTGGAACAAATTGAGACAAACTGATGTTTTCACATTTTGAAAAGGTTGTTGGTGTCTGGGGATGCTACAGATCATGGGTTGATTTAGATCATTATCATACAATAGAAATTACACAGTGTAAAAATGTAGGAGAAAAGAAATGAAATGTACAAAAGAAATGTTGGAGATCAAAAAAAGGGTCAAAGATTTTGCTAGTGACATTATTTTACAGTCTGCACCTTTTGTAAGCATGTGATTTTATCAACCTCAACTATTTACCCCCTGACTGAAGAAGGCAATCTGACTTTAACTATGCAATATAGCTTTCCAGTTGGCTAGTCAAGATATAGCGTTCTTATCAGCCTGATTCATTTGTAGTTGCTTAAAACCATGACTTTGCGTTACCTAACAGTTGAAATCAGTTGTGCAATCACAAAATGTGTCAAATCTAAAAACCCTATGTGTCTAAAAATGGCACGGTTGCACAAACCTTTAAAAAAAAGTTTCAATTTTAAACATTTTTTATTTAACATGGCTTATTTTGAATGTGATTTCACCAACATCACTTTAATTAACTTATTTTTAGCATACGGTTCACATGGCTTTGAATCGTTGCATAGCAACAGATGCATGTGCTTCCTCCATACACAGTATGTCTCTATTGTGCCACTAGCTGAAAAAGAGATACTAGTTTGAAACAGGTCCTTGCAGAGGTCATAAATAGTGTATGATTACATGAAGCCTGGTTGAGTTTTGTGCTTTAAATTTTAAATCATGGCTCTCACTCGATGAGGTCCTCCTCATCAGTACCAGATCAACCTTAGCAACACTCAACACTTTATCCATGTCCATCAACAAGTCCACTGTTCCTCCATCCCCTCAGGTAAAGAGCCTGGGTGTCATCCTGGACAGCACACTATCTTTCGAAGCCCACATCAATAACGTTACTAGGTCTGCATACTTCCATCTACGTAACATCAATCGTCTCCGTCCCTCACTTTCACCAACCTGCACCGCTATCCTGGACTACTGTAACTCTCTCCTCTTTGGTCTTCTGCGGAAATCTCTTTACAAACTCCAACTTTCTGGATTCTGGATGATTAACAGATGATTTATGTTTAGATGAAATTCAACATTTTGACATGAAATAGATTTAGAAGTTAGTGCCACTGACCATATTAGACAAACATTCTGTGAAATTCTGTGAATTCTTAAAGTGACAAAGCAACAAAACTGATTATTACCACGCTGGCATGATTTTCCTAATTCCTGTTCCTATTGCCGCTATGTCGCCCTTAAACCACCCTAACAACCAGTCTTTAGAGTGGCTCTGGTGCATGAATAGACTCAAGACTCATCCCAGGCTCAGAAGCATTAAACTGTATTAAAACTGCACTGCCTACTAAACACATCAGCATTCTGGAAAGCTTTTTACACTGCAGGGAAATTGCATTCCGGAAGGCTAAAAAACAACGGAAAACCAAGTCAATTAAAACAAGACAGAATGGAAATGATGCCACAGAAAATTCATGAAGGGGTTGGTGCACAGAATAGTCAGTTTGACAGTTTATTAGGCAGATTTATCCAGAGAAAAAAAGGAAATAATGTTGAACAACATGCAGAGAGCAGATCTTCCTCCAAATTTCTTTGAGCTTGAATGTGCTTGAGAACCTAACACAGACGCTGGCATTTTCTGTGAGCAGAGTTGAGAAAAATGTACTATTGATTCATACACTTTCTTCCATATACTGCGTTCTCAGCAAGCATTGCTTGCTGTTTGTCTTAGCTTTAAATCTAAGCACTCGACAGGCAATACCTATGTACTTCCCTGTAATTAAAAAGTGAATTAATCTTGAGCACTGACTGTCATAAATTCCCCCATTTTCCCCCCAGCTTGCTTTCCGGTTCCCCTCAATAAATATATTGAGAGTAATCAATAGGGATATTATTATGTATATATCGCTGTGGGAATCAGCTTGGCAGGTTTCCTTTGCTAGTGCTACACTTCCTGCCTTGCCCATGTTATCCTCCAAGATGGTTGTCTCCAGTTCTATATGAGGACTTGGCTCCTGTTGAGGGGACGGTGGGTGTAACATGTGGGATGTAAAAGTTTTGTATGGCTGGAATTTGTTTTTAAAATGTTCAAGACAAATGTTAAAGGAGAAACAAAAGAAAAAAATAGACTTTCAGTGCCTGGCCAGGAACACACCATCAAAGGAGAGAAGAGAATAGACACCGCTAATGTGACAAGTTCTGCTTACTTGAACATTGGAAATAAAGCGAAAAGAAAGTTGCAATTAGGCAGATGTGTAATCCAAGGCCGTGTGCTGTAATTAATCATGATTGCGTTAATTACACTTTGTTTTTGCGATAATGAGGATTAAAAAAAGACAAACAGTGGAAGAAAATATAGAAAATGAAGGATCTTATGCCAAATGACACACTGCAGCCCCACAGTTGCTATATTGAGATTTCATTGCTGTAGATATTAAAAATGCCAATTCTCTCCCTGCGGCAAATACTTCTCTCATTCTAGCTACCCCAGCATAGTGAATTATTTCTCTGCTCCGTCTGTAAAAACTTGTCTTTTAAGTCCATTATTTTCCTATTTTCCATAAGCAAAGCCATGTCTGATACAATCTTTTAATTAAGATTTTACAAGTTGCTTCCTCCAGCTCAAAAGATGATTTCTTGTAGTATTACAGCAAGCTTCCCAAGGACAAATTGTAATATCTTTGTTTAGCTTGGCAGATCACTCATCTTGTAGATCTCATCTGCAGCGGGGACTACTTTTTATTTACCCTGTGTTGCACAAAGTTCACATTACACAGGCAATATACTGAGGAATCCCATAACCCCCCCAATAGCCATATAGTTTAGAGAGATGGTGCTTCGGTAAAGTTGCTATCAGTGTAATCTTACATCCAAACTTTCATTATAGATACAAGATTTTTAAACTAACTGTCTGTGTTACAACCAGTGTGAAACATAATAAGCCACACATTCATATACCTTACTGCTCAGAGTAATATTCAGCCCAGAGAGACAAAGTTATGATGGGTGATCACAGAAAACACCTGTACAAAATACTTGCCACTCATTCATGTACTGTTAGGTCAATACCATGTGTGATTAATGTTAATAAACTCTGCTATAAATGTCAAGCACATAACTGTATGTACTTGCTGCTCATTGCATGTTTCTTTTTTATACATAGTGCTCTTTAATACTTTTTCTACAAATCTTTCACAAAGCTAATTATATAAGGCATCTCTTTTATTTATATATCTTTATGTTTGCATTTGTTTATTGTTGTGTTTGTTTTCAACATTCCAGCAATATTAACATTTGCCCAGAGTGGCTATGTGAAGATGACAAATGAAGACCTTTAAATGTTTAAGACAAACACTAAGCTAAAAATCAAATGCAAAAAAATATTAAAATCCACATTGTGGATACAATGTATACTTGGGTAATATGTGGCTCATTTTTTGTAATATAACCTCTTCGAAATCCACTAATAATGGTAAAAAAACAGGAAGCAGAAGAATGTATTACTTTGTACAGCATGTAGCATATGTAAAAATAATTATGGGGAACAGAGTACATGCTGTTGCTAGTGCCAATGTTATACTGACTGCAAGTTATTTTCAACCACCAAGGTGATTCAAAGGAAATTGTTTTAATGGTTATCATTAAGCCTGGCTTATCTGTTGCTATGAGATACCTTGTGGGATTTTTCCCTGTGCATGCCAAACGGTACATAGACTGTACATACAGTATGTAAAGTTAACTTTATGTATTTCACACAGTGTACATACAACAGGGTTCACAAATAACACCACAGAGACCTGACCTTTTACATTAAATTCAATAACAATAGTTTTATGTGGCATAAGGATAATTCTTCAAAGTCAATTATTGCAAAAGGCAAATATATATTACTGTATATTAGAAGTAGCTAAGCGATATCAAAGATGGACCGACAACATCCACTAGAAAATACATCTGGAGCAGCTAAACACCACACATGTAAAAATCTTAAACAAACAAAAATGAATTATCCCAAGAAATAAGCCAAGATCTGCGTATGCATTTGAAAACTACTCTCATGGAAGGCCAGCGCACAGACATGCACAACCTGCTGTAAAGATCATAAACTCTGGACCCATGAGCAACAGTAAAATGAATATACTACGATGACCCATCACATTATATCCCTTTAACCTTACTTTCTACAACTGGACAAAGTCTGCTGCCAACTATGAACAACCATGCAATTGGATCACTCAAGGCCAATCTGCAAACACAGCAGTTGAATATTGAAGCCAATATATGAGACGCCATCTGAAGCAGTTATTCCAATGGCAATAAGAAAGCTCAGACTATACTTAACTGGTACACACAAAATATGAAGGAACGTAAAGTATTTTCATAGTTTTGCCCATCAGCTATAAAAATATCAGTGTGTATCAATAATTACAACATTGTATTTGCAAAAAAACTGCTGAGATCTGTGTACATGGTGACACTGATATCCAATAGGGCATGAAACATGTCGATCAGACAGGTGTTTATGAGATGAAACAGTTCCAGATGACCTAAACCACTTAATTTGGAGGTAAAACTGAAAGTGAGTGCACCTTAAATGTCAGTAAAAATACTTCATTGCACAGGAAAACTGTGTGAGTACAGCAAAGATAAGTACAGTAGGTCAAAGTTGAAGAAACAAGTTGGCCTGTGAACTGTGATTGATGTTTACAGTTTATAACAGAAAAATTGGATAGTTATTTTACTTCACTTTTACTTTATTCTCTCTTCCACATAAACTTTACTAACCTGGAGGTTTCCCTGGCAGTGACCCAAGTTTTAATACAGCAGTATTATCCTTCAGTTCATTTTTACTGAAATTAGAGTGTTGGTGGTTCATTTCAAATCATTTAGTTTTATTCAGGAGAAATTAAGACTGGGGTGCTACTGTCCCCCTCTGGAATCTGACTGTCCAACTCTGCTGACCCTGGACCACATTCATATTTTGTCATCATTAATCAAAGAGGAAGATGTGGCACAATGACCACAGTTCATAGTTGGTCTCTGTCTTCAACAAAGCCAATTATTTCAATTAACTGAACATAGTGGAAGGGAAAAAGCAATAATCAACCTTTAAAGGGAACCTGTTATATTCATTTCTAACTCTATACTTTTATTCTGGGGCTTTGCATGATTCACAATTCAACAAAGTCTTTATTTATCTCATACTTTATGCAGCCTCTATGTTTAACCTATGTCTGAATCAGCCCCACTTAGTTTCTGGAAGTTGCTTCACATGTGACCTCCAGCTGCTCAGGAGGCAAATGTAAACAAATCATGAAACAAAATATAGAAGTAATATTTTGGATAAACCTTAGAAACGACCTTAGGAACTGAGACTAAGGAATGGACAGGCACGCACAATGATCTGACATCAGATTGTCAGCAAGGTAGAAAAAAAGGCCACAAACAAAGTATGGAGAGCAGGATGAAGCCCTGATTTTTGTTCACTTGAAGTTCACCTCACGTTTTTTAACTTGGACCATGTTTAAAATATATATCCAACATCATAACAGTATATAAATAACAGAAAACCATAAAAGCACAACACTTTTGTTTGTTTTTTAGTTGAGGTTTTCCAATTCCCCTCTCAGCACAGTTTAGACTTTGATTGCAGCAATCTATCCACCCCTTGTGTGTTACTGACCACTATATAAAATCCATACTATGCTTCAGGGCATGCTTAACTATGATGGTGATGCAATAGCTACAAGGTGCAGACAAGTATTATTGCTACAATAGTGTATATCACTGTAATATATTGGAATCTGTAATTTGTCTTTTTCTCTACAGTCCACTCTAAGCAAATACAATATAACTGGACATGCACAAACATGTTTCCCTCCAACGTTCCAGTGAAACAAGCTAGGTTGATCAAATATTGGCATTTGACTTTAACCACAGCAAGGTTTAATCACTGATGCCTGAAATAATTTTTGCCAATGTTTTTTGGCACTTATACGTCCTTTGGAATGTGCATTTGGTATAGCACAAACCTCCTGCATTATTCATCAAAGCTGCCTCCAGCATACCCCTGGAAAAAAAAATATGATTAAACCAGTGGGCTTAAGCACTTCCATAAACAAGGATATGATCGTCTTTAATAATAAAAAGCTCTCAAATGGATGTTACATAAGCAAAAAAGAAATTGTTGGCCAGGCAAACAGTGAGGAGGCTTGCATCTGAGAGGTGGTATGACATCATCTTCTGAAAAGGAACCAAAACCTGTTGGTCCCTCAGCAGTTATTGAATAGTGCCTTCTACAGTATAACCCTCATTATTCAATTTTTAAGATGTCAATGACTGCAGCTGCATTTAAGCAAACTGCACATAAAATGCTCCTCACATTCTTGTACAATGACTGGCAAATGTAACCCAATCACTGCAATCTCTCTCACACTTGCTTCCATCAGTCTCTCAGCCTTGTACCCTCTCTCTACTTTACCCTTTCTTATCACAAACACACTCCTCTGACCTTCCACATAGCCTTTGGCTGAGGACCAACACATGAACCTGAGCCGCCATTGACATTCTCTTGCATCATCATTGCAAGTTCGAAATGACACCATGAGCCGGCAGGCATGCGATTGTGATCAAGTGACATCACGAGGCGAGGCTGCGACCCTGGAATGACGGTTAGTTTACGACCAGTCAGTGGCTGCCAGCCCACACTGTGCTGCAGTGTGGAGACTACCCCGGTCCACTTGCTATGTAGTGGAAGTGATTTGAGTCAGACTGGATATAAATGATATTCAGTCTAATTGGGCCCAGGTAGTCTCATGTTCGATTGTGTAAGATCTTTGTCAATATGTCTAATTCATGAGTGGATCTAAGCAGACTCAGCTTGGATCATGTAGTGCATCATAATCACCGATGGAGAAGAATCTTCAGAAAAATTACTGCTGAAGGTGTTGATGCTCTCTCTATTTGGGTCTGTTTGGGTTGACAGCAATTTGTATCCAGTCTAATTATCCTGTCTATTCTGGGTCCTGTCTGACTGTCCCTGCATCCCTTTTGGGACAGATATCTCTCTCTTTTTCTTTTTTTAAATTATGCACATCAGGTTTGGGTAGGTTTTCCATATGTCCGTTTTAGATTCTTCATAGAGGAGCTTAATAGGGAAGCCAGCTCAAGCATCTCTGAAAGACACCCATGTAAGTTCAATTAGGTGAAACCCAGAGAAGCATGTTCTAGCCTTGAGTTATTTCCTGTATGCGTTCTGATTATAGATGCATTCTGCTCTGTTGAGGCTACTGTAAGTGAAGAAACCAGTATCTCTGCCTCTTCTACCATGCTATGACTGTTGAATATCAGAACAAAATGCCAGCACTAGAAAGAAGCCTTTCCTCTTTGATTCAAACTGACACCGAAACCTGACATTTAAAGATGACTCCTTTAGATCACCAGGGGGGGAAAAGGGATATTAAGCTCCACTGCAGCTACACTGGAAACATCTGGATGTGACATTGTGTTATCTACATTCCCATAAAATATGAAACCGACTGATCTGACAATTCAAGTTATGGCTCTGCTCCTGGTTAGACATTATACTTGTTCTTTTTATACAGTTCCCCAGTTTTATTACTACATATTCTGTGCTTCCTTGAGAATAAAGAGCAGCATAAGAATCAAATGTGACTTGACTAATGTGAGTGAACTGCGGCATCCACTGCAGTTCTACAGTATCAAACACCCCCCACTACTCCTGCCTCCAGTCCACTTGTGCCTCTCAACCTCCTGCCAGTGACTGCTTGGTCTTGGTTAAACCCCTGCCACAAGCTGCTAAGTGCTCCCTTGTATGAGCCAGTAACCTCCCACGCTCCTAACACACAGCATCAACCCCTCCAAAACACACTTGTTTCTTAATGGAAACAAAACAGTTGCCATAGAGGCTTCTCAAAAATCTATTTATTATTTGTCCTGGTCACCCATTCATTGCATCTCCGACCAAAGTGACCCCCTACACTGTCCAGCCACCTATTAAAAACTGAGTCTATTTGACTTGAACTCTATTCCAACCTCCTCCGCCTCCTCAGCTTGTTGCCAGTGGCCTGTTTAATTCCTGCTTGGTGCCATTTCTGCACAGTGGTCCCCTATTGTCGAGCTATGAATCCCTCTTCCCAGCTCTGCCACCATTCCTCCCATCCCCCTTCCTACTCCCCTCCCCCACCGCATCCCCCTCTTCCTTCCTCTCAACCCCTTTGCCAGTGGCCCTGCAAATCTCCGGAGGCGGGTAGTGCCAAACGTTCCAGCTGTTTAAACAGGTCAGTGGTTGGTACTGGGTGCCAGCAGGGGGTAGCTTTGCCATCCTGGTGCCCTACATCGCTGGTTTGTGTTAACCCCCCTTGAATCTTTTGTCCTCAAGGGAGCTGCGAGGTCCAAACTGTACTGCTGCTTAGCTCATAGATGCTGGATTTACATGCATTTTATTGCCTAAACCCCCCTTTTTTTGTTTCTGACTTTTGTTCTGTAAAGAAAAGGGTTTTAATGCTTAATGAAAAGATCAGAGCTGTGTGAAATGCATGGAAATACACTAATTTAAGCTGGCAGTGTAAAACCACATATTGTGCGCATGTTACGACAGCCTATGAAACAGAATGATCCAGGTGAAAGCGGTGAACCTTTATTGATTTCACCTTTTAAATCCACTATAGTCGTTTAGGGGAAATGTGCTATACATAGATGAAGGGTGAGAGACATTTATTTAAGACTTAGCCTCTGGAAAACCAAGACATGGATTCTGCAAAAATAGAGTGCAACTCATTATAGGAAAGGCATCTGATAGTTTTTGTTTGCAAAGCTGCAAAGTTATTCTGTAGAGACATATTGTATTGTATTTGAACACCCTGAAATTAATCCACTTTATGTTCCATTTAGCTTAAGACAGGATTTATACAAATATCTTATTCAGGGAGGAAGGACAGTGTGAGTTTTATTCTTCAAGTCGGTAATAAAAAAGGACAGACTCAATAATTTCAAAAACTAAACTGTATAAAGGTCAAATTATGGGTCACTTTTTATGTTTGAATTAGAAAGTCACAGCAGAGCATATTTGAAAAGGAGCAAGGTGATGGACTGAATGCATATGCAATAAAAGGCTTTGATCATGTGAACATTATCAGAGTCGGGTTTAAAGTCAGTTTGATCAGAGTAGTCAGCATGCAGGCCCACTGTTTAAATGTAATGCAGGTGGACGACTGATGAATGTTAAATACAGCGCAATCTTTAAATGTATATGAGATCAGTCAATTGTGATGCTATTGGTCCAATCGTCTCATTGTAGAGTAACAGTCCCTCATTATAATGAGACCCGATGCCCCCAGGCAGTCCAATTTCGTTTTTCAAATGCAATTGTCAAAACAAACTGTCATACGGAAGCTGATTTCAAAGACAAAGGAATTAAATCTATATAATAGTCAGAATATAAACACAACTAAACATGTATGGAGTATTTTCAATGAATGTAATAGCAGGATGTAAGGATCTCAGTAGACTACTTTTTCTATGTTGCTTTGCACACACATGGCCTCTAAGGGAAATGCATACAAGGACTGCACAGCAAACACATTGTCCAGCAGAATTACACAGCAACCCCTACAGGCCAATTAACACAGGCTACTACAGTACTGCATTCATGGTAGAGGACAAGGTGAAATCAATGTTTTTCTCATAATAATAAGATCTTTCTTTGTTACTGTGATCTTTCTTTCCTATTATAAAAGGAGACAATTAAATATTTTTTGTATATCAAGATTCTTTGCCATGGTGAATGTCTCAAGATATATTTTCTCAATATGAGATGATCTCACATTCCTCTCATCTTATTCTTTAATGGTATTTGTTTTTATTAGAGATCTTTTTGGAATATAATGAACAATCTTTCTTAATGACATTTCTCCTGTTATGAGTTTGTCTGTTATGAGATTGAATAAATGACTAAAAACACCTGATTTATTCTTTTTTAAATAATTGTAATGCCTACATTTGCTCGAAGCAAACCTTAAAGCTACATAGATTCTTATTTTAGCTGCTTTGAGGCAGCAGAAGTAGCTGAAAACACAATATTTAACAGACCTTAAAAAGTTGTTATTGTGAGCATGTCAGCAAACATTTCTCCTTGTCATTTTGGTAAGAACTTATTGCCATGATGGTCATTTATAACAGGCAAGGCAGTTGCTATAATGTCCACTGTGGGTCACTATAATTGTGCAATTGCAGGTGCATCATTCATCTACACCATGAATGCACAAACAGCCCAACAAACACAAAAGGGTAGATAAAGCCAAAGCACGCTCTAATGTCACCAGGGAGACTAAATGATAGCTCTGCCCCTGTGCTGTAGGTATTGTATGAGATAGGTCATTGAAATTACAATCTAATTTAGACATGCTCCAGATCTATCACTGAAAGAGCTGAGATGTATTAAATCCAACTCCATAAACCCACAACTTCATGCGTGTTGAACATGAATTAAGCATATTTGAAGTAGACTAGTGACTGGTCATTGAGTATATGGGGGTGGCTTCTCTCTCCATATCTCTCTCTTTCTCTCTCTCTCTCTCACACACACACACACACACACACACACACACACACACACACACACACACACACTCCTCCTCTCTCATGCTCTCTTTCATATCTCTGCATGTGGCAAGCACATTTCGCCCACAGCCACAGCTGACCAGCCACCTCTTTCCCCTCGTGGACCTGAGCTGCTCGCCCACAGACATTCCACATCACAGTTAATTTCCGTACTCGTTCCGATGATCAAGTATGTGAGTGAGGTGTTGCCACTGCTGACCCACGTGAAGAGGCTTACTGCTGTGCACAGTGGACAGTGACACCAGCATAGGCAATCAGCACAGTGGGGCATGTGTGAGTGTTTGCGATTTTTGCACAAAACCTCACTTGATACCTTCATCACTGTTAAGCATGACAGCCTCGCCCTCACGGACCCAAGTACGAGATCAGTTTTCACCATTGCAATCAATGCATTGCCTGTGGATTCCATCCAGCCCACATATGTGGTAATGATCTCTCAAGGTGGGGGCTGTTTCAGCCCGGGCACAGAATTTTAATTGACTGTTTGGCTGTCAAGGAGAGTGGGGACCTTTTGATTTGGCCAGACTGTCACACAGTGTGCCTTAATTGGCCTGCGGACAAAATATGAAGGAAACACATTACTTGAAGTGCTCATGCATGAGGCATCGTAATTTATTATAGAGACATTGCAATCTGAAATGCCATTAAACTCAAAATGCCATTAAACTTTAAAATAAATTAGGACTGATTGTGTTATGACGCTCTTAAGTACTCATCACTAAGTCCTGTATGTCATTTGCTTATAATATAAATCATTTTGTTTATTACTTATGTGGGAGCTGTCCAGAATGAGAAGAATAAAGAATAGTGAAAGAAAGAGAAAAGGAAACAGGATGGCAGACTGAGCGTAAACAGCTTTTCTGAGAAGTTCGCCTATAGCAAAGAACAGTCCAGTCTCCTCCAATAATACAAATGCACACGTCAGCAAGCCGCTGACGACCCCTGCTAGGAGCTACCTGAGTGCAGCTTGTTGACAGGAAATGACTGAGAAGATGGTAACAGGGTAAAGCCCCACATCCTTATAATTGTTATTTTTTCCCCACATTTTGATGAGGAAGGAAACAAAAACTGGAGGGACAAAGAGAAAGTGGAAAGTTCCTTTTGTCACAGCTCTTATGTTGCAACCATTACCTGCAGGAGGCCAATAAATAACATCTCTGCCGGAAATGTCCTTCCTGCCTGCTTGGCAAGCTACTACTAGGACAAGCTAAACGGGTGTAGACATTATATGGCTTATATGTACTATACTGTAGAGTCATAGAACTGGCACCTAAATGTACATTGGAAAGCACAAATCATTCTTTAATTATAACTTTTGTGGCTCACTTCATCCACTGAGACCACGTCTGAGGTGGTAACTCTTGAGCTGGCAGGAAACTCGAGTCTGAACCATCACCCATCCACCCCATCCTTTTTCACTGAATCTGGGGTTGTAAACTCAGCCGTCTTTATTTCTTTTTTTTTTCTAGAGGAACATTGTGCTATCTCATAAATAAATAAATAAAAAGCCTTGCTATGCTGCAAATACGCCCCGAGTCACTGTTTTGCCCCCGCCTTCTCCTTTTAAACTTCAACATAAGCCCACTTTAGTGCCATTAAAATAACTTGTCATGACAGTGTAGCCTGGGAGCAGTGCAATCAATTTCCATTACATCAAGGTCCAACTGGGCATTGCTACTAAACTAAGCGCTGGTAAGCCATCTCCCTGATCGAGGGTGGTGTGTGTGTGTGGTGGCATGTCTGTGTGTGTGTATGTGCGCAAGTATTAAGGGTGTCTGTCAGTGTGTGAAAGAGCGAGGGTTCAGGGAGAAGGGAGACTTCACTAACACAAGCCTCCATTTTGCTCCATGGGTTCTCTGTCTTACCAGTAGAGGGATTGAAAATAATTATATTATTTTTTTAAATTCTTTATTCATAGACATAATTTTCTTCTTCTGGAAACATTTTGGTCACGTTCCAAATATGGAATCAGGCCTAATTTTCCATCATACCATCATTTGAAATTATTACCAGCTGAACAATTCCGTCTTGTCTTGGCGGGGCGAGTCTCTCCCCGAAGTGATTTAGAA